>NW_027396796.1:600000-1152015 GCF_047715825.1 Aspergillus stella-maris
AGCACTAAGAAGGGCAATCAAAGAAGCCTGGACAACATCCTGGTGGATACCAACACCCCACACCTGCTGCTTGCTACCGGCAGCGCTGCAGTGGATGTATGTAGCGGCCTTGACGTCGCGACCCTTGCCAGTTCCCTGGCCGATCGAATGCTCCTTATAATCGACGACATCGAGATCGATACCCAGGTTTGCAAGCGCACTAGCGAGAGACGAGAGCGCACCGTTTCCAACACCCGTAATAGCGTGCTGCATGCCGTCGATCTCAACGATACCCGTGAACCGACGCTTGAGGTTCTTGGTGTTGAGGGCCTTGCCCGGCTCAGGAGGCGCAGGAGACTGCGAGCGGTCCGTGGTAATGTTGTAGTCGACGAGGTTGAACCTTGGGTTCGACTTGAGGTGGTAGGCCTCCTCGAAGAGGGAGACGATCTCAGACGAGCGCAGCTCGCGGTTTGCGTCCTCTGTGGCCTTTTGCACGATCTTGCTGAACTCGACTTGCAGTGCGCGCGGGAGATCCAGCTCCAGGCTGCGCAGGATGACCCAGGCGGCGCCACCCTTGCCGGATTGCGAGTTGACGCGGATGACGGCCTCGTAGGTGCGGCCGATGTCCTGCGGGTCGAGCGGGAGGTAGGGGATTTCCCACTTGAGGTCGTCGCCGGCGCCGGCGTCGTCGCGGAGCTTGAAGCCCTTCTTGATGGCGTCTTGGTGGCTGCCGCTGAAGGCGCAGACGACTAGCTGCCCGCCGTAGGGCCAGCGCTCGTTCACGGGGATCTTGTTGCTTTCTTCGACGACCTTGATAACGGCGTTGATATCTGAGAAGTCGACCTTGGGCGAGATGCCTTGTGTGTAGAGGTTGAGAGCGAGAGTGACCAGATCGACGTTTCCGGTTCGCTCACCGTTGCCAAACAGAGTACCCTCGACTCGCTGGGCGCCGGCCATCTGAGCCAACTCGGCAGCTGCAATGGCGCAACCACGGTCGTTGTGAGGGTGAACAGAGACAACGTACTTGGCGCGTTCTGAAACTTTGCGACAGAAGAACTCGATCTGATCGGCGAAGACGTTGGGGGTAGCCATCTCAACTGTGGCGGGGAGGTTGAAAATAATGGGGACTTCCTCAGTGGGCTCCCAAGCAGCCTTGACAGCCTCGCAAACCTCCGCAGCGAATTCGGGCTCGGTGTCGGAGAAGGTCTCTGGTGAGAACTCGAACTGCCACTCGGTACCGGCTTGTTCGGGGTCATCTTTCGTAATAGAACGAGCGTACTTTGTGCAGCGAACGGCCATTTCCAAACTCTTCTGCTTGTCCATGTTGAACACGATTCGTCGGAAACACGGGCTCGTGGCGAGGTAGATGTGTAGAATGGCCTTCTTGGCTCCCTTGAGGGAGTCTACTGTGCGGCGGATGAGATCCTCACGGCAGGGAGAGAGGACCTGGAGCCAGACATCGTCGGGAGTCAGGCCGGGTGTTTCGACGAGGGAGCGGGTGAAGTCGAAGTCGATTTGCGAGGCGGAGGGGAAGGAGACTTCGATTTCCTTGTAGCCGATGTCGACGAGCATCTTGAAGAAGCGGAGTTTTTGGTCCCCATCCTGTTTCAATTAGCACACCATGAATATTGGAATAGTATCCGATTGTCATACCATAGGGTCGGGAAGACTCTGGTTTCCATCTCGGAGGTCAGTGGCCAGCCACCGGGGAGGCTTGTCGATAGTCTTATCGGGCCATTGGCGATTGGGTAGATTGAGAGGCTTGAAAGGCCTGTATTTCTTGGAGGGATCCTTGAGCCTTATCGGAGTCAGTTTCTCTATGTCTTAAACAGCAGGATCGTGCAGACTAGGGTAGCAGGCAAGTAAACGTACATAGGCATGATGGCGGACGCGGTCGGTGGGGAGACCGCGGGGAGAACGAAGAAGCAAAGAAGCGGACGTTATGTGCAAGAAAGATGGTCAAGGAGAAGAAGTAGAGTTGTAGCAGCAGGAGCAGCAAATAAAAGCCAGTCAATTGAGGCTGGATTTCTAAAGATCGTGAGTCACTCGTCAGTCGTCAGTGTCGAAACATATTTGATTTTTTCAGCTGGTCCGATGGCGGGGATCTTCTTTGGATGCATGATTTCATTCGCGGGGCTGCCTTTGACCACCGCTTGTTGGTTCGCCTTGACTTGTCCTCTGGCATTCCTTCACTTGAATATTCGTAATCTAAATTTACTCTATACTAAGGATCTATACCTCTCGCCATTGGCTTCTCCTGTTCGTGTTCCTGAATGCTTCCTTAGCTCCCTGAGAGTCTGTGCTGCTTACTTTGTAGAGTCACTGTACGAATGGCCGATAGCGGAGGCCAAGACGCCCTTGGGGAGACAACGCCGCCGTGAATAGCCGACCGAAACCGGACCCACTATTTAGTCGGGCAGCTTCCTTGCTGTGCCTCACCTCCGAACTACGTACACTAGGGCTATGGCTCGCAATAGCATATCATCTGTGGTTCCAATTCGGATTTGAATTTTTTTGGACACTATCCATTCATATTCTCAAAGGGCCAACGCGTCAATGGTGACTCAACCTGGCACTTTAACTTAGGTGTCGGACTACCGTGCTGGTTATAAGCAACCTCTAGAGCCGATTGACCCTTAAGGTGCCCTCCAGGGCACAATACGCAATGGGAAACCGCATTATCTGACTTGAGTACTAGACCCGGCTGCAGGATAATCAAGTGATCTGGCTCTGAAATGATGCTATTGCCATCTCCAACCTCCAACTTATCCACACCGGCTCCGTAATAACAACACCACCTCAATAATATATATGGTCATGAACTAGAGAACTACGGACTACAGAGCAGTCATCCCTAAAAATATCAAGAGACCTAGGGAAGAGGTCTATAAATCCTTCAGAGTTGCACTGGACTCCACAAGCCACAAGCTCAAAACTGCGGGGAATGCAGTCCCAGTCTGTCCCCACAAGCCTTCCATAGTTCCATATCAATGTATGAGTCAACGGCTGGATGTTGATATGAGGCCAGACCGAGCATTGGTCCTCAGACATACGTTCTGCACTTGGACATGGTTCTTGCTACCGCGGTCTATCGGTCGATGGCTGTTGAGGGCATTCTGGCTACAGACCAGATGCGGATGCTGTGTGCTAATTATTACTTGGGAGGAACTAAGAGCTACTCTCTTTGTTCGAGCGCTTACTTAGTATCTAGCCAGTAAGTTTCAACTGGAATCTAGTTCTAAGTGACTATATTTCTATGCCGCTAGCTACAGCGTATCAAGTAACATTCGTAGTGACGCTCTTGACCTCAAGATACTCGTAGATGCCCAGCGATGAGCCCTAAATCAGTTGTCAGTAAGTAGATCCTCAAAGTATGGAATCCAAGACCTACTTCACGACCAATCCCACTCCCTTTGACACCACCGAAAGGCACATGGGGATCATCAATAATGCCAGTATTCACACCCACCATCCCAACCTCCAACGCCTCGCTGATCCTTGAAGCCCTAGCAACGTTCTTGGTAAAGATGTACCCTGCCAGTCCAACATCTGGCCGATTCGCTTGGGCAAGGACCCATTTCTCCACGTGAAATCTTACGATTGGCACCACTGGCCCAGAGGTTTCTTCCATCATGCATAATGAATTATAAGGGTCAACATTGACCAGCACTGTCGGCTCAAAAAACGCTGTCCCTAGATTTTTGGCAATGTTTCCACCGACCAGAATTGTTGCTCCATTCTCCACAGCATCTTGAACATGCTTTTGAACCTTTTCCGCTGCGCGGCTCGAGATCAGGGGTCCCAATATCGTTCCCTTGTCGTTCCCCTTTCCGAGCTTTAACTCTCGTACCCTCGCCACAAGACTCTTCACAACGGCATCATGGATATCTGCTTGTACATATATTCGATTAGCGCAAGCGCAAGACTGTCCCGCAAGCCTGAAAGCATTGTCCATGATACCCTGAACAGCCTTTTCGATGTTCGCATCTGAGAATACAATCAGAGGTGCATTTCCGCCCAGCGCAAAATCCACCCTCTTCATCGTCAGCATACACCTCGCTGCCAGCGTCCTTCCAATAATCGCGGATCCTGCGAATGAGAACTTGCGGATAGCAGGGTGCGTAGTCAGGACCTCGCCTACGGCGGCTGTGTGCTTGGAACAATAAATGACCTGGAACGCGTGCCTCGGAATACCTGCCCGATAAGCCAGGGTTGCCAAAGCCATCGCAGTGAGTGGTGTTTCTGGTGATGGCTTTAGGATACAAGGGCAACCAGCAGCAAATGCGGCACCCATTTTGCGAGTGACGATTGCCGCAGGGTAAGTCCAGGGTGTGATAATTCCCGCAATCCCAATAGGTTGGTTGATCGTGTGAACTTTTGCGTTCCAGTTTCCTGGGATTCTCGTCTGTATGCAATTTAGAATCTAAGCAGGAGAGAATGATTGGGAGAAGTACCGCGCCGTCGATTACATGTGCCTCGCCTGCGAACCATGATAGAAAGTCGGCAGCATGCTTGACTTCCTCTTTTGCTTCGCTTAACAACTTGCCGCTTTCGGCGGTAATAATGGCTGCTAGGTCATTTGTTGCTTGAATAATACGTGTGCCCCAATTCAGTAAGACTCTTGCGCGGTCCTTGGGTAACCAAGTTTTAAGCTCTTTCAGAGCTGTTTGCGCCTTTTGGATAGCTTGATGACATGCGCGCTCGTCCGAGTCTTCGAGAAGGGCAATTAGTTTGCATGTCGCTGGGTCTATGCCATTGTTAGACGTTCTCAGATGTTATATGCGTAGAGACGTGTATACTGAAGATGGGGAAGGTTGGACCATGTGAGTCAAATGTAGCGACTGTGAGGAGTGCTTTGTCTCTGAGATCTATTGTCAAAGTTAGCCCTCAGTACTATCCATATCCTGGATTGAATCAGTAATATGAACAGAATACACGGTACTTACTAAGCCCGTTGTATTGCCTTCGTGGAGGCATCGTGAACTTTAGATATGGTAGATGTGAGTGCCCAGCTGCCGGAGGCTTGGGGCAAACAGTAGTAATGCAGAGACAGACTTATAATATACTTGATAATAAAACTATGAAGCAAGCTATACCACTGGCATCTCTAGCTCGCGTGCGAGAAAGTCCAATGCTTCTCTTGGAGAGTCGAAGCAGCTCAAGGAATTCTTCCCGCACACAAGAGGCAGGAGCGGGCTGCCATCGCACCTACTCAACTTATGATACAGTGTGACAAAAGAGGACAGCGCGACTAGCCACTGATAGTTGATGCGGAAGGAAGGGACGTCTCTTGCCATTATTCGTACGCCTCTGGTCGCCTGCGTTTGCTAAAATCATGGAAGTAGTTGAATACCTCCGAGAACCATAATAAATCCCTATGATGCGCCCTTCTCAGCACCACTTTGGTGAGCTCGGTCAGTGGCTCATTATTACCTGAATTTTAGATCTCACTCACAACTAATATTTGTCAATAGCGTGGTGCTAAGTCCAATGCCATGACACTCGGAACACCGAGCTTCGGAGCTCCACCGCAAGCCCTAAGCCGGAGACCAGCTTTGCTTAACAATCTAGAAAAGAGTATATAACAGCGTCCAAAGATCACCTATTCCCTCCACCATGACAATCAAATTATCTATCAGCCATGAAAATTCAAAGTCCCGTCATCCCGCCGGGCTCTATCGTCGTTGTCCTCGGCGCAAACGGGTATATCGCCCAAGAAACATGCCATAAGTTGCTCGAGGCCGGATATCGCGTGCGCGGGACAGTCCGTGATATTGTACGCAATGCCTGGGTTTGCGACCTATTTGAAACCAAATTCTCTGGGATGTTTGAGCTGGTCCAGGTTGTTGATTTTGGTGCGGAGGGAGCATTTGATGAGGCCTTCAAGGGTACGTCGGTGACCGATATACTATACACGAGTAGAAGATTAACGATGAAAGTCAGGCGCCTCAGGGGTAATCTACGTCTCAGTCCCCGTAGTCTTCAGCCCCGACCCAGCCATCGCAGTAACGCCTATCATGAATACAGTTCTCAACGCCCTCTCCGCCACCGCCAAAGCAGGGATAACACGCTTCGTTCTAAACTCCTCCTCCAAAGCCGTCGAGACAACAGTCTACAACACCCCTCACACCATCAAAAGCGATACCTTCAACCCCGCAGAAATTGCCAGGGCTCTAAACGAACCAACAGTCTCTACCCCAGAGCGCGCACTAACAGTTTACAGCGCCGGAAGAACAAGTGCAGAACTAGCCTTTTGGGACTGGGTGGGAGAGAATAAAGAAAAGTATCCCGATTTTGTCGCGAACTGCGTTGTGCCAGATGGGAATTTTGGACGGGTGCTC
Source organism: Aspergillus stella-maris (assembly GCF_047715825.1). Taxonomy (NCBI): domain Eukaryota; kingdom Fungi; phylum Ascomycota; class Eurotiomycetes; order Eurotiales; family Aspergillaceae; genus Aspergillus; species Aspergillus stella-maris. Next base: position 606,321 of record NW_027396796.1, read on the forward strand.
GAGCCGGGCAGGACGGGGACTGGGCCTGCTACATCGGTTGGGATGTTGCAGAGGGCTTTGAGGGGGGTGAAGGAGGGTGTTATGCCGTTCGTTGGTAAGTGAACAACTCAAACTTACCTGTTTATTTAGCAGGATCTATAAATTAACGAAGGGAAAAGGCTACCTTATCGACACCCAGGACACAGCGCGCCTTCTTGTTGCCGCACTTGTTTTGCCTGACATTAGCAACGAGAGGATCTTTGCATTCTATAAGCACTACACATGGAATGAATTACGGCAAAGGGTTAGAGAGCTCTATCCTGATCGAGACGACTTGGTACTGGGTGACGACTACGATGATTTTGGAAGAGACATGGGAGATGCAGACGAGTTGATCTCTCGCGCCGAGGAGATCTTGAGACAAACTGGACAAGACGGTTTCTCAAGCGTGGACGACCTATTGAAGGATTACATTGAGAGCTTCTATCTAAAGACCCTGTGACTATATAGTTGAATTAAGTCCTCCGCAATAAGTACACACAGATCTCATCTATGGCAACCTAATAGTCCCACCAACATAATCCTCAAACAACCCAATTAGCCCAGACATATTGACCTCGAAACTTCATCTCCCTAGGTACTCTACCTAAACAAGAGGGGCCAACCTCAACTCCGCCACCCCATACCCACTAACACTCTCGCCATCAAACACCCCCTCAACTTCCGCAAACCCAATATAAGTCGCACCACCCTGTCCCCCCGCCCCCTCAACAGCAAACTCCTGGTCCCCCTTGATACTCCTCACAATAAACTCCCCTCGCCCCTCAACACTAAACGTCCAACTCTGCGGATAGACCAGTCCTGTGCGATGACTCGTCCACGTCCCAGTATTCAAATCCGGCTCGAACGAATCAACAGGCAGGAGATGGTGCCATGTTTCACCGCGCGCACGAATATTCGCGCTCCGCGAGGAGAAAGGCGGGTCGTAGCTGTCTACCAGCGAGACCCACATACGGATGTCGTGCGTGCTGGTTGGGAAGTAGAGGATGAGAAACGTCGAGTTGCCGTTGCGGTTCTCGGCGGAGCCCCAAATGCGGTCGTACCATGTCATTGAGGCGTCTGAGTCAAGCTCGATTCTCTCAAGAGCGCCTGCGTTGGTATCGTCGGTATTGGTGTCCGAGACCGGAATGGAAATGGTTCCAGAGGTCTTACTCGCGGGGAACACCCAGTTGTTCATCGTCCCGTTGATAAAGGTATACGCGCCAGAGCCGCAGTAATAGTAAGCGGGGCTTGTAGCGTGCATCGTGACGTCGAAGAACAGGCTCGGCGTGTTACTTCGCAGCTTCATGTCGAGGTTGTTGGGCGGGAGACCGGAGAATTCGTAACCTGCTGATGACAAGTTGAAGGATTGCAGGTTTGAGTCTGTGAACGTCGTGGGCTGGAAGTAGGCGCTGCGGGCGAGGGTCGTGAGGTCTAGTATTGAGGCACCGTATGCTGACATGGTTTGCGAGGCTAGGATGCCCGTGGAGAGGAAATATTGTGAGCCATCTGTGGCGGTTATGAAGGAGGAGGCCCAGTAGCCGGAGATGGGCGCTTCGGCAAAGGGAAGGGTTTGGCTTGTGGAGATGTCGAAGAGGACGGGGATTCGGGGCTGGAAGGTTGATTAATAGGACAGTATCTAAAGCATGTATGGGGGCAAATAGGTTAGGTGGACGTACGTCTACGAGTATCTGGGTGTCGTCCGGGAGGAAGTCGTAACCCCAGACAAAGGGCACGAAAAGGAAGGTGGACCACAAGGGGAGCCTCATTGCGTCGACCATGTATACCTATGAAAGCAAAGCCAGGAAAGTCAAGAGCAGGCGAAATCGGGGGGGTTTTATGAATTGGCCAGAGCGAGAGTAACGCCCAAGTCACGAGGCCATGGGGTGAAACAGGCACCTTGTTTGGGTCGAGGACTGTCTATATGGAGCAAGTCCGGACAGGGTTGATTGCTAGCGGTGCAACATACAACCAAGGCCCAGTCCACCCTGATCACCGACGCAGCTGCAGCTGGTTACCTCGTCACCAAGTCTATCATCTAACACTGCTTCGTTGGACCTGCGTCTGCCGTTTTGTCCTACTAGAAATTTCTATTCTACAGCGGCATATAGTCACACGAAGTGGGCGTGAATAAAAGTTGTTTGCGTTGGGAGTTCCACACATGCTCGGGATTCATGCCATAAGATCCCCGCACGCTTTCATCTCGGGCGTATACACGTTGGTCTTCCAAGATAGTGCGCTACTCCATGCTTTCATCGCATTCTCGGCCCATTTTGCAACAGGGATTTCGTCAGTCGATCGAAAGGTCCTTGTATTGCATCATTTAGCACAAACTATCTCGCAGACAAACAACAGGATGTGCAGTCTAGCGGAAGGCGTCTCGATTGAAACCATTGTTGCTATCGCCCTTGCGGCTATCATACAGGTATGCAGTCCGTGATCTTCCATTTAAGTGGCCGGAGGGTTGACCATTCGAAAGAATTCCCATCAGACAAGATCACACTGGAAGCATAGCATGCAAGGACTGGAGGCCCTGCTTAGCTGTGACGGCATTCTGGAAACACTTGAACAGAGACCTTTGGTCCTTGGAGCTCTATACCGGTAATATTGTCGGTCTGGGGTATATAGATAGCCTACTAAGACGTCAGCAGTGCCGACCTCAGCGGCTCTCTGGACGTCCTGCAGACACCCTTCCTTTCCCAACACCTTGCGTGGCCCCAAACTCTCAGCGATGTTCCTCTTCGCAATGGATTTGTTGAACTCGAACAAACGCTGTCCCTCAATCAGAGAGTCAGATATCCCCTTCAGCGACTCAGTGACACCGTCAATTGTATGCGCCGTCTGCTAAGCAAGAACCTTCCCGATGCCGCAAAATGTCGATTTGTCGTCACTGTTTGCCAATATGATCTACTCTCCTATGAATGCACCGACAAGCTAAACGTCTTTACCCAGTAGAGCGACGGGGATGGTCTTTTGTTGGATAGGCGTGGGGTTCCGAAATATGCCGGCTTTCTCTCATTATTCATACTCTCGCTATCGTCGACGAACGTCCACACAACGAGCCAGCTTATGATGATTTGCTAAACAGATTCCAAGATCTTTGGCTTCATATCGATCATCATGTACCTTGCCAATTCGAATTGTGGTCTATGTTTGTTGCTATACCCATTGTGAGATACCCTACAATATTGGGCTGGTGCTTACAAAATGCCTCAAGCTTGTTGATTACTCTCGGCATCTCTACATTGAGCGATTTATGCGCGGCCATGGAGGAGTTCCTTCCTATATGTTTGGCTAGGGCTGAGGAAGTGTGGAATCGATGCGTTGCCACAAACCAACTGTTTCTCGAGGGGTCCTGACCAGATAAAAGTCCATTGCCGTACGATATTACCATACTCGCCTGTCTAGTCCAACCTGAACACGCCGAAACCCCTCGCAGTGGCCCAGACTCAGCAAGCTGTGCGTGCCTTCTGCCAGCAATGTCATAAGGCTCTCTTGATCACGCAATGAGCATAAGGTAAGTTATTTCGATAAGGGCCAGGTCTAAACGAAGTCGCGGCTTGTCTGCATCGGAACTGCTTGCCATACGCCGTTACTGGCTTGACCGGATACAACGATAGAAGACGTTGCTGAAACCCATCCAGCTACCGAATACCGTGACCGACGAACGGTCCATAGAGTTGGAGCTGATTGCTGATCTCCCTGGGACATTCGCACAATGTCGTCCTGCATATTCTAAGAAGCAATACCTGAACAAAAGGTAAAATGGTGATTAATTCCCGATGGCTTTTGCATGCACTATGTAATAGAATCTATACAACATGATCTATGTTCAATCATTTCCTCCCCTTACCCTTTCCCTTCCCTTTCCCCTTACCCTGCTTCGCCTTTCCGGCCCTCGGATCCTCTCTCTCGGACCTATTCTTCTTCCTTCCGAGACCCTCCTCCTGCCTCATCCTCGCATCATCCAACTTCTTCTTATCCTTATTACTGAGCTTGACCTTCTCCCTCTTCGCGCCATTCAACTCCGTAGCACCATTCTTCTTAGCAACCTTCTTCTCCCGCTCTGTCTCGAACCACGTTCGCTTGGGACGAGATTTGATCTCTGCCTCGTGCTTGATCAGGTTCTCTCCCTTTGTGACTTGCATCTCCGCCTGGGCAAGCTGCTTCTCAAGCTTCTCTTCATCGAGGACGGCGTCAATTTCATCTTCCAGCTCCTTGGCCTTGGCAGCCCACTCGTCTGCGACGGCTAGCTCAACGACACGGCTGACAATCTTGGCGCCTTGAGTCTTGCCTGCTTTGACCGCGGCCTTGACGACCTTGCGGTCTGGCTCAGCGGCTATTGTGCAGGCGCGACCACTTCGGCCGGCACGCGCGGTACGACCGACTCTGTGGACGTAGATTTCGTGCGATTGCGGGGCTTCGTAGTTAATGACTGTTTCAACGCCCTTGATATCGAGACCACGAGACGCCAAGTCGGTGGCGAGGAGAAAGTCGGCTGTGCCGTCGCGGAAGGATTCGACGCTTTTGATACGCTGTGAACATTCGTTAGTCGCTGGTCAAGGTGTTGATGTATGGAGATATAGATGACATACCTGTTCCTGGCTCATGCTACCGTGTAACTCGCAAGCCTTAAGCCCCAACAAACCAAAGACGATACGCACACGATGCGCCTCCTTCTTCTGCCGGAAGAAAACAATCACACGACCAGTATAAACCTGCTTCGCAAGATGAAGCAAGTATCCCAACCTCTTATCCTCCCTCCCAGGCCGTAACCTCACGAATTCCTGCGTAAGCGTAACAGCCGTATTCTTCTTCGAATCAACCATCAACCGCATAGGCCTATTCAGCCCAACGCGAATAAGCTTGTCAACAGAGTCGGTCATCGTAGCAGAGAAGAGCATCGTCTGGCGGGACTTCGGAATAGTAGTGAGAATCTCATTCAACTCGTCCGCGAATCCATCTTCGAGCATCCGGTCTGCTTCATCGAGCACGAGGATTTCGAGCGTGTCGACGGTGAAACTTGCGGAATTGCGCATGTGGTCGATGAATCGACCCGGTGTGGCGATAATTACGTCGGGGCGTTTCTTGAGGATGTTCTCTTGCTCGCGTAGACTGAAACCTCCGACTAGCTGACAGAATGTGATGTCTGTGTATGTGGCGAGCTTTGTAGCGACGTTGTAACATTGCACCGCCAATTCACGGGTGGGCATCAGGATCGCGACGCGGGAGGTAGGCACCTTGCGAGGTCGGAAGAGGAGACGTTCGAGGATGGGGACGACGAAGGCGGCTGTTTTACCGGAACCTGTCACGGCGGAACCGACGATATCTTTACCCAGTAGAGCGACGGGGATGGTCTTTTGTTGGATAGGCGTGGGGTTCGTGAAGTTGACGGCGGCGAGACCGCGGAGAATAGGTCTTGACAAGTTAAAATCTTGGAAAGAGCGTTTGAGGCCAGCCGTTGAGGGGTCTTCGGCGGTTTTGTCTTCTGGCGCGAAGAAGGCCTTGCGCTTAGCGGCTTCTTCCTCGTCAACGGCGCTTTCGGCATCGGAGTCGACATCTGAGGCTTCGTCGTCGGGGTGGTTGACGGGTGTTGCAACGGAGTCGTTGTCGCTGGCGGCTTCATCGTCGCTGTCCATCTCAGCATCGTCATCTTCATCCTCGTCAGAACCGGAATTCTTTCCAGCCTCCTCCTCCTCCTCCTCCTCAGCATCCTCATCAACACCCATTCCAAACCCATCCTGCGCAAGCAACTCATCGTCCTCGAAGTCCACAGACATAGCGCCATCCTGATCCTCATCCGCATCCGAATCAATACCATTAAACTCCTCCTCCTGAACTTTCCCCTTCCTCCTATCCTTCTCCGCCTTCTTCTCCCTCTTCTCCCGTCTCCGCTCAATAATATCATCAATATCAACGGCCTTCTTATCCCCGCCCTTCTGGCCCTTCTCGTCAACAGCCCACCCATCAAACTCAACAACCTCATTCGTCGCACCACCAACATCAAATTCAAAGTCTGAGTCTAGTGCGCCGTCATCTTCACCAGGTGCTTGGTTGTCCTCTTCATCGTCTTCGGATGCCTCATCTTCGGATTCCTGAACAGGGACCTTCAACTTCTTCCCGTCTTTCTTCTTTCCGTTCGTCTGTTGTTGCTCCTGCTTCTTCGCTTTCTTGCTCTTGGCTGCGGTGTTTTCGCCCTCGCGCTTGCGCTTCTTTCCGCCGGCTAGGGCGTCGTCGTTCTCGAGGTCTTCGGGGGCATCGAAGCGGTCGTTTTCGTCGTCGGAGAGAGTTAGGACGAAGTCGTCGTCCGCGGAGCGTTTCTTCGGCGCCATTTTGTGGAAATAGATAGCGCAAAAACTTCAGACGGAGATAGAAAATACACTCTAGTAAAATTAATTCCGATGAAATCCTCCGCAAGACTTCTCAAACTTCTCTTCCTCGAATTCTGGTTCCTGGACTACCGGCGGCAGAAAATATGGCTTAGCCAAAAAAAAAGTTTCATTTGTAAGGCGGTGGGCACTGTAGTGCTGGCATTAAGATACCGCCATTTGTGGGGAGAATGGAGATGTCCGTTGTTGGATCTGATTTGCTGATCTATTTCAACACCAAAAGGGCGACCTCGAAGTAACGAGGGCATTATTGAGAGAGAAGGATAAACATGCTTTTCGAAAAACAGGTAACAGTAAAGAAAATTATTCAATATTTTTTGTTCTTCCTGAATGACGCCTCATAACCCGCTAATATCATTTCCTCTTATGTGGCATTCACCTGAACACCACTGAATTATGATCCTTCCATCGACGTCGGTCTATTCAGGTCTTTTGACTGCTGTGTCCTGTAACCATTATGCTCACTCTAACCTGTTTCCCAGGCTATGTCCGGCTCTGCGGACCAGGTAGGCTACATTGATCCTATCCAAGTTAGCGATCGACATATCTCGACACGAGGATGAAGACTCACAAGTCCCCATTTTTCTCCCTCACACCGCGAAGGGTGCCCTGTTCCTCAAAGTTTGCACACATCCTAAGCCACTGTTTGACTCTCTTGTGCTCCGAAATCTCCTTGCCGTCGACGTAGCCGAGAGTGAAGACCATGCGGGCGAGCCTACGTCTGCCGCCGGGGAGATATCCCAGCTTGGTTGTGTTCAGGAACTCAAAGTCGCTTTTCGGCCGGTAGGTTGCATCGCAGAGCTCAATCAGCTTGTCGAGAAGACATTTGCCAATTCCTAGGCTTGTGTGTTCGGCCCTTACATATACCTCCAGCTCTGCGGTGAAGCGACTGGCTTCGTGTCTGTCGAACTCCCGTGCGCAGGCATATCCCAAGACTTTCTCGGATCTGCTTGACGCGCTGCGGCGGTCAATGGCGACGATGAAAGGTAGGTTCGAGTTATTAGACTCCTCGATGCGCGCCCGGACCGCGTCTTCGTCGAGGTCGTGGGTGTTCGGACTGTCCACCGAGTTTCTCGCATACCAGTCGTAAATCTCCTTCAGGCCCGGGACGTCCCTGTCGTCGACCGGCCGCAGATATATGTTTGCGACAGGGCTTTCGGGGCTGCGCAAGGGTTGGCGACGAGCTTGGATCCTTATTTCGTGTTCAATCCGCTTGCGGTGCTCTTCGGCCTCGTCAGCCAGCTTCCTCTGCCGATTAACATTCATGCAATAGCCTGCCGCTGTCTCGTGAGCGTGATCGTTGGATGCTTTGTCGGCGGGGTCTAAGATCGTCTCATAGTTTCTCATCTCGGTCAAGTACAACATAGGACTTTCTCCGTCGACATGTGCTGCCCCGTTGAAGAACGCCTTGTGAAAGATGTCGACGGGACATTCACAATCGAGCGTGCTCTCCAACCAGTTTTGAAAGCGTTCCCGATATGGTAATTCATCTGCGATGCAACGCGGACAATACTCCCAATCCACAATAGCTGGGTCTTTCCAGCTATTCTGGTAAAGCTGGGTTGCTCCGCTGCCGCTTGATCTTCTTCTATCGGGCTCTTCAGTGACCTTTGGTCTTAGCTCTCGGCGACTCTCGCGAATCCTTGTAAGAACTCTCTTGTACTTTTCAATCGGTGTCGGCGAGAAGATGAATTGCTCGTCATCGCCACTCTCGTTCCTACCGCTGTTCTCAGGGTAAGCGGTCGCGCTCTTCTTGTACCATTCGCGGTAAAGCCTGATTTGGCCGTTCAGTTCCTTTTCAATGGTCTCGGGCGTCGCATCTTCTCTGGGATCCATGAAGAAGACCTCGGAAGACTGCGGATAGTAGTTATTGAAGTCTGTCATGCTATCCTGTGGAAAAGCGCGCATTTTGGCGATCTCGTGGTATTCGTTTGCGGCTGGATCAGTACCAGGGCCATCTCGACACCTGGCCAGCGCCTCGGGGCTGGCTGTTGGATTCTGGTTCCCACCCTTATGCGCATTAACCAACGCTTCTCTCCGGAGTCGCGCGAGTTCCTGCGCCGGGTCTTCGGGCTCATTGCGATTGTTTTCCATGCCGTCAGCTGGTGAGGGCGAAGGGGTAGATGCTTCGGGCTGATGGTTGGACGGAAGACTGACGCCTTTGTGCAGACCTTCTGTCAATCCTGACACCTGTGATACTCTTCTGTCATCGGTTTTGTGCTGAACAGGCTGGTCCACGAACTTCTGAGCAGGCTGGGGCCTCTCTTTTGGAGAGCAATTGCGCCGAGGCGGCTTGGGGTTTCTTGGGCCATGTTGGAACCTTCCGTTGTTTGCTCTCCGTTTGATGGGTAGGACCTCGTCGGTATCGTCACTATTTGACATTTTTACGGCCGTTTGCTGGGTGGCTTCTGTTATACGTTAGTGTGCGATTATTTCCTTTCTTACTCCGATGGGCACTCAATACTCACCAGTGGGATTGACCGTTTCAAAGGCCTTCGAGGACTTGTTCTTCCCAGAGATTATGGCTTGTGGACCTTGTGTGAGGGGCGAACGGATGTGTGGTGTATGTGCGCGGTGCTGGCCGTGCGGAGGCGGATTGCAGGGTATCGTTCTGTTATCTGTAGGCTTCTTCGAGGGAATCTTTGTGTATGAGAGAGGGAAACAGGGCTGAGGCCGAGTCTTCTGGTTGCGAGGGACACCGGTGGAGGGAGCTGGAGGTGTGGTGGAGGGAAAAGAGGAAATCTGCTCAGACGGCTGGTTTTGAGAAGCCATGACTCGAAGTGAATTCTTCGCAGCAGGTTTAGTAGAGCTCTCAATGGAAGATTCTGCAATCTTCTCTCTGGTGACCTCAGGCTTCAAGATGGATGTCTTCTGCTGACTGGCCTCGACTGTCTGGCATCTTTCCTTTACCTTCTCTTCGTGGGTGCTCTTTCCTTCGGCTTGGAGAGGTGATGCAGGAGGTGAGCCATACTTTTGCGAGAACCCGGTACTGAACAAGCTGTCTCTGGCCGAGCGGATCTGGCTCCAGAGCTCGGGATTATCGCATATAGCTGTGTCAGCCATCGTAATACTGGAAGGATAGTTCAAATGTAGATGATCAATGGGAAGTTGAAAGGTAAGAGGAAGGGATGGGATGACGGGAATGAGTAGATTTTATAACCTAGGGCCCATAAATAAAGTGAAGAAGAGCAGAATGGGTAGAAATGTGCTTCAGTGGATAGACATAGAGAGTCCTGGAGAAGGCTTCTCCAGGGACCTAGAGAGTGAAGGACAATAGGCAGGTGGGTAGCCAATTCGATATAATCTACCTAGGCTTACAAACCAAAAGAGTCAAGATGACTCAATCAGTTAATGAAGAATGAAAAAAATCAAAAGTGACAATGTACCTAGTCTATTGGAAACTACAATGAATTTAAAAATATATGCTCTCAAATCTCAACGGGAATTGATGGTGCTGTCTTCGACTGACGTCCAGAGCCAAGCCGAGGCTTTCTAGATCTGCCCTCCGCAACCCCCGCCAAGACTACGCTCAACCACAATACAATCAGCCAAAATGCTGTCCATCCTGAGGAAAGCGAGACTAAAGGATAAGGAGATGCGAATCCTGATGCTGTACTGTCTTCTTTGCCCTAAATCACAGTTCGGTCCTAACGAACGGTACCTAGAGGCCTCGACAATGCCGGCAAGACAACCATCGTCAAGCAGATCATGAAGGAAGATGTCACGACAGTAAGTCCAACACTGGGCTTCATCATCAAGACAATAGACTTTGATGGGTACTTTCCAAACCTGCTTCATCTGTTCTACGGAACTTACTAATTAGCAATTCAGATACCGACTAAACATTTGTGCGAGAACCCAAAGAAATCCTAGAGGCAACACCCACTAACACGGCCATCCACTAGGGGACGTCGGAGGCCAAAAGACCCTCCGCTCATACTGGAAAAACTACTTTGAGAAAACAGACACTCTCGTCTGGGTTGTTGATGCTACAGACCGACTACGAGTCGAGGACTGCCGCGATGAGCTCGCTGGCCTGCTACTTGAAGAGGTTCGTCTGTCCGCCCGGAAGAGTTTTGTCCGCTGTCTACGTTCCAGGGGCCAACAAACTGACTTCCACGACAACGTTTTTAATAGCGGTTAATGGGCGCGAGTCTTTTGGTTTTTCTGAACAAAACGGATGTTGAGGGATGTATGACTCAGGATGAGGTCCGGCAAGTGAGTCTTTTGACCTCACCACTTTTCGTTTCGCACTCGCGATTCTGACTCACTCGACTTTAGAACCTCCAGTTGGATGCGATCAAGACTCATAAATGGACTATATTGCCCTGCAGTGCGATGACAGGGAAGAATTTACATGAGGGGCTGGATTGGGTTGTGCAAGATGCGAAGGATAGGTTGTTCCTTTACTGAGCGTGATGCGAGCATCGATTTGGCTTATCTTCCATCGATGGTTGGGAGATATGTATAATGAGTCTACGATTACATGAATGAAACCCCTACCTTTCAACAGGAAGGAGAACGCTACTCAGGTCGCAAAGGCCTTTGATGAAATGTAGCGAAATATATCTTCGGGCAGTTAACACCAGGTCCCGTATTTCTTGCCTCTACAGACGCAGGAGGCGCAATAAGCTTAACCGCGCAGCTGCAAGCACGATAGTTTATTCGGCCATGGCCTCTAGCTTGTGCGTTTTACGATCCAGCGGGGAGGTTGATCGGAACCATGGTCCAGAGGTGGCTGGGAAACAGGTCTGGATGTTTAATTTACGCGATCGGGCCAGGCACAGCGGAGCCTCTGCCCTGTATATCCTCCAATGCGCGAATCATAATAACCTTGATATTGATACGGTGATACCTAACTTGATATTCTCGGGACAATTGTCGTCATCGCGAATATCGCTCGGGCTGAGGCAAGATCGGTACGTACAGGGGACTCCACAGCAGCAGCCGAGCCCGCGCCGTAAACAGTCTACCACGAAGAGAAAGATCAAAACACCAGAGTGAACACTTAAAACGAGGGTCTCTGCGGGGCAGGGTGAAGAGAAGAGGAGATTCCAGATAAGCCATGAGCAAAAGAGGCACCTAAGAGGCGACAGAATGGCGTGGTGAGCGGCAGTGGGGCGTTGACAACAGCAGCTGAAGGTGGAAGTGTCAGAGGGCCAGAGGGTCGCTGGTCGCAGGGCTTCACGAAGGCGAGAAAAGGCGGAGAACCAACTAAGCGTGACCATGACCACGACACGACAACGCCGGGCCGATCGTCAATTGTTCGGATTCCCAGGCTGAGGAGGAATAATAATGCCCAAGTGCATCCCTCCACTCTCTTTTCATCCTTCTTCGCTCTTTTGATCCCTCTCGTATACTGCTCCTTTCTCTCACTCCATCCCTCCATCCCTTCCTCCAATCCGCCGCTCCCCACCTTGCATTTCCCTCGCCTCTGCATCCCACGTAATTGCTCGGCCCGCATTGCAATTTCTCGACCGGACTGGGATTTTTTGCTTTTTGTCTCTTACCCTCCTACTCGAAATTTTCTCCTACGATCCTCGCCTTGACCGACCTCTACCTTCGTGAATCCCTTTTACGGGCCCCAGCGCGGCCATGGCTTCGACAACCGAGGCGGCGGAAGGCAGCGAAGATGTAAACGACTTCTTGCAGCGAATTCGGGAACTGGGTGAGAAACGCGATAAAGAGGATGAAGAGCGCACAAAGAAGCTGGAAGAGGAGATCTTGCAGGGTCGGAAGGAGAGACAGGCTCGACGAGCTGGTAATTTTGCGCCCTCCTTGTGTCTTGCGTTTTGCCCTCCGAGTTGCGGGTGTCAGAAGGGTTTCGGATCCATCATCTGCATTTTCGGAAGGTCCTAGATCCTCAGAAGCTGATTGTTTGTCAAATTCGATATAGAGCGAGCAAGGTCCATATCGCCAACCAAAGATTCTTCTCCTATTCTCGACCCCGCCCGCTTGAGTATTTCGTCTTTGAGTCACCGAGCGACGATTGACCCTCCGGAACAGCTTGAGCCGACTACCCCTCGCACTCCCGTCCATGATACCCACAGCACGCCTGTTCCAGTGCGAAACGAGACACCTTCGTTAGAAAACAGCCCTAGGGGGTCGAGAATGGAAGGAACCGAAGCGAGAATCTCGCCGAAAGCTTCCCCCACGTTACGGAGCAGGACCGGAACCTTATCGTGGCAGCAACGACCTAGCTCTCGAGACCTCAGCGGCAATCGGTTCTCCTTCTCTACATCGCCCTCGCGCGAAGCCCGCTTCCGGACCTTGTCGAATGCTTCCGCCGCTGATTCCGGAGTGTTGCGCAGCCCATTGGCATCTCAAACCACATCGAGAGAATCGTCTTCTTTGCGCCAGACTGACGAGAATACCACACCAGTCCAAACGACACCGCTCGAGGAACCGAAAACCGCGTCTCTCGATGATACCAAGACTTCAGAGCCTGAGACCGAGGAGCAGACGGAATCAAAGGAAAATGGCCCTACTGCTACAACCGAAGAGCAATCCCCGCCTCCATCAAGAGCTAGCTCAAGCTTTGCGGACAGCAGCCTGGGAAACCGGCTCTCGAGTGTATCATCAGTCTCGACTGCCACAGGCCTCGGGTCTCCGCTTCCCGTATCTAGCGCACAGAAATTCGAACCACCGAATCTCGAAACTGATACCGACAGTCAGTTTACGTCTCCACCTTCACCATTACGACGTTCTCCCGAGCGCTCTCCAGAACGTTCTACTTCGCCAACAAAGGGTCTTGGAGGATTCGTCCAAAGCGCGATGCTACGACGATCCGATAGCGTTTCGAAGCGGTGGAGTGCACAACTACCGTCAGGGCTCAGCCGTTCCAATTCCATTACCAGCAACCGTAATAGCTTTGCTGCCCCGAGTACCACAGATACCTCTTCCACGCCTCGGTTGAACCGGGAAAGCTCCTACTTTTCACCCAATCGGCCTACGTCGAGCCATAGCGAAGCAACAACGGTGGGCCAAGCAAAAGAAGAGGAACGACCAGCAACACCTCCGGGTTCAAACAGAAGTGAAAGCATTCCCAGACCTCCGTTCGCTCTGCATGCAAGGTCTAGTAGTACGGTCAGTGTTGATACCTCTGGTGAATCGACATCCCGGCCTACAACTCCCAACTCCAGGACGATGGACCCAAGGAGGTGGAGCCCTACTAAATCTACCTGGCTGGAAAGTGCCCTGAACCTTTCCGAATCCCCGAGACACAAAAGGCAAACCTCTCAACAAGCATCTTGGAGCAAAGACAGGCCCACTAGGGGTAGCGTGGATTTGGGGCGCCGAGGTAGTTTCAAGGAAGTCAATCCAGGCGGTCTCATGCGTACTATGCCTCTCGGAACCCACGTCAAGAAACAAAGTCTTTCGGGTATTCCAGATGTACTCAAGACCGAGAGCCCCAGCCCAATCAAAGAGAAGCCACTGAGTGATTTGAGTCCGACCAAGGAGAAATCGCTGGGTGAGTCCAGTCCAGTCAAGGAGGAGCCAACAGCAGACGCAAGACCTTTTTCAGCCGAGCCCAGCTCGCCAACTAAAGCAAAGGACGTTGAAATTCCTCCCGAGGTTACGGAAACGGTTGAGGAAACCATTGAGGAGCCCCTTAAGCCTAAGAATGTGCCGCCAGCGTTGTCACCTACCTCGAAGGTCAACACCGACATACCTCTATCATCCCCTCGCGAGCCCATTCGCGATCCGTTGTTGAGTCGACCAAAACCGCAGTCGCCAGTAATTGATTTCCGGGCTAATCTCCGGAAGCGAGAAGTAGTCAAGGACCAGTCGTCTAGTGCAGAGCCAGAATTCAAGAATGTCTTTGGAAAGCTGAGGAAAGCAGAAGCATCCAACTATGTCGCACCAGATGCACTGAAGAATAACATTCTGAGAGGCAAGGCAGCGTTGAACCAGACTGGCGGTCCGAAGAAGACCCAGAGGGTTGATGAGTTCAAAGAAAGTATCAACAAACAGCGAGAATCTATGAAGCTAAACGGGGGCTCTGTTCGACGCAACACGATCGAGCAAGGCGAAGCTCCCGCAACAGCTGTGCCGGAAGCCATTATGAAACGCCGGACACTCACTAAGTCAAGCATTGACAAGAATGATCTCCCGGCCGATCTTTTGCCGTCACCGACAAAAGAAAATGAAGAACCAGAGCGTTCGCCTGTCCGTCAAACTTCGCCCGACCCTTTCAAGGACAAGGAACCTCCTGCAACTACTGAGCCAGTGCAAAGTCTTGCAGCCGAACCCCAACCGGATGTCGACATGCCCGTTTCGGAGGATTCCAAACCGAGTGTGCCGCAAATCGAGCTGAATGCCGAGGATGAAAATACCAAGCCTGAAGAACAACCCACAGAGGCCGAGTCTCCAAGTGCGATCCCCATCAAGTCTCAGGAAGCGATTGAACGCCATGATGTTCAGACTGACGCGACAGAAATTGAATGGGAAGAAGAGCAGGAAAAGCCCAAAGCGGAGACCATTGAACCGGTGCGTCATCTGCCACCGGCAAATACTACGCGCAGTGCATCGCCTGTCAAAACTGGCGTTACTAAAGGTAGCCTCGCAGGCCGAATAAACCCTGCCTTAGCAGGTCTCCTCTCGCGTGGTCCGCCTGCCCCCATGGATAGCTCCAAAAACACTGTCAATGTACCCGACTTTCAAGAAAGCGCTGGTAACACTCCAGGTTCTGCACCTACCCTGACCCATATGACGAAGGCCCGTGCCAAAGGTCCCAAGAGACGGCCACCCCAGGCTGCTGCCCCGGCGGATGCAAGCCCAGAAACAAGAGAGCCAAGTGTTTCACCGAAGACTGAACCGTCAACCTTCGATAATGACGCACCAGATACAAGCTTCACAATCGAACAACCCTTGGCTAATACGCCAAACTGGCCTCTTCCTGATAAAGGTATCAAGGTGGAGGATGCTGAGCCAACAAACGCCCCACAGTCTCCCCCGCCTGTGGTATGTTTACCAGAAGAGCCTCGTGATACTTTACCACCGGTACCTGAGAAAGACAAAAGCCCTATACCGATGTCTAGGCCCTCCCGGCGGCCCCCGAATTTAGAGCGACGGGTCTACGAAGCGGATAGTCAAGAAAGCACTCCTTCTAGAGGATTTACTCCGTCACAGGCAGCTAGTTCACCTGCAAGCCCTCGTAGTGGGCAGCCTCGAACATCTTTCACTCATTACTCGTCCCCAACACCGTCTCCGTTAAGGTCAAATTTCCGGGAGAACCAGGCCCACCCTTCTTCACGGCCAGCTGGTTCTTTCAATTTCTTCAACCGATCGAGAGACTCGTCACCATACCGAAAGTCGCTGCCATCCCCCCCTGTGCCCCCAAAGGCACCTTATGCCTCTACAGATCAGCTATCGTCCCCGAGATCTTCAATTTCCTTAGTTCCTCAAGCCGATGAGTCTCTTGAAGGGATTTCTAGTTTCTTCAAAACATTTCCACGATCCAGTGACAGAGTCAACATTGATCCTCAATTAATGCTCTTGGATAAACATGACGGTTCTAGAATTCGAACCTTGAAGAAGCAGATCTGGGAGATTACGGGCGAAGGCAACAAGCAGGATCTTCCTGTCAATCAAGAATACATTCTCTACGAAGGGGCGCTGTACCTATGCGTTCACATGTTTGAGGAAGACGGCAATGTCCGATCTGAAGTCCAACTCTGGTGCGGTGACGATGTTTGGGGCGGAGCGGTCGATAGCGCTTTACCATTTGCACGGAAGACTGCACGCGAAAATAGCTGCAAATTGGAGATCATTAGTCAAGGGAAAGAGCCTCCTCGGTTTATTCAGGCGCTCGGTGGTATCCTTATTACACGGCGCGGCTCAAGCTCTCGTTCCAGCTCCTCGGCTATCTTCATGCTTTGCGGACGAAAACACCTCGGCCAGATGGTTTTTGACGAGGTTGACTTCACCCCGAACAACCTGTGCACAGGATTTCCATTCGTGATCTCGGCCATGTTTGGCAAGGTCTATTTATGGAAAGGCAAAGGAAGCTCCGCTGAGGAGATCGGTGCAGCTCGTCTCATTGGCATGGACCTAGGGCTCACGGGAGAATTCGAAGAAGTCGCTGAGGGCGAAGAATCGGACAGTTTCTATGAAATCTTCCCACAATACAGAGAGACATGGGACTACATGCGATCTGACGACTGGCTGTTGAAACCAGCCCATGACCCTTACCGCATTCGTTTACTTCGCGTGGACCATGAGCTTGGCCAGCGATCATCATTCTGGATTCGTCGCCCAGGCTCATCGTCTCCAGTCATCCGTCCAAACGATACAGTCCAAGAAGTCGAGCCATTCTCTCAGAAAGATCTCTCCCCAAAGGGCATCTACATTCTCGATACGTTCTTCGAGATCTATGTGATTGTGGGTGACCAAGCATCAAATCGCCCGGCTGAGTTCGCGTCGGCCGTGATGTTTGCCCACGAGTACGGCATCCTCGCGGCTTCGCTCCAGGATCGACCCTTCATCCCCAAGAGCTTCATCTCTCTAGGCGGAACTCCTGAAGTCTGCCGCAGCGCATTCCGCAAATGGACCCAACGCCCGCTACAACAACCACCGCAGGTGTTCCCACTCAATGCGGCGATAGACGCAATTCGGTCATAAGCTCAGCGGACTTTCTTCTTGTTCATCTTTCCTTCTATGCCTCTGGCCTGTACACTACTTTACCTTGGCTACGGTCTTCTCATTCGGGTTTGGGTCATTTCAAGCCTCGGCTTGCTTCAACAGCATTTATTGGGTCATTTTGTGTCATTAATTATCTTGGTGCATGGTTAGACATTCCATGGGCGGATGGATGGAGTAGGTGGTTCTTATCTTGATTTCGATGTAACAAATGCAATTTCATAAATATTACAATTTACTACAGAGATCTCTCTTTGAAGATAAATCTGCCTCTGTTATTTCCGACATCTCGATTCTCTCCCATACAAGGTCCTGAGATATATGGTCTGGAGAGAGCACTAAAGGTTCAAACAGCAACCGACGACAATAAGAAAAATCTAGATAATAGCTATTCGCATACAGACAGGCATATCATATAGATAAAAAGGTAGAATTTCCAAGCACAGTTGAAGATCTATCGTATATAACCAACTAAAACCCAAACAAATTCCTCTCCTCATCGAACCCCCAATCCTTCAGCGCCGGCAGCGCCGCCTTCTGAATCATAGTCGGCGGCCCACAGAGCAGCGCAACGCTCTTCTCACCCTCCTTATCACTCGGTCCAAACGTATGTTCCTTGATAATATCCTCATTCACATGCCCCTCTAGCCCCTTCCACTCATCACTAGGGTGCGAAAGGACGTGCGTGATGGTAAATTGGTCTTTATGCTTTTCAGCAAAGTCGTCCAGTTGTTCGCGCAATAGGATATCAGCCTCGGATTTATTCGCGTAGACGGCTTTGATCTTCGTCTTGTCGCCCTTTGTATCCAATATCCGCGCTATAATCTGGTACCCTGGCGTGAGGCCCGATCCACCGAGAATAAAAGTGACGTTGTTGAATGTATACTCCTTGTCATCGATTGCGAATCTGCCATTATCGAGATACCGGATTCCGCCGGCGGGGCCCTTCACTTCGATTTCTTCTTCCTCGCGCATGCAGTCGAGAATGTTGCTCATTGTGCCGCCTGGTTGGTCTTCGTTGGGGAGGTAGGTCTTTACGACGAGGTCGAAGGTGCCGTCGTCTTCGGAGTCGAGGACTGGGCGGATGGGCGTGTAGGGTCTTGTCACGAGTTTGTCAGCGAAGTGGAAGCCCACTAAGACGTGTTGGCCTGTTGCCATGCCGAGGGCTTTGGTGGGGGCCGGGAGGGAGAAGGTGTAAATTTGGGTATCTTCTGAGATGCGCTTTTTGCGGGAGAGTTTGGCTTGCGTCCATCTTGGGTTGATCTGTTAGTGGTGTGGTTTGGAGGTTTGAGTTCTGGGGGGGAGTTACGAACTTGTGCTCGTCTAGGGCAAAGTCTTCATCCTTGCCGCCCTTGGCTTCCTTCTCTTTGGCCTTTTGCTGTGCGTCTTTCTCCATGTGGGACATGGCCTTGTCGGTGACTTTGCCGATTATGCATTCTGCCGTAGATTAGGAATGTCAGTTGCTGCCTGAACAATGTTGAGCAAAGATAATTCTCACCTTTCAACTTGGACTGCGCATAATCATCATGAATACTGTTGAACTCCTCGGTTGTATCCATATGAACCGCACCAGCATGGCCCATAATAGGCCCCTTGCCACCAGGATGCCAGCTCAGCACACTACTCACATCATAGACGTTCCCATTGACAACAATCCAACAGTCGTCAGCAGATCCATGCTTCTCGATTTCTTGTCTAGTGAACTCTTTCTCCGGGGCAGAAGCCTTGCGTTCAATCTCCTTCATCTGCTCCTCTGTTGACTCCTTCATCCAGCCGTTGCTGCCGTTACCGGGCTCGACGGGGTGTTGGAAGTATAGCGAAGCAGTTTTGTCGTCTTCCTGAACTGAGGGCAGGATTTTGTACCAGCAGTTGTTCATCATTCTGTCGGGGTCAGTATTTTGTCCAGATCGTTGGCTTGAGACAGATCGTTGGCTTGGGAAATCTACCCTGTGATATTCCATACTGGCGTTGGCGGCTGGGTGTTTTTGTGCTCGTCTAGTGCACGAACCATGATACTGGGTGCGCGAATGAGCTTGCTCATGTCCAGATCGATATGCCAGTGTAGCCAGGTCCAGAACTTTCTGCCATGACGGAACGGAGCGTCCGGGTACTAGAGTGCGTTAGCTGAAAAGACTCTGGTTGCCATCGTAGTGTTTATATCAGCTTACCTTGCGGATGCAGTACAGCCAATTTTCGCCATTATCCAAACTTATCTCAACCCGCTCGATCTCGTTCCCGCTTCCGTTATAAGCGAATCCCTCAACCCGATACGTCTTTCCCTTCCTCATGTCCACTAGGTTGATCTTCTCCCCCTGCGCCGGTTTCACAATGACTGAGTTCAACATTTGCTTGTTACAGATCGTGCTCGGATGATGGAACATGGTCTCTGCAAGCTGAGACTCAACATCCATGATGAAGCTCGGGAGTTGCCGGTTATCATAAGTATGGTAGTAGCTGTCATTCTCATGCTCTGAGATCCAGACCTTTGCGAGCCATTTGACGGACCGAGCACCCACCCATCCAGGGAGCAGTAGACGAAGGGGATATCCATGATCTGGAGGGATAGGATGGTCGTTCATCTCGTAGGCTAGTAGCACATCATGGACAGGGTCCATTGCATAATCAAGTGGGATACAAGTCTCATACTTGCCCTCGCTTAGTTCATCCGCGCCAGAAAAGTTCACCCAGTAGTATTTGTCTGGGTTTTTGTTTGTGAGCTTTTCAATGTCCGCTGCAATTAGGACATCACGCAGCAATGCGCCCTTCCAGTAGGCGCAGCTGCTAGCTGCTGCTGTGTAGTTGAAAGCGCGGGTTTTGCGAATCATGTTCAACTCTTTGCGGCGATTGCCATCACAAGCGAGAAGAATGGGGATATTGATGCTATCAAAGTCGTCCCTTATTTGGTCCATTTGCAAGGTCAGTTCTTTTCCTGCATCGACTTCAAGTTTGTGGTTCTCCCATAGTAGATGTGGTACTGCTCCGTGATTTCGCACGTAGTGGATGCCACTGGGAGTGATGAAGCCGGCGTCGAAGAGTACTGAAAGGTCTGGCTCCGCGTTGAGCGGGTGCTTTCCCGTCAGTCGCATTAATTTGTCACTGCGTGGGATCCAACTGTCAGGGGAGAATTGGTCGGCCTCGTCAATCTGGGATGGTAGCTTAAGGTCCTTGCCCTTGTACGGCGAGAAGCCCTTCCCATTGTTCCTTCGCATCGAGGAGCGATACTTTTGCTCGTATTGAAGACATTCGAGCAATGCCTGTTCTTCTGTTGGCATTTTCGGGCCCTGGTCTTCCTCCTCATCCTCTCCCTCATCTTTCTTTTTGTCATCTTCACCTTGCTGTTGACCTTCCTTCTTGTCTTCCTGACTATCATCTTGCTGCTCATCTTGGCCCTCCCCCTTCTCAGCTTTCTGCTTCTTCTTATCTTTCTCCCCCTCCTCTTCCTTCTCCTTTCTCTTCTGATTTACCGGCCACGGCTGTCCGAATTTGATATATTCTTCCGTCGTATGCAACACATATCGCCAGAATCTAGGGTGTAACTCCGGCCTCGCCAAATGAAAGTCCTATAGCACGTTAGCATGACATTGCATCTCAACGTAGTGTTGAGAGCACAGGAAGGCCTCACAGTTTGCTTTGTCATAAAATCTCGAATAGTAATCAGTTCTCCCTCCTTGACTTTCTTACGAAGCTCCTCGAGCTTCTCTTCAGCGGTCTCTGCGAGCTCATCTAGTGCTTCATCGCCAGAATGGGTCAAGCCCGTGAACCGGGCATCCCGAGTACGAGTACCGACTCGGTGGCTGTGGGTTCGGGCCCAGTCCGGCTCGGAGAGAATTTCGAGGTCTGAGGCTCCTTGGGGTCTGCCGGCCATCTCGTAGAATGCTATGAGATGGATATGCGAGATAGCGTATATGCACTGCTGGAATGCGACAGCTCCAGCTTCATCTTCATTGTCGGTCTGGAATCGCTAGGGAGGTATATACGATAACATGATGTCACTCATGGCCAGATCCAAGGGGTCGGATTTGGGGCAGATTCTTGGATTTGGTTATTCATGGTTACTGACGGATCTCCATGATTTCTCCGCGGATGCATCCACTCAGCAAAGCTTGGTCCTGTTTGTCTTGCTGCCGATGAGATCCACGCGATGATCCGATGCTCAGGCCCATCGCTTGAGCCACCAATAATGAACGACATATTTTCAAGATGTCAATGTGTTTGTCAAATGCGCCTGGTCATGAATCTTGCCCCAAAAACCGTTCGCCTAGGGCAATTGGCACTCGAGGATATCGCACCTATCGCATGCCCGGCCACATTATGACCGTCTCGGCCAAGCTGTGCTCACTTTCCAGAAACTTATGATTTGGTCATTGCGTCGAGGATCTCCAGAAGTCCTTCTCTTTGGCGCGCAGAGTGAACGAGGTAACAGCATCTTGCTGGTATTCTCAGAAGTCCCTCAGCTACCTCGTATTGTCGTACCAATTCATCCTATTTGCCGCCTCCGATGGTAAATCGAGTCGCAATCAAATTGAGAGGTTGAGGAAATCGGCGGTGTCATCGGCATGACCGGCAGTCTGGTCTTCCAGTTTGTCGTCCACGGCTCTAGGATGCGCGAGAATGTTTAGTACGATTCTGCAATTCTGGATGCTGCAGGAATCTGGGGGCGTACTCTTTGGGACAGGATTTGGCGGAATCAAGGCCCAATACATAATAAACGCGACGGTCTTTCATCAAGATCGATCAAGCCACCAACAGAATAATCCTCTGGAATATGTATAACAAGATGATTGACTAAGTTACTTAGAAAATATTTGGTGCCTCAGGCGGCGATCGTTTGCGGTTATTTTTCGCCCATGGCATCATCACGACGACCGAGATGCCGTCTCCGAATTCTTTGTCCGCTAGCCTTCTTTTGCTTCAGAGGCAATCATTCCCTACCTCTTCTGCCGATCGCACGATCATCATGTCCTGATCTCAATCAGCAATCCTACGCTTTCTTCCGATATAAGAATTTGAGACTCGACTCGACATGGACCCCACGGTTGCTCGCGAGCTCTCGCGGCTCGACCCCGCGGTCCCGTTCCGCACCGTCGCCGGCCATCTGCATTACACCTGGGCTCGCACTTTCTATTCGCGCCCGGAGTTATACATCCAGCCCCAATCAATAGCTGAGATTCAGAAAGTTGTTAACTTGGCTCGCCGTTGCCGACGTCGGCTTGTGGTCGTTGGAAGTGGCCACTCGCCTTCTGACCTGACATGTACCTCGGCATGGATGATCAATTTGGATGACTTTAATCGTATTTTGGACATAAACCCAGAAATAGGTGTTGTTACAGTCGAGGCGGGGATACGGTTGAAGGACTTGGGGGCACAACTGGATCGAGAATATGGAATGACACTGTCGAATCTCGGAAGTATCGACAGTCAGTCTATTGCTGGCGTTATTGCGACGGGCACCCATGGGAGCTCGCTGGCGCATGGCCTTATCTCAGAGTGCATTATTTCATTGACATTGATGCTGGCGAATGGGCAATTGGTGCAATGCAGTGCTAGCAGCAACCAGGCGCTTTTTCGAGCAGCTCTCATCTCGTTGGGGGCGCTCGGAATAGTTGTTGAAGTCACCTTTCGCTCAGAGCCGTCTTTCAAGATTGCCTGGAGGCAAACGCGCCGCTCGCTTGCCAGCGTTCTTGATGAATGGTCGACTGGATTATGGACGTCGCATGAGTTCGTTCGTGTGTGGTGGATGCCATACGAGAAAAGCGCGGTTTACTGGCATGCCGATAAGACGAATCTCCCGCTGAAGCCTCCGCCCAAAAATTTCTATGGTGAAGCGATCGGGTATCATGTCTATCATAATCTGCTGGCCTTGTCGAATTATTTCCCGCGGATACTCCCGTGGGTTGAATGGTTTGTTTTTGGGATGCAGTACGGATTTAAAGCCGAGCAAACGGTCACCGAGGCAGTGGAGCATGCGCGAAAAGGGCTCTTGATGAATTGCCTTTACTCGCAATTTGTCAATGAATGGGCGCTGCCGTTGGAGAAGGGTCCAGAGGCAATCACAAGGTTGTCGGCCTGGCTGCATGGTGACATGGAAACCGCTCGCATCCCTTTCTCTGTCGACGGGCTGTGGGTGCACTGCCCAGTCGAAGTGAGAGTTGCGGACACTACAAAGAACAAAGGACCTCGCCCATTCCTCGACCCTACTAATTCCGAGGGGCCTACACTGTACCTGAACGCAACGCTATACCGCCCATACCATCGAGATCCTCCTTGTAGGGACCGTTATTATGAAGCATTCGAGTGGCTCATGCGAGATATGGGTGCGAAACCACATTGGGCAAAGAACTTCAAGTCAACAGGCCAAGAGCTGCGTGAGCTGTACGGGAGAGACATGGACGAGTGGCTAAGAGTGCGCCAGGACGTTGATGCAGATGGCATGTTCCTTGGCGAATGGCATTGTCGCACCCTTGCTTTGTCTGATGACGGATCAGCCACCCGTCCATTGATGGAGCGCGAAAAGACTCGTCAGCAGGTAAAAATCCGTGGTGCCGGTGATGGTGTGGAGTGGATCGGGGACACTCGGTGGAAGACGGCTGCGAAAGGGACGAGTGTCTTGGTGCCAACCCCAGAGCTCGAAAAACACTTACCTAGCTCCCCAAAAACAGCGACGAGTGAGGAAAGCTTCGACCTTCTCGCTTCTGGAGAGGCCAGCGTCATCATCCCTGAACCATGAAAGGCACAGTTTAGTTAGCAAACAATTGAACTTTTCTGCGGCCTCTGGATGGCTGGCTGGGCTACCCAGGCCGCACCGAGTGACCTAATGTACTCTGCCGTATCGCCTTCTTTGCTTTTTCTGTCCTTTACCTGTTGCTTAACTCCGTTGTCTCCCACTTTCTCACTGGGCATAGCGAAGAAGAAAACGATTTTATCCGACGCGAGGAACCCTATTTGGGCTTGGCTTTTCGAAGAATCGCATTTTATATGCGGAATTATTGCACTCCGATTTGGGCATGCGCACGCAAACAGCGCGAGCTATTCTCAAATCTGTGAACAAATGACGGGAAACAGAGCTTTGAATGCGCATGGGCAAAGATCCCAGGAAGCAAATGTTGATCCTAGACTCAACCAGTAACAGTTCGAAGTTGTTCATGGGTATCTCCTCAAAGCATCTGCAGGTCGACAATCTTGGGATAATTTTTCGTGCGGCATAACCCGGCTCAAGTTCGGGCCTTTTCTTAATCACTGCAAGAGACGTTTCCAGTCGTGTATCAACTGCGCGTAGCATCCTACCCGCGTTAGGCTGCTCGATCACGACTAATGGTAGATATTGCGACTAAAATGTCAGCCTTTGGACCGGGATTCCCAGGTACTAGCCAACCAGATTGCTCACCCAGCTTCCTATCTCACTCACCAGCTCCAGACCGGCACTAGTTATGGATTTATTCCTGACGGCCTTGATTGTTGCACCATTGGCACAGCCCGAAGATCGCGTTGCGTGCTATGCATGTAATACCAGGGTGAAAGAGGGAAAAGACGATGAGGCATTGGACGGCATTGGATTCTGGAGAAGCTCTTCCCGGTGCACTTCATCATGGGATCACTGCTCAATGTGACAGAGGGGCAAGACCAGAAGCAGATTGAGAGCTCAGCGTAGTACGACCAGGAGAGGAAGGAACTCATCACGGGGTCCAGGTCACGTTTCCCCGCAAGCTTCCCAACCTCCATTGGTTCCTTCTGCCTCTCTTTTGCTTTTTCCCTCTCCCTCCCATGCCTTTTGCCAGCGTCATTACAGGCTCGTGCCATCGTTCTCCTCTTCTTTAGCTCGTCTCTGCACACCATGAACCACTCGGCCGAACCTATAATACCCAGTAATTGGGACGAAGCGGCTTAAAGGAATGGGACCTTGACACTCGCAAACAAAACACCAACAACAACCTTTTTGGGACAATGTGGGCAAATCAGAATGCCGCAGTACCGGCATTTCCACGACCCAAATGTAGATCTTTTGGATGAATCAAATTTGAGGGTCTTTGATGAACCGACTGCGATTTGCGAGAGATACCAGGGATACGGCACTTGATCACTGCTCGATGCAAGTGAACGGACCCGCCGCACTGCTGCAGGCGCTAGCCTTCCCGCCCGTCTTGCAGGCTCAGGAGTGAAGTTGGACCGGGTCCTTGATTTTATCCAAAATCAGGGCTGCTCAGACCAATTGTCAAGGGCTGACCGCTGATGCGGATGGCCTGAAAAACACCTTCACGGCTTCCTAAGTTCTAGGCTTGTTGCCGGTCGACTTGCTTCTTGCCCTGGGACTCTATTTGCGGCAGGTTCGTTGTAGTTCTTACAACTTCCGAATCTACTCATGCTGTGCAACCATCCCAAGTAGCTCCAGCCCTTTGTTGGAGCTTTTCTTCTGCTCCCTGCCGCAACGCCTCCTTCTCAAGAATGGAACACCTTTTGGCTCGTCTACCCATCGAATAAAGAGATCGAATTAGGTGTCAGCAGCCTCTCAGCATGGCTGGTCCTCTACATGATAGCAATAACTGTTTTCGAGCCACTTTTAGCAGCAACACAATTCGACAACTATTGAGCTCCTCTGTACTAGCCTTCGTTCTTGCATTTCCGGTCATGGTTTTGTCCGCTCCGCTTGTACGAAATATACCATGAAAGACCCCATCAGAGAACTAGGGTCCGCAGCTGGTCTCTTGTGAGCTTGACCCATCTCTAACAGTGGATGCCACCTTATCGATTTCCTCTTCCATTCAACATCTCAGCGGAATACTCGAATCGTCAGCCATGGGGTTGAGAGGCATATGCAAGCGCCATTGAAGGCGGAGACAAGAAAAAGCAACAAAGCCACTGGGACATCTCTGTGTTCATGCCATTGGACCAACATCGATTAATCTTGGCGCAGGATGAGGCACGAGCTCTTCGGTGCAGAAAGTGACAGTTCGAGTAGGATGTGATTTCCCTGGGTACCCCAATGACAACTGTCCAACCCACCGATACGCACCTGCAGAACTGAGAGCGATGCCGATTTGTCCCTTTATTCTGCTGGTCGCACCCAGACTACCACAATACTTACCCCCGGCTATCTTCTTCATCCGAGCCGTGAACAGCAGCAAGGAACAAAAATGAGAACCAATACACCTCATTTGCGTAGAGGACGATAGACTGATCGTCGTTGGATATGAAGCCAGTGGCAGCATGGATCATTCATTTCCTCGATCCAACGCTTATTCTAGGCTTCGCTGTCCAACCTAACAGACCGGGGTTTGTGGTCGGGAAGTGCCGATGAGCGCTGCGACGAATATCACTCGATTGCAATGCGGGGCGTCGAACTGTCAATGGGAAGACACTCTTGCGTGTTAAGATCAGCCAATGGCTCCGTCCTCTGTACCCAGATCTTCATTGGCGCAATGCTGCAAGATCGGGGCGCTATTCGGGGTTGCCAACGCGGGTAGCCCTGACTCTTCACAAGGCTGCCACAGCCACAAGAAGTAGACGTGATGACAAGCAAGCATCCAGTCCATATTGTGACAGAAAAGATAGATCCACGTCACCTTGGGCTTTGCTTTCCGGAGTGTATCCAACTGGGGAAAGGACTGTCAGCTGCATTTGCGGGGCGACTGCAGAGGCCTCCTTGTATGCTCATTGCGACCCTCTGCGAAGATTTGAAGAGTACCTCCAGCCGCTGCCTCTTTCGAATGATATCTTACCTCTCCCAGCTTGTCTCTCTGCAAGCGGAAATCTACCCCTCCTTTTCGATCAGCCCCAGCATTGGCCAGTAAAGACGCCGACCCCCTGCACATCGGTCTTTGCTCCTACACTCAGATAAAGTGCTAAAGTGCCTCATACCCTTCGAGTCCTTTGTTTTGTCTGTATCCGCCCCATACAATGTCAAAGCAACCTAAACTACGTCCCAAGTCGTGTATAGCGGGCTATCCAGATGCTATATACGATTACGCCGCGGTATCGTCCCTGTCACAGTTCGAGCCTCGTATGCCATTGAGCGAAGAAAAGCACGATCAGCGCATATTTCGAGTCAAGCGGAAACATGTTCTGAAAGCTTGTGATCGCTGCAGGGTCAAGAAGACAAAAGTCAGTTATGTTTTCTGAATCTCTTTTCGCGCCGCTTGGTCTGATACTGGATCTATGCAGTGTGATGGTAAACAGCCTTGCAACCGCTGTTCGTCATATAACCACCCTTGCCTCTTTCGAGAGCGGAAAGCCACCCAGACAAAGGTCTATTCTCGAGGGTGAGTTGTTTTATAATCATTTCGTCATCCTCTTCTTGCGCATGGGCATACAATGCTAATCGTTCTAACCATCAGATTCGTCGAGATGCTGGAATCGCATCATTCGCTCGTCGTCAAGGCGCTTCAGAGACTCTACAAGCTCTGTGCTAATAACGAAGGATTTCCGGGAGAGCCTCTCGCCGAAACCTCTGACGGATATCCCTTAACGCACGCCATTCTCGATCGCCTAGGTCTGATCAAACAAGCCGAGGATACCCCCCAAGCCACTGGCGAAGAGAGCGAAGACCTCCAATACCTACGCGTCCTATCAACCTCAACCGACTGCAGCGGAACCGCAGACCCATCTCCAGAGCCAGTCACCCCGCCAGACCCTGCGCCCGTTCTATCCAGCCCCGTTCAATTGTCGCCGGGTGGGCCCGGCCCCCTAAAATGGGAGCTGCAATCCACCATTCAATCTGAGCCATACCACAACTACCCTCACTCACACCCACACACCGAGTACCGTGAACTGGCATCAGTCCCGCGACCAGCTTTAGAAACATCTGTCACCCTCGGTAGTGACACCAAATGTACCACGACAGTCCCTTCACCTGTCGCAGGTCTCACAGCGCCCCCATACATGTATTACGCCGAAGGCAGCTGCAACCCCGACTCAACAGACGACCGCTTGCAACACGTTGTATCCACGGGACCGTCTATTCTCCCAGCGATCTCAGCAACAGGTCTCCCAGTGGATCTGGTTGACAATTATGCCCTTCCCATGCCCGACCACCGGCCCATTTACCAGGCGCCTCTCCCTTCGGGGTGGACATACCCCTGTGAATAGGTTTAAGCGAATAAGCTGTTTATCTGTTGCCGAAACAAGGTGCTCCTGTCACGAACAATGCGATTCTTCAACCTTTCGCTTTTTTGTTTTTACTTTGTTGCCGATTCCCCTTTCATTTTCTGTTCGCCATCTTTCTATATATAACTATTTTGTTTGTTTACCCATTCCCAGTATACCCCCAACTTCAGTCCTATGTATACGTGCAAAGTTTAAGCCCTAAGGGTCCTCAAAATAAGAATATTTCTTAATTTTTGAATTGGACTGATCAAGATTTCAGCATCAGTATCGACGTAATGACAATGACAGTGACATGGAACCTTTCTTGACTCTCCCTATTCTCTTTGGCCCAGTTGCGTAGATAGTGAGGATCTTGCGGAGTTGAACCGTATACAGAACTACGATACCAAACAGAATGCTGAATTACATCCCCTGTTTTGCTGGAGGAAGTTTCTATTCCGTGAACTTAATATGATTTGATATGCATGCCATGATATGCACCCGTAGAAGTAAATGTCCCAATTTAACAACAGACAAATTGTACTGAATAAAAAGCGGTTCGAAGAAAAAGGAGAAAAATCGCAAACCCGCGGCAGGTGTGAAAAAGAATAGAATGCCCGGGATGGTGATAATGATGATATGAGAGTTCAAGTGGGGTATTTAGTCCTTTTGTTCTTTTTTCTGATTCCAGGTTCCTCCCTTCATGAAAGTTAACTTAGTCGTCAATGTCGGTTTCGGTGTTGGTATCGCTGGTATCGCCCTCGTCTCCTTCGGTGTCACTCTCCTCGTCGCTTGAGTCATCGGCGGGCTTCTTGGCCTTCTTCTTTGGTGGTTGGCCGGTCTTGAGGGCTTGCATTTGGCCGGCTATTGAGTCTGTTGATTCCGTTATTAGCAGGATTATATTGTACATGGGAGGGACTGGCAATGACTCACCCTCATCAGGCTCACTGATATCATCTTCCTCCTCCAAAGCGGCTGCCTTGGCGGGGTCGTCAATGTGCAGAGTAATGTCGAGCTTGCTGTCGAGACCAAGGTAGCTGTCGCAGACCATGTGCATGACAAAGTGGAAGTCTCCAACCTGGGGAGGAGCCTGGAATTGCATCTTGAGAGTCTGTACGTTATAGGTGGGGTTGCCGGCCTCGTCGAACAGGGGCTTCTCGAAGGTTGTGAATGTGAATGGAGGAACGGCAATCTTGTTCTGCTTGCCGTCGGCAAGGAAGATCTGCCATCGTGGGGAGTGATCACGGGCGAGGTATGGGGCGTTAGCGAGAGGAGGCTGGATTGTGCTGCCTTTGTTGGAGCCGTCTGCCATCTTGACGGAACGGTTTCGGGAGGGTCCGCGGCCCATAAGGGCGTCAAGGTCGCCCTCTTCGGGATCGATGTCTTCGAGGTCAACAGCGGTGGGTTCGGGAACGCTAGTGGAGCCGGGTGGGATGAATCGGGCCTTCACAACGAGCTGAACCAAGCTGCTGGGCGTGATAACTTTCTCGCCCATGACCTTGAACCAGGCCTTGGAGATCTGAAGAACGGGAAGCTGCTTGGCGACTGCGACAGCGGCCGAGTACTGCTGTTCGGATAGAAGACCAGCACCAACTGTGAGCGAGCGTCGCTTTTCCTCAGACATCTTCATGAACTTCTGAACGGTGAAGTGGTTCTTGGCGTCTTCGCCTTCGACTGATTGCACAACTTCATTTGTGAAGTATGGGAGCTGCAGGAGGGGCGATGAACCGGGGGCGATAGCTTGAATCAAGCTCTGAGACGTGCGGTAAGAACCGAGAAGAGGGCGGAGATTGCCAAAGGCGAGTGAAACAGCAGTGAAAGCGTCGTTCAACGACAGAGCAATGGGTGCGACCTCATATTTTTCTGACGATGAAAGTTAGTGCTGCTACATAGTCGGTGATTGAAAGTGACTTACCTCCATCCAGAGTCGAGTCTTCCAACTCGACGCGACCTAGATAAGCCCATAACAAAGCCAGAGCCTTTCTCCTGCTGGAGTCATCCATACCCTTGATCGTTTCCCGGTCTTGCTCAGACAAGTACTCGCTGTCTTCAGCGAAAATCTTCTTTTCGAGCTTAGCCAGTCCAGACTCTGCTTTCTGGGCCGGGATAACTTCCTTCAGTTCATCACCGGAAGAGAGAGCGCCAACAATGCCGCCGTCTGTGATATCATCCTTGTACTCGCGGAAGATGTTACCCGCACTAGCGACGTATACTTTCTCCTTGGTGTATCGCTGAGAGCCATACCACCATTTGCCAACAATGTAAGGAAGCAGAACACCAAGCAAGCCGCCGTATACCAAGAGAACGTATTTTCCGTTTCCTTCCGTCACGATGAACTGCGGCAGAGCGATGCCGATGCTGAAACTCTGCTTGCCATCCGGATGGCCGTATTGGAGGTAGTTGTTGCGGACTTCCTCGTCAGTGAGGGCCTTGTACGCCTTGGTGAGTTCCACGAAACGGTCATTGAGCATCTCAATTGTTTCATTCTTGGCGGGGTCTGGACGAATCTTGTCGGGGTGGTAGATGAGGGAAAGACGCTTGTAGTGTTTTGAGATCGCCCGCTCGTCGGCACTCTAGAAGTAATGCCGTTAGTACAGAGATAAAGAGCGCGCGCGAAGGGGTATCAGGAGACTCACTCTTGAGACACCCAAAATGTCATAAGGATCCCAGATCTTTGGCGACGCCCGAGCAGTAACCACGATGAGATAAGCCATGTATGCCATGACTGTGTAGCCCACGATGACGGTGATTATGCGCTTGATGCGGCGCTCCTTGCGGAGGCGTTTCCGCTTCTGAGCCTCAATAAGGTCTTCATGCTCAGGCTTGAAATCGGACCGTATCCGGGGAGCGGTGTTCTCGAGTTCTATAATTGCAAACATTAGACAACAGACATTCTAGCGGCGCTTAAGGATCTTTGGTCGGCGTACCTTTAGAAGGTTTGAGGAGGTTGTATGTTAGAGGAAGGGTGACGAGACCGGTCAGGGTGAGGATGAAGAACGGGAAGAATTGACCCTAAAGAACTCATATTAGCAAGCTCTCCTATACAGCATTCTATTTGAATTGCGCACCTGTTCATCGTAGTTGTAGTCTGTAGACATGGTGAAACGAGTTCAGTACAAGTAGTTGCCCGCAGTGGGCAGGAGATCGGAGAGAAGGACGCCTCCTTATTTGGAGTAGTGGTTGCAGAAGATCTGAAGAAGACTAAGAGAGTGACTGATGGTCTCCTATAATATACTGATCAGGTAAGGGAAGAGACAGTGAAGTTGGGAGTGAACAGGTGGCCAGCAACATCTCCATGAATCTGGGACACTATCGTCAGTCGGCTGTTCTTTTGTGATCGACCGTGTCCTTTACTACGGGGTGGACGTCTCCACCGCCTTCTGCTTTCAGATTAAGGCCACAAGGCTGCGGCCCTCGTTCCAATTTCAGGGTCCAACTCGGCATCACCAAAACAACTCCGTCTATTCAAAAGGATGCGGTGATCTTATTGTTGAAACCGTCATTCATAATTCATAATTCGTACCCGGAGTATGTGCTCTACGGAGTACTTTTGCTAATATATTACATACAGGATGGGTATCTTTTGATATTTTCCAGTGGACGTTCGACATTGTTAAGGCCAGCTAACTGCACCTGAACATGTACACCTCATGCCATGCTGGATCGCAAGACTGATGTTCCTCCGCCATATCCTTCTGCTGATGACATGCTGCAAGCGCGAAGGCTTAAAGACACTGCAATGGTACCGCGTACACAATCGAAAGGCGTCACCGACGTGCCTCATCGATGAGGAATTCAAGCGTCAACGAGTCAGCCAGCTATGACTGATCGGTCGCGAACTCAACTCATCGAACAAGTCCAGTCAGCAATCGCCGGATCGTTGCCAGGGCCTAGCCTTCCAACCAGAAATCACACGGCCAAGTCTGAATAAGACCAATCCAATTCTCGAAAAATCTTCATTGTTACGAGTCAATGACTTGGGATGTCCATGTAATCTGGTGCTTGCGCGTTTGGGCTCGTGTTTTCTCCCATTTCGTCGCGATTGGATTTTTTTTCGTTTCGGCGAGAGGTGTTTGTCGAGGAGTCGATGATCGAATCGTCTTTTGGAATTCTTTTTTCTTTGTTTCCACCACTGACGACAGCACAACGAATCGAGCCGCAATGCTCGTCAGGATAACTCCAATTGAGAATCATCCAGGCAGGGGCTTGATCTCCTGTAGCCTGAGAAGCGAACATGTCAGCACGAGCTTCGTCTGTTGACGATAGACTCGATAGAACTCACGGATCGATATAGTCGAGACCTCCGAAATACTCGAGCATACGGTAGCAAAGCCCCACGTCATCCCCAGGCTCGCCTCCGAACAGACGATACCGTTCCATTTCCATAGTGGCCGTTTTCGCTTCCAAGATATCCTCACGATCTTGCCATGTCAACGCCCTATAGTGCCGGGTCGAGGCAGGGCGGTTCCCAAGGCAATCGAAATAGGATGGAGAAGTTGCAGCGCACGAGTCGGTCGGGAAAGATATAATAGTCGGGGGCGGAACTATGCTTGCGGAGCCGTTTCGAGATCGAGGGCGTGTTCGTCGTCGGTTGTGCCTTTGTCCCATTCTAATACAGACAAGAAGAGCAAAAAACTTTTGGGTCGGGATCTTCTTTGGAAAATTCCCTATCCCGCTCTTTCCACTAGGGTCGACGAAATATCAGATGTAGCAAGTCGAGAAGAGAGATGAGAGACAGTAGTAAATAACCCTAGATGGCAAAGAGGGGAGCGACCATCACCCCCAAAAAGGACGAGATGAGGTGAAGGGGAAGAAAGAAGAAAAGACCTGCCCACCCCAGACGAGATCTTAAGACAAATATATAGACTCTCAAGGTATGACACGACGGCATCGCAGAATGACAGCTTAGTATGGTGTGACTCACGATAGCCCAATCAGGCAGTTCGCAGAGCCCAGCCCTGAGCTCCGTCCATCGGCATCGGCAACTCTCGCTGCAAAAACTGCAGACTGCAGATCCACCGGACCACGATTTTCATGGGCCTCCCGGGTCCCCCGGCCCACTTTCTTGCATGACACCATCTTTCTCAAGAGTGAAAAATTCAAGCAGTCATGCCCAAGGGCAGGGATGGTGCCAAATTGCCTCATCGTTGCTGTGCATTGCATGGTTTTCGGGGTTTTTCGGGTGCTCCGATGTCTGTTCCTTTGTGAGAGGGAATAAACCGGCTTGACGCTCAGCGTAAAAGCGATCGACTTTGTACTTAATTACGTAGGTAGGGTTAGCTGACCTCCTTTCTAGAACAAAGTACGTATATGAACTAATTTTGGTGATATTAGGGGTTTTATAATAATTTCAAATAATGTCCTATAGTTCCACAAAAGGAGTATTAGGCAATTTGTTTACTCTGTATACAAGGAAAAGGGACATTGATCGCAGCTGCCGACCACAAGGTAATAGAGCTCGAGCCAAGCAGGTAGAAACACCAGATAGGTAACAGCGCTAGACAACGAGACTTGCTATTAGATCCTTTAGGGACTTTGCGCATTCGTAGAGGTCCAGGTAATCCGTGAACAGAGAGTAAACATCACCATCACCATCATCGTCAAGCATGTCTACAAAGAGATCGCTGGTCGACTTCAGCCACGTCCGCGGCCGCAACGACCACACGTGGGAGAACGGCCGTCGATACCACGGCCATGTAAATCAATTCCCCTTCCCAGATGATTCGGTCACGACGGGCGGCATAGTATGGTCGCTCTTGCTTGATGGAAAGCCATTCCTTGCACCGCTCCCACTCCCTTGAAAAAGAGTACCAGAATCCTCGATGTCGCGGCCCGAGATGGTAGCTGGATCTATTCTGTCCAGGACCATGGTCAATATGGGAAAGCACAATGTACAGGGCTGGAACCGGCGTGGATGGTAAATGATGGTGGTTCCAGTCCGGAATGGATTATTCACGAGGATCTCGAGGGGCCGTGGTCCTTTACGGCGAAGCAGGCGTTCCATTTGATTCATGGAGAGGCGCTTGGTAGTTCGCTTACTGACTGGAAGGGGCTTTATACAAATGTCATTAAGCACCTCGTTCCTGGGGGATGGGTGGAAGTGCTAGAGCATGATCTGGCATTCTACCCGCGAGAGTGTAAGGAAGAGGAGATGGAAGGTAAGTGGGATGCGGCGAGGGAGTGGCAGGGGTTGATAGACGAGGCGGCGAAGAAGTTCGGGAAGAGGATCAATATGGGCTCGAAGCAAAAGGCCTTGATGGAGGAGGCTGGGCTTGCTGAGGTACAGGAGCAGATATTCAAGGTACATACCTAGTGGACTACCCTGCATGGTGTTATCATTCGACACATATCTACTCCTCGGACGCTGACCTAACAACCTATGCCAGATCCCTACTAAAGAATGGAAAGACGACCCTACAACATGTGAGAATGGGAAGTTCTATCGTTTCCATTGGACGGAGCAACTTGAGGGCTATTCGCTCCGGCTTTTTACAAAGACCCTGGGCTGGTCAAAGGAGGATACAGACGATCTACTCAAGCGCGTTCTGCAGGAACTAGCCCTGGAGGATTTGGAGCTCTACTCAAAGTTCTATCTGATTATCGGGAGGAAACCAAAGGATGCTCCAAGGTCATAGGCATGATGATAGCAGTCGCAACTCGCAGCTGTACTCTGCATAGAACCACAGAGACAGATGTACCTGGTGTGGATCCTCGCCAGCTCCCGGATGCAAAATCCAGGCACTCTTCGTACTGCTCCGTAGATCGGATTCGGCACTTCAACCTAATTTTTCACGCGAGTCTAGCCCTCTCCTAGCCTCCTAGGTATCCGTACTTCCGTCAGTCTAGTTCTTTCTACGCGATGACTCTGCGCCCTACAGCGCTTCGTAAGTTAGGGGTGCTGACAACGTCAGCGTAAGAATCACTCGGATCCTCGGACTCAGTTTCAGATTCTAGAAAACCCTGGACGCTCCGATGCCGGTTATGCGACCGGCGTACGGACCACAGAGTACAGTCCAAGGCGTGTCTGACGTAGCCCGAGGAACGGGAATAATAGAGGTGCTTGAACAAATGATATGCGATGATTCACCATCTGCAAGGGGACGAAAAATCTCTGCCACTCAACCTAATTAACGACGATCCTCGGAAAAGTGGTCTGACTCCGTGAGGTCAGGTCAGGACAGGTCAGGTCCTGAAACTCTCTTCTCGTTTTGCTTTGCTGCATGGGACGTATTAACGGTTAATGTCCTGTAGGTACGCGCCACGTGTGTGACCTCACCTCCTGTCGATGCCGTAAGCTGTGTAGCGGCCACGAGTTAACTGCCAACTATTTCTTGCGTTTAAGATTTTGTACGATTCAAGTACGTAAGATTGAACTGGAGGGTTTGATTTGTGCGCTGTTATGTTTCGGACTATGGGTATAGTAAAGATGTTTGGGCTATTCTAGATATCTTCATGCTGGGGAGGTGACAATGTATGCAGCTTGGGTACTATAATTGGCGATAGTCATTGTTCGTCTAATCGTGGACAACGGCAATATGCAATTAGACTTAGCGCTGGCCACGAAGAATAGCTAGCATCTCTTCGCCTTTGGGTGCGGTCGTGAGATTCTCGTAGCCTTCGCTAGTGACCAGGAGGTCATCTTCAATGCGCACTCCTCCAATGGGGATATACTTTTCGGCCTCGTCAAAGTTGATGTACTTTGCCAGTGGCAGAGTCTTGGCATTTTCCAGCGCAAGCTTGTTGAAGTACACTCCAGGCTCAATTGTAAGAACCATTCCCTCCTGTAGCAGCGGAGTACTCATCTGCGGTACGAATTCCCTGAGGACGCGACCATTAGCATTAATAGGCTGGGCCGAAACATCATGGCACTCTAGTCCAAGATGGTGTCCCAGACCATGAGGGAAGAAGATTGTGGACGCCCCCGAGCGACGAAGCTCTTCTACAGATCCGTCCTTGAGGATCCCGAGTCTCTGCAGTCCCTTGATGGCAATAGCATGCGCAAGCTCGTGTAAGTTGCGAAACCGCACACCGGGCTTCACGCCAGCAATGCACGCTTCCTGCATCTCTTTTACGAGCGCATAGATGCCTTTTGCGTATTTACTGGGCCAGTCTGTTCCCAGGGGAAATGTGCGGGTGACGTCGCTTGCATAGCAGTCCCACTCTGCGCCTGCGTCCAGGCAGACGAGTTGTCTCCCGCTAAGAGGTTCGTCATTTTTCACGTAGTGCAGCACAGCTGCGTTGGGGCCTGAACCGGCGATGATTTCGTATGCTTGGCTTTTGGCGCCGTGAGACACGCAAGTGTCCAGGAACAGCCCTTCGATTTCGGACTCATTCGACATATGATGTATGTTCTCGAGGATCCTTCGGTGTGCAAGACCAGAGATTTTGCTGGCCTGGCGTATCATCCGGATCTCATACTCGTCCTTGATCTCTCGCGCCGCGTCCATTGCGGGTATCAGTGACTTATCGTCTAGGTGGAGGTCTTCTGACAAGTCGGGATTTTGCGAAGTGTGCAGAATGTAAATCGGACTATTTTTGTTGTATTGATCCGCCCATGATCTCAGATCTCCTTTAAGTGCTGCGAAGTATTTGAAGCGGTCTGCATCGTACCGTCGATAGGCCTCGTGCACGGTCAGTGTCGGCCCCATCCATATCGCGTGCTGTAGGCTGAAGTCCGGGACATAGAGGGTCAAAATGTCGTTACAAATATCATATGTCAAGTAGCAGTCGGCCTCGTCGACACCGCTAAGGTAGTAAAAGTATCGTCTTTGACGGAACGGTCGGGACTGGTCTGAGTCGCCCCAGTTGATGGTAGCCTTGCCGACGAGATAGATAAGGCCGTCGCGGACCCCTAGCTTTGCAGCAACCCTACGCGCATGTTGTTTCGCTGCGTGGGGAGCTGTTAGCATATGTGCTTACTTGAAACTGTCGGGAAAACAATACAGGGGGGAAGGGGTGGGCAGGACCGATACGGCGCGTACCTGGATACTTGTCGCACTCGGAGTCCGTCCCTACGGTGATGCGGATGTCGCAGGAGTCATCGGGAGAGACGGTAAGCTCCGAAGCACGCATTCTAATAAATAGACAAAGGTCTATGTCAAGCACTCAAGCAAAAGCAGTCGGCGGCCTGAACCTCGAAGCGAGCGCAGATAACAAACAGCCAAGGCAAAAAGAACGATGGGGCGCCAGGGAGTTGGGAACTGAAGAGGATGACGTTCCCGTATGGAGCGCTGGACGGGTGTACGGCCGCCCTTAGAGCTTAGTATGGCGTTACCCATGGCTGACACTCTGCCGCCGTAACGAAGGGTCTAGAAAGGATCTCGTGATAAAGGGCTGTCGGCCATCCCTTTAGGAAGAACCTCGAATATAAAGATCCATTGAGAACAAAGAACAATTGTGTCTGTAGTTTGCTGCAAACGTTGTGGTTGGCGCCAGGAATCCATTTTTATCGTCCCCGCCTCGTTCCGGCCACTCTGACTTGCCGATCCATCTTCCTCTTCTCAAGTCCCCAGCCCTCAGCCCGATCGTCACTTCGTCCCATCCTCCATCTTCCACCCTTCAATCCTCCGTTTCATCCTGATCATCTTGCGTCATCTGGTCTCGCTTTCCACTCTTTCTATTCTCTGTATCTTTTCTTCGATCGCTTCGACGCCTTATCGACGAGGCTTCTCTTTTCCAGTCAATGAACGATGCGGGGATCTGAGGCATCGGCGCCCGGTGCTCTCTGGGATGCTTCCTCGACCCTTGCGACTGCCATCAAAACGAATCCTACTTCTCTCGAAACTAATATCAATACACCACCCATAACCGACACTCAACATGCATTACCGAAAATTGAACGCAGTTTCCAAACAGCGTCGTGGGACCAAAATCATGACGGTCACATCAGCGTCAGTGGCAACTCGACCGGGAAGGGCATCCTGATTGGGGTTCTATCGGCCTTTGGCTCAGCGGCTGTCGCGGTGATTGTTTTGGCTGCTTTCTTCTTTTTCAAGTATACTCAGCGCGGTCGGATTTTGCTGGATCGTATGGGCCGACCGGGTGAATTTGATGATGAGCAAGCATTCCTGCGCGAGGAGGCCGAGGCCTTGGAGACCATGGATGATCTGTCAAGGTCGGAGTATATGCGATCAAAGGGTAAGTTTAGGTGTCAATCCCTCGTTTTCGCGTTCTGCGATAATGGCTAACTTGTTTGTTCTAGCGTTTGTCGAAGCGTATCCTCCCGAGTCATCGCAGACCGACATCTCCTTATCCCAGTTCCTCGCCATCCAAGAAAAGGGTGTATCCGCATGGGAATTTCAGCCCGAACTCGAAATTGCCAACTGTTTTGTGGAAGGTCGAACAGAAATCGAATTCTACGACTCAATATGCAGTGTTCAAACAAACCTACCGGTGCCTAAACAGAACGATGTCTATTATTGGGAAGCCAAAATCTACGATAAACCTGAAAACACTCTCATCAGCATCGGCATGTCTACGAAGCCCTACCCTCTGTTCAGATTACCTGGTATGTTTCTAGTTGGTGACTCCGAAAGTTCCGTCAGTGGCTAATTTTTGTGTCCGTAGGTTATCACAAGGCGTCAGTAGCCTACGACTCCACCGGTCATCGAAGATATAATCAGCCTTTCACTTCGCTCCCATATGGACCTCCGCTCACCCAAGGCGATGTCGTTGGCGTCGGCTACCGACCCCGGTCTGGCACGATATTCTTCACCCGCAATGGCAAGAAGTTGGAGGATGTTGTCCACGGTCAAAAGTCGCAAAACTTCTTCCCTACTGTCGGAGCGAATGGCCCTTGCACTGTCCACGTGAACTTTGGACAGATGGGATTTGTGTTCATCGAAGCCAACGTCAAAAAATGGGGTCTAGCACCGATGACTGGCAGTCTAGCACCCCCACCGCCATACGGAAGTGAGCAAGGTAGCATACTTCTCGAGTCTGGCCGAGAAAGCGCCGCTCACTTGGCGAACCGGGTCTACCAAGACCCCAGCTACGCACAAACCAGCTCAACGGTTCGGATACCGCCTGCTGCCAGCCCTGGGCCAATTCGATCTCCAACAGATATCTCGCTCGCTCCGCTCGCGCACGTTCCTTCACATGAGGATTCTGGCGAAGGTTCAAGTCGAGGAGTCACCAGCAATCCTGAGCAGGTATCCTTGGTGAACCCTGATGATTTGGAGCAAGGGCCCCCACCGGAGTATACCAGCCCTGACGGGAGTCCGAGAAACAGCCATGAGTACTCGCGAGAGGGCCAACCGCCCATTCCCAGCTACGATGCAGCTGTTGGAAATCCTGATGATACCACCTCGCACGACCAGTAAGCCAACGATCTTGGCTTGTTCTGGTCACGATTCTGTTTTGCAAAGTTTCAGTTTTTAGCGGGTCGGGTTGGCGTTCTGGTAAGCGGGTTCCGCTGGTGGGACTGCCATGGTATTTATATATATAGGGACTGGTTATCTGTGTTTTCGCGGTGTGATCCTGGGTTCACCGCTCAATTGGTGTCTGGGGATAGTGGAACGACTCATGTATCTTATGAACTCACTTGGGACCTGAAAAGGCCCACGGCGTTGTTGACACACACTCATGTTTATAAGCACCGACTTTGTATACCTCTTGACGGTCTTTTCAATGATATCCCATTTTTGCTGTCATAACATTGAGGTGGACGTAGTGACAAGCATAGACACAGTGGTTGCATGACTCGGATCGATCGATCGCAAACACGCAATTTGACGAAGCCGGCTAACCGCCCTTATTAATCAATTAAAC
Source organism: Aspergillus stella-maris (assembly GCF_047715825.1). Lineage (NCBI taxonomy): Eukaryota > Fungi > Ascomycota > Eurotiomycetes > Eurotiales > Aspergillaceae > Aspergillus > Aspergillus stella-maris. The sequence continues at coordinate 646,214 of NW_027396796.1, forward strand.
AGCATGGCGACCGGCCAATAAAATATGCATATGCGCACCCGCTCTTTAGACTACGTAGGGAACTGGAACATGAGGTAGGAGGGTTTATATCACCGTACATTGCTGTCGATCCCCCTCCTCTTCTCTTATCTTCCTCAACTTCCTCTCGCCCAGCTCGAGCTCCAGAAACAATCAAGCCGCGGGACACAAGATGCGCCTTTCACTTTCACGGCTCTCACCCCGAGCACTCAAGCCGTACGCGGCCGAGTTTCTCGGGACCGCGTTGATCATCGTCATCGGCGACGGAGTGGTCGCGCAGGCCCTGCTATCCGACTACACCTATGGCACCTGGCTCTCAATCAACCTGGCCTGGGCAGCTGCTGTCTGCCTGTCGGGGTACCTGTCAACGCCCAGCCCCGTCTGCAATCCCGCAATTTCAATCGTCATGGCTTTTGTCCGACCGCAACGGGACCAGTGGAAAAGGCTCCCGGGCAAGCTGCTCGCTCAGTTTCTGGGGGGATTCGTCGGTGCCGCTCTTGTTTACATCAATTACCGCTCGGCCATTCTAAACTGGGACCCTGAGTACACGATCCCTGGTGGGTCGATCCTGAGTCCAAAGGGCCACCACTCGGCTGGTGTCTTCTGTACATATCCGGCTGCATTCTTCTCCTCGAACTGGGAGGCTGTCTTCAATGAGGCGCTGGGTGCTTCCGTGCTCATGTTCGGCGTGTTGAGCATCTCCGACCCGGTGAACGCGCAGCGCTTCCACTCGCCCCAGCTATCCATGTTCTTGCTCCTGGTTGCAATTGGCGCTGCCCTGGGCTGGCAGACCGGATATGTACGTGTCTTTGTTGTTTCTCTTTATCTCATACTAACAGACTATTTTAGGCGATCAACCCGGCCCGAGACTTCGGCCCTCGCCTCTTTTCGGCGTTCCTCTACGGTCGGGAAGTGTTTACAGCGGCGAACTATTACTTTGTTGTGCCGCTCTTTGCGCCCTTCCTTGGCTGCTTTGTGGGCGCGACCGTGTACGACTCGCTTCTTTATGAGGGCGAGGGATCGCGCATCACCGATGCTCTCGATAAGGTTGAAGATCGGGACGGCGAACTTCGGTTGCACTAATTTGCATCCTCCGATGAGTGACCGATGAGGTTCCTGGTGTGTGCCCACCGGTTGAAGTACTCACGGGGTATTGTCGGGTGAGAGGACCTTGTGGTAGGGGCTCTTGAATGACATTGCGGGCCTCTCAGAGCTGTTGAATGAAAGGCCGTTGAGAGGAGGATGAATACATTTGATTCTATATAGTCTGAACGGGTATTTTAGATTGTATATTCGAGTTCAGGACTCGTCTGGATTTTGACTGATCTGGTTGGTTTCGGCAATTCTTTGTTGGGAGAGCAGGACTTGCATGTCGAGATTGGATTGGAACATGTAGTTTTACGAGCAGACTCTAACAATGGAGGATTTATGACTATCGATAATGCGGTCCATATATAAGTTAGTAGCTAATGACAAGATAGACTAGAGCTCTATAGGCGTAGGTATGTATGGGCTAGTGCAGCGTACTATGGACTCAAGTCGTGCTACAGTACCTTACAAGGATCTGCCCCGCAGGAACGCAGGGACAATTGGAGTTCTGGACATCGATCGGACACTAACTGCATCTCACATTAGTTGCAAGGAAGTATAGGACTCCAAGGGTTCGTATAAAGTCCTGAGGCACGGCAGCAGGGCCATTCCACACCATTCCCAACCAAGAAGGCGCGGCAAACCAGCCCAGTACCAGCCAGCCTCTCTCTCCCTCCAGCTCTCTCTTTCTCTCGCCCACTCACTCTATCGCACCTTCTTTGTCTGCACCTCTCTTCTTTCTTCTGTTGCTTCAAGAACAATTATTCTTCTTCTTCTCTTCTCTTCTTCTTCCATCTCTCTCCATAACCCACTTACCAAGCACATAGCTCTTACAATCACATTGTCTACGAAACATCTCGGCTTGTCCCGCGTGCTGCAGTGTCACTGTTTCAGATCAGCCTCCAGCCACCATCCCGGGACTGGCTCTGGGACTATACACTATCGCGCTCCACCCGAGACCCTTTCGCTCGCTTATCTACCAGATTCAGTGGGTATCTCCCTGCTTGGAACATGTTTATGTTATGCTACATCGTTACTGACTGGCTCGTAGATTCCTTGCTCTTGCGACTAACTGCTTCGCTTGCCACTCTTTCGTCAGCGCTTACCTGCTCTTTCATTGCACTGATATCGCTGCTTTTTTTTAGCCTTGCTTGCCCGCTGCATCCCGGCAATTACCTTACTTTTGGTACACTACGACGAGATTTTCCTGCTTTTATCGACTAAACTACCCTCTTATGCTCAGAGCCAGTGACTTATTCTTGCAACGACAAATCGAGAAAAAGAGACGAGAAGTATCGACCTTGTTATTTCGCATTTCAAGCAACTAGCCTCCTGAATCATCGACAGGATGCCACCGAGGAAGGCCCCTGCCAATCCGAAGAAGGGTCAAGCTTCTGATGACCATGAGAAAGACATCGGTGACACAGGAGAGAATCCTCAAGGGTCAGAAAACACTGGGGACCATGGGAAAGGCGCTGGGGATAAAGGAAAGAATCCCGAGAGGCCAGAGGACACTGAAGAGAAAAGTTCACCTGCGATGCAGGTTATTGTTCTAGTAAGCCATTGGCCTCCGATATCACCTAGCCTCGATTGTTTTATCAGCAGTTGCTACCCTAATATTGCTCAGAGACCATGCTGACGTTCCCTCCAGGGACCAACTGGTGGCCCCCGCGAAGACAGAGTCACCAGCCTGCTTGTCCGATCTCAAGCGACCGAATGGGCTCCGAACTCCGTCGTTGCTGTCGATGCAGGCACTCTACTTTCCCCAATCATTGCCTGCCTCGAGAATTGCACGCAGACCGACGGCGTCCTCACGACTGGGGCTTTTGCCGGGCTACCAACACCCTTTGATTCTGCTGAAGCAAACGCGGTCCACATCTTTAGAAAGGTCATCGGCAGTGTTCTGATAACGCACGCCCATCTGGATCATGTGGCAGGTTTGGCCATGAACACTCAACTCCTCGCAGTTGGGACGGAGCCAAAGGCTGTTGGGGCACTTGATTCTGTTATACGGGCTCTCCAAACACACATTTTCAACAATGTGATCTGGCCAAACTTTTCCAATGAAAACGGGGGAGTCGGCTGTCTCACGTACCACCGCCTTCCGGACGGCCCAGGTAATATGGGCATGGGTGACGACGCGGGTTATCAAAGCGTTTGCGAGGGGTTGCTCACTCAATGTTTTGCTGTCAGCCATGGCAAATACCCAGTCCCAGACACCGGTGAGGGTGCTCATTCGGAGAGAGAACAACCCGAGAGTGACACAGGGTGAGTGGTATTTTCATTGTTTCGCAACAGAATTAATTCAATAATGTTTGCATTCCGAAGGTCTCGAAGGTCATCTCCTCCAAAGACCCCTGGTCAAACATATACGACAGTCGACAGCTCCGCATTCTTCCTGCGAGACCAGGAAACCGGCACTGAGATTCTCGTATTTGGCGACGTTGAGCCTGACAAATTATCTGTTTGTCCCCGCAATAGGAGGGTTTGGGAAGCCGCTGCGCCCAAGATCATTTCGAAGAAACTGCGCGCCATTTTCATCGAATGCTCCTATGTGGATGCTATCCCGAATGTCAAGCTCTTCGGCCACCTATGCCCGCGTCACTTGACTACAGAACTCGCTGTGCTGGCTGATTGTGTAGCCAAGAAGCAGGACAAGCAACTCTGTCCAGCTACAAAGCGCAAACGCGACAGTCCTGGAATAAGCAAAGACGAGCGTGGTACTAAAAAGCAAAAAAGCAAGGATAGTGGTTCATCAGAGTCCAGTCGCTCGCGCCAGGAACGCGAGCAAACCCCTGACGATTTTACTGTTCTCGAGGAGCCGCTGGCTGGCCTGTCCGTGTATATCCTCCACGTCAAGGAAAATCTCGATGATGGCCCATATCCTGGTGATATCATTCTCGACGAACTGAAAAAGCTTGGGGCTGCGGCGAAACTAGGATGCAAATTTTATCTCCCATACCGTGGGGAAAGCATTGAGATATGATTTCCGTTGTCAACTTGATTACACTCATACTTTTGGGGACATCGACTGTAACGCCACCGTTCAGAAACTTCAGCATCATCTTTATTATTACGGCTTAGCTATGGCGTTCAGGTATCAGAAACGGAGGCATTTTCGAGGGAGGCGTTATGTCGTTACGATATCCAAGCTACGGTGCATTTCATTCCACTGTACACTCTTTTTCAGACAATAGATCAATAAATGGCTTTATATCAACGATGTCTCGGGTATTTACTCCGTGGTAATGAGTTCTGATATAGTACATAGCAAGCCCTACGAGCTAACCCCCTTCTTCGCATTCGCAACAACATCCTCCCAAACGGCCTCCGTTCCAGTCGGAACCGTTAACCCCATCTGCCCGCCCTGATCACCATCCAAATCCAAAATCTCCTCCCCATCCCTCGCAAACGCGATCAAATCCTCCTCAACCCCCCACTCCCCCATCGCCATTACCCCCACAGGCACCCGATGCCCACCATCCTGAACATAACCAGCGGGACAAGAAATAGCCGGACACCCCGTAAAATTCGCCAACCAGACATACTCCATATTCCGAACCGACGCCCTCCCATCCGAAACCCCCCTCACAAGATCCGCCTTCCCGCCGGAAATCTTCCACCCCGGTATCGGGCTTGTCGGGGTGAATATCAACAATCCCGGATATCTTTGAAACAGGAACGCAAGATGCGACATCAAGAGAGATCTCAATCTCTGCGCGGCAAGGAAGTCCTGCGATGTAATCTGGTACATCCCCATTGAAACGAGGACTTTGTTTGGTGCGGTTAGGTTCTTGATTTGGTTTGGTGATAAGCCAGAGGCTATTTCGGACATTATGGTCACTACGTGCGCGCGGGCGCCCTCTGGGATATAAGGTATTGTAATATCGATGACGTTGTACCCCTGCGCGCGGTAGAAATCGAGTGCTTTATCGAAGATTGCGCGGACGGGTTCCTCGGCTCTATCGAGCCAGGGGCGCATTATACCGAGTGTTTTGTTCTTGGGTCTGTCTGGTGTCTGGGATAGGGTGAGATCTGAGAGGGGGTGCGGGAAAGAAGCGGATTTAGCGTCCTCTGAGGCTTTCGCGGGTGTTGCCATTATTCTATATGCGAGCGCTAGATCGTCGATGTTTGAGGCTATGGGACCCATGACGCCCACTGACGTCGCGAGACCAACTGTTGGGAATCCGCTCACGCGGTTATGAGAGGGTTTCAGGCCCCAGATGCCGCAGAAGGAAGAAGGGATGCGGATTGAGCCGCCGCCGTCGGCGCCTAGGGCTATGGGGACGAGACCTGCTCCAACGGCGTATGCGGAGCCGCCGGAGGAGCCGCCGGTGTAGTAATTGGGGTTGTGCGGGTTCAGAGGTGTGCCGAAGTTGGGGTTATTGTTTGTTGTGTCTTTTGCTATTAGCTTTCTCTCATGGGAAACGGGGATAATGAAGACGCACCGAGTCCAAGCTCATGCATAGTAGATTTCCCAATGACAATTGCCCCTGCCTCCTCCCACATCTTCACGCACCAGGCCGTTTCGCCCGCGAATTCACCTGAGAAATCCATCTTTGAGCCGAGCGTGCGTTTGTAGCCCTTCATGTGTACTTCGTCTTTTACCGTGACGGGGATACCGTCTAGTAGTCCTAGCGGTTTCCCATCTTTGTATCGTTGCGTCGATTCCGCAGCCGCAGCGCACGCCTTCTCAACGGCTGTTTCGAGGAACGCAACGGAGTGTTTCCCAGGCGGGGTTGTGTCGCGCCAGGTCAACGGGAGGAGGGAGTCGATTACTTGTGTCGGTGAGAGTTCGCCGGATGTATAGAGCGCGCGGTAGTCGGCAGTCGTGTAGTATCCCTTTTCGCCTTTTCTCTTTGTTTCGGGGGTTGGAAGGGTCGATGTGGTCTCTTTTGTGGACTGCTGCTGGCCATTGCGAACGGGAATAACGGTTGGATCAAAGATTGGTACGTAATTGTTCAGTTCGGGGATGTTGCGGACGACTTCGAAGCCTGCGCCTTTCCAGAAGAAGCTCTGGATTAGGCCAATGTTTGCGATTCTATCCACAAGCTTGTATTAGTTTGTGATTAAGGTCGGAAATAGCTAGCTAGGTACTCACAACGTAGCTCCAACAGCAAGCGGTAACCCGCGGAAGACCGGTATACTCTGGTCTTCATTCTTGTAAGGCACATCCGGTCCCTCACGGACAGCAGGGTAATTGAGGAAAGTCGTCTCCCCCTTGACGGGCGCCATTGTTGTGAGGCTGTCCTAGCCTGTACACAGTAGGCAATTGAGAGGTGAAGTTGAGCTGAGTGAGAACTGGAGTGGACTCAAGTGGAGGCGATGGAGCTCAGAATAAGCTCTTGGAATGGCTTGCATGTGATTCTTGGTTACTCATCCTTCGTGGGCTTTCCCCGCTCTCATACTTGCAGCTTACCTCAAACTGCTGCTTTAATTTGTGGGTTAATATAGAGTGGTCTACCTATCATGTTGGAACTTTCGTGAGCTTGACTCCGCCGCATTTGGACTCGAGGATCCTGGCTGTGTAACGGTGGCTTGGTGGCTCTTCTTTATGGATTGGTTATACAAGCCCCAGACACGCTCACATGCAATGAGTTCTTGGGACGGCTTGATATTGGAGTACATTATGTGGATATTTGTAGTCGCTAATAAGATACTATTTGAGATAATATACAGACCTTTTTTGGGCAACTCCTTACAAGGATAACTTCAAGTTGGCTTTTTCGAGTCCCACAGCAACTGCTGTAATGACTGCGGCATATCCGACGAGAATAGCCATGGCCTGGGCATCATTGACATCCAACGTCGGAACGGTCAGGTTCACCGCTCCTGTGAGGAGATTAGCGATCAAAAAGACGGCCAATCCGCCGCGATTGAACGCCCTCATGATTGGGCTCGTCGCGAGAGCTGCCCGCCCCGTCTCCTCGTTCTTTCTAGACGCCGACACTCGGTGGACAGGAGGAAAGAAAAGTGTCTCAATGAGACAGAACAGGAAGAGTTGGGCGTTGTTGAACGCCGCAACCCAGAGGACATACGGCATGTTGGCGAGACGTCGCGACACCGGTATGTTGGCACCGTAGCTTAGGAAGTATGTAGAGTTCAGCGTGAAGAGCGTGATGCAGCCTAGTGCTTGCACCGCAAGGCTACTGAGCACCTGCTTCCTGGCGTGTTGTGGAGTTGCGGAGGAAGACGCCCCGCTCGACATAATTTGAATGCCGGTGGCACGTCCAGCGAGGAAAATCGCGAGGTAGCCGAGAAAAGAGAAAACTCCTTCACGGTTCTTCGAAAGTAAATCAGCTCCTCGCGGCGAAACGAGGATATAGCTCTTCAAGTCGGTCGACTCGAGCGCAACTTGGTAAAGCACGGCGACGGCAAGGGAAAGAACCTCGTATGAAGGAATAAACGTGGCCAGTCCTTCAAATATCTCCACAAACGGTGGCAGAAAGCCCAGCGTGAAGAAGAAATTCCAATGCACACCGTACTCAGTGACATGTTCGGCATAATCCAGATTCTTGACGCTATAGAGTCGGATTAGACCCAAAACAAGAAGCGGGATTGAGTGCCGTATTGACGCTCGGAATCGCTGGGCCATTGTTTTCGAAGCGCTGCCCTGCTTGCTTTTGAGGAGAGCGCGAGCGGATACCACTCCTCCCGAAAAGACAAAGGACCCCACGCCCAAGTCCATCAGCGACGTGCCCCAGTTCTCAGCTTTGGCAAACCGGCGAGGAAAGACACGAAAGTCCACCGCTAATATGGCAATGCACGTTATGATCATCATGGCGGCGCGGTAGATGGTGAGGAATGGGTGTATAGGTAAAGGCGCGTCAGGTCCATTTTGTGAGGCTGCGGTCTGCGGAGGTTTCGCTTTTGTTTGCGTCCGACGAGGTCGTGAGTTCAAAAGTATAGGGATCGCAGGAGATATCAAGAGGAGGCTGAGGAGCCATGGAGCAGACGAGTAAAAAGTCGTTGCGAAGAGAATGGCGAGGACATTGAGAAGGAAGTCGGTGATGAGTGCGGCAGGACCGTAAGGTGTGAAGAACGAAAGTCGGGACTGTAGCACCGACCAAAGAAGTACGGAGGCCTGTTAAGTCCCAATCCATTAGTATACCAAGAGATGAGATATCAGGATACTGGGCGAAGTTCTTATGACACACAGGAGCAACGAGCGTCACGGCGTTGATTTCATGGATGCTTCCTCCGGCCAGGTTCGACACGAATGCTTCCTTCCGGGTCTTATAGTCGGAGTTCATTATGCTGGTTGGTTATGTACAGATGGCCAAATGCATGCGAAATGCCCTCAACAGAGCATTATTCCAACGGGTTGTGTTTGCGATCGTTGCGCGTCGACTGGATGTTTTATTGACGCGTCGCAAATCTGGCCTTTCCGCGTCTCGTAATTACATGGTGTGCTGACTCTCCGCCCGCATTCGTATTGTATTCATGGTAATCATAATACTATACCTTCCCACAGTGCTATACAACAACAATCAGACAATCTAATTCTCCAAACCGAGTACATCGTCCTTTCTCATGATCCTCAGTCGCGATTTTCGCTTCTCTCCTGCTGAATTCACGGGTGTTGCTTGCCTGGTATTATCATGTTTTGATCTTCGAGTCTTCAGAGTCTGGATCTTGACGATCACTGCCAGCTGTTCTCCTCTCATCGCCAGGGATGCGCTGGCTTTTGTTTACCCCGCAATCCAAGTTCGAAGGATGCTCGAGGGTTGATCTATCATCTGCAATTCGATCATGCTTCATGCATCCTCTTCCCTGGGTCCCTTCACCGATTCTCCGGCGATACTTCCAATTTGAGATAAGAACACTTCAGTGAGGCAATCCCCGATACAATTGTCCGTCAGCGTCTGATCAACCCCTCGCATTGAGCGCTCAAGAAAGACGCATCAGACCACAAGACCTACTACTGTGCTCCATGAGGGACTAGATTGCTCTTGAACTCAGAATTGTCGCCACAAACAAAATGCTCTGCTGAACACGTGGAGCTAAAATCAGAACCGCTGCTCTGGGGATGGTGCCGTCTGCACTCTGCAGGCTACAAGCGCCACACGATCTCTCCGGCCATTCTCGAGTTTCATGGCATCTTTCCAGGGTCCGGGCCATTGTCCGGTGCCCTCAACAGTCACTGGCCTTGGTTTCTTCAGTAAGTAAAAGTGTACCTGCAAGTGTTAGTGGTGCATTGTTGGGTGTGAACTCGGGATTTCATTTTCATCAGCTCCAGATGAATCGCGCTGATATGCTCGTAAAACTTTATGTAGGTTTTAAGTGTCAAGCAATAATCCCCAATACAAGATAGGGTGCGATATCAACAAAAAACAGCCCGTGGATACCGCGGCCACCATCTTCCGCGATTCTTCAAGTCGTATACTCTGTTCAGCCTCCGAAGTTCACCGAAATTGCGCAATGCAAACCGGGAATATTATCAGATCGAGTATAAATAATCGAGCGCAGAGGACCGCTCGGTTTTCCACCGTCCGATAACCTTGTTTTCGACGAACGATCGCAATATCAGAGTTTAGAGAACCACACGGTGACAAACTTCGGCCACACTTCGGAAAGAAGGATTGAGGCCATGGGCCCGAACGAATCATGATGAATGGGGCACAAAGAACAATTGATTCAGGAACGCAGAGTACGAAGTGGGAGATCATGAGATGGATCATGGCTGGCTCACTCCACTGCTACTTTCCGAACTCTTGAGCTCTTGTTCTGGAAACTTAATCCTCCGGAGAGGAGCTCGCGACAATCATCTCGGAATCTCGGACAAGAAGGTAATCGAGGCCATCGAACTGCATTGCTCCAATACGTCATACATGGCCCGATTGATGGTTGTCATTGGCGTTCTGGCCTTCTACTTGCACAGCATCCCCACTTTTCTCCGTACTCGTATGGTCTGCGCAATGCTTCTTGTTTATCGTTCTCCAAGTCCACACACTTGTCCGCAAGTGAACAGACCTCATTGGACGCCATTCTGAAGACTGAAGAGAGCCTCTAGTTGTCACTCTAAGGCTGAAGATGCTAACAACAATGATGAACGCAATTAAATGGCTAGGTCCATGTCCAATCTCGAGTTCGAGCATTGTGGATTGTGGAGTCGGCATGCACTTTCCGTGTGGCTTAGCCGGCTACACCACCCATGGTTCTAGAATTCTAGTGCAAGCCATCATGATCCAAGATCCAACGATGGAGGTTTCGGAGACTCGCCGTTCCCTCAGCCAGGAGCTACTTCGACTAGTCAGTTTGGCTTGTCAGCACTAACAAGCGAACCTGAATCATAAACATTCCGAAAACCTTCTCAAGATTCTCGACATTATTTTTGCGGATTGCCAAGGTCGAAGATCCCAAAACACGGTGGCAGGTGCCTCTGCAAGAGATCGAGCACGGGCACAATATCATCAAATTATGAAGTCTAGCCTCTCAACAAATGGCCTCAGCAAGTTGACCAACATTCGTGCGTCTTGAAACGCCTAGTTAGCGGCGGAACATGGGACGTGTTTTTTGGACCGCCCTTCCCTGTCCTCTTCCAGTGCCACATTCCAACTTCTGACCAGCCTCTTCTGACAAGATCTCATATTCCACCGGGCGTTTTCTTGCCCCCCTTCCCTTTCCGTGCAGCAGCATATACTCCTGAGGCCTGGGCCAAACATTGCTCTCCGATGCCTTTCCCTTCAGAGAAATCTAGCGGGACTGATCCATGGATCTCAAGGGTCTAACTGCTGGATCCATTGTCGCCACTCAACCATGTGGCTCGGATAAACCTCGTGCTAGACTAGCGATGCTTTTGTCCTTGGGAAATAATTGCCAGAGATTAATCTTCGCTTGAGTTCGGGCGGGTTTTAAAATACACCCGAGATGTTTGGAGAGGACACCAAAACTTATGTATATTTACACGATTACACGACCAGATCGGGTAACCCCTTTTGATCCGCATAGCGCCATAGCCACACGTTTAGGGCAACTTTGATCAACCGCTTCTTGGGTGCCGAGTCCTCCATGTCCATTTAGGAACTAGGGCATGCCCGACCTCTCCTGGTGGGTTGGTCGGAGGATTCCATAGCGCGGACCCATAGTAATAGCTCCCTTAGAAGGGACGCTATGCTCGCCATTGCCACCAACTTCGTCTCCCAGGGTATCTCTCGCCCGCTGTGCCTGCCCATTGGCGCCCTATGCGCCTGAGGGCCTCCTGGTATCTTGGGAAGCTAGTATCCACGGAGTGTCCCGGCCCCAGAGTCCCAGAGTACTAATGGCTTATTAATGGAGCTGTTGGAAGTCCCAATTGACTGACCGTCGATAATAATGTTTGGCACTATTAGTCAAGTGATCGAGTGGCTTGCTTCAGCTGGCGATTGTTGTGAAGACGATACCAGTGCCTAAGTCCGAGCCGATCTCAGCTCCAGGCTATCGACATCCGCGACGTTCCAGTGGCTTGCTCTGACTGGGGCAGATCCCTCTTTATCTTTGTGTTGCACCGCACCAGCGATGCGGTTCCTTTCGTTTTATCTTTTTCTACCCTCTCAAGTCTTGACTTATTTTTATCCAGACTCTTCCATCCTTCTCCCCTCCCGAAACAGCTCTAGCTTACTACGACCCACGCACGTGGTACGACTATAACCACTCTAACATCTACGAAATCAGGCATCTGTGGCGCGCACAAACCTGGGATGAAGTCTTCCCCAACGAACTGGCCTACCGTTAGCGAGAGAAAATACATCTACAAGCTACCGACTCTGTCAATTGGTATCTAGATTGGAGCACAGAATGAGCTCCACACCAGAGCCCTCGCATTCAAAGAAAAAGGAAACCCGCGCTGGGACACGTAGAGTAACGTCGCTCAGCGCTGAGCAATTGGAGAGAAAACGCGCCAACGACCGTGAGGCCCAGCGAACGATTCGACAACGGACGAAGGAGCACATTGAGCGACTCGAACTTCAGGTGGCCGAGCTTAGAGCCAAAGGGGACAAATTCGATGAGGTCGTACGAAGAAATGCTCTGATGGAAACCGAGATTCGGGCGTTGAGGCATCAATTGTCCATGGCGGCGGGGAGTACGGGCTACCAGAACTTGGGTAAGCCTTGCATTTAAGATCACTTCCCCACCATCCGCCACTTTACTTACTCTTCATCGAATGCTGCATAGAAGAGCCATACAGTCAACAACCGGGGCCGATCATTCCATCTCCCCAATACCCCGGGACTCTTGCAGCGACCTCAGCATCTCGGACGCCGTCTGTTTTATCCACCTCGAGCCAAGTTTCAACTACGCGGGATTGGCCGCCTTACACCTCAACGCGGTCTTCTTCGAGATGCGAATCATCGGACACTGAGTATCCCGTCAAAGTCGAGCCTTGGGCATTCGAAGGGCCTTCTCAAGCACCTGTCCCAATGCCCATCCAACAACCGCACGTCGGCTACCATTCTCAAGGAACAGGCCATGTGCCAGAGCCGGCTTTCCAACCGTACCAGCAATTGTATCACGGACCGAGTGCCAGTCGAGCGGCCGGGGAGGAAATGCCGCCTCATAATCAGCACCCCCATGAGGTATCTTATGAGTCCGCTCACCGACCTGTATCGGCGCCATCAGAGACTCAGACAACCCCGTATCCTACCCTACAACCACCGCCCCAATTCCAACAGTTAGTGACCCATCCTCAACAACCGCAAAGGGGTGAATTTCACTACGACTGGGTACCCCGATCATGACAAGCGGACCAACTCTATTCGATGAACTGAGCTTTCCATGGACCGATCAGTTTGATGGCGAAAAGTCGCAGAACACGACGCAAATGTTTGCTCGAATTGATCCCGCTGTCCACCAGACAACCGCACACTGTACAACATCTCAGCCATGTAAGTCCTCGCTCACGGCTCGAACTGCTTCAGCCTCCGAACAGTCCGTGCAAGCAGGCTAATTAGGACTGGAACAGACTTTACCACAACTACTTCTTGCATCGAATCCCGTTCATCCGGTTCGAAATCTATTCATACATCAAATATTCGTCAAACCTTCAGATTAGATTATCAATCACAAGCCCGATTTAGCCACCGCGATGCGAACCTGAAACATTGATGTGGATATCCTACGCCAAATAACAACTTACCTCCAACAAAGAACGAGCGAGAACGAGGAAGATCTTGCGTCATACTTCTACGTTCCGGAAGCGCGTTAGGAGCAATATCAACAACCATGGATCACACATTCAACACACCGCAATTTTGGGTTATCTCGGCTCGCATACACTCTATACACGCTAGAATTGTATTATCTGTGCTTGGATGCCCAAGGGGTCAATTGACGTCATTATAAAGCGGGACTCGGACTCGGTCTCGGTCTCATCGTCCCCCGTTTCTCCATACATGATATCAATCTTCTTCATCAGTGGCCGGGAAAAAATATCCTCATGCGCCACATGTTTGAGACGATGCCTCAGTGCCTAACGTACCTATCTCCGGGGGCCAAACCCACATACTTACTTATAGACAAGGGGATGCATTGCAATGTTATAATGTCACGAGTTTATGAGCAATAAAAAAAGGTTATAATTGGAAAAGTGATACCCGTTACTTGCTCTGGATACATACTTTATGCGCCTGTAAAGAGTAGTGATCTGTGGTAAATCTGAACGTTCTGGTCGCCTTCTATACGGATCCAGTTGGGTCATTGTTGGCTTGTAGTCTGATCATCACTCTGGATTCCCCCTACCTCGTAGTCATGCATGTATATCCGGTCCCTGATGTCAAAGATATCATAGTGCGAGTGTCGAGCAATCCGCGTTCATCAACAATCCCTCTCATTGTCACCATCGTAAATCTACAGAAGTAAACATGCAAAACAAGAAACAACTCTATTCTTTACTCAATCCGCCAAAATCACCTTGTATACTGCTTCTGTAACAACTTCGCAATCGTCTGCAACTGGATATTACTCGTCCCCTCATAAATCGCACCAATCTTACTATCGCGGAACATCTTCTCGCTGATTCCCTCACGGACGAAGCCCATACCGCCCATCCACTCAACTGCTGAGCCGGCGACGCGCCCTGCAACCTGTGAAGCGTAGAGCTTAGCCATGGCTGCGTCCTGGACGAAGTCCTGTCCGGCTTCCTTCTTGCGTGCAGCGTTGAAGACCAGGGCGCGGGCTGCGGCGATCTCGGTGTAGGCTTGCGCAATTTGGTGCTGCATGCCTTGGAATTCACCGATTAGTTGGCCGAATTGGCGGCGGTCGTTCCAGACGTATCTTTATGGTACATTAGTATTGGCTCTCTAATAAATATTGAGAATAAACTGGGTAACTTACTTAGCCGCTTCTTCCCATGCACCCAGAGCAAGACCGGTCATTTGGGCGGCAATACCGATACGGCCCTCGTTGAGAAGGCCAATGGCGTACTTGTAGCCCTGACCCTCCTCGCCAAGGAGGTTGCTCTTGGGAATCACAACGTCGTCGAAGTTGAGCACGCAGGTGCTGCTCGCCTTGATACCGAGCTTCTTCTCCTTCTTCGCAATGGAGAATCCTGGCGTATCCTTCTCCACAATGAAGGCAGTGATACCCTTGTACCCCTTGCTGGGATCAAGATTGGCAAAGACAATGAAGACGCCCGCCTCCATAGAGTTGGTAATCCACATCTTGGAGCCATTGATCTTGTACCCATCCGCCGTCTTCTCGGCCTTCGTCTGGAGAGCAAAAGCATCTGATCCGGAAACAGGCTCAGACAAACAGAATGAGCCGACTGTGCCGGTGGCCAGCTTAGGCAGCCACGTCTTCTGAACCTGCGCATCGCCGTACTTGAGGAAAGCGGTGTTGACAAGGGTGTTGTGGACGTCAACCAAGACACTAACGCTAGGATCGATACGGGCCAACTCCTCGATGGCCACAATCGCAGCCGTGAAGTTCATCCCGGCACCGCCGTACTCCTCTGGAATTTCAATGCCCATGATACCCTGCTCAAAAAGCTGTTCTACCAGTGCTGCGTCCATAGTCTCTGCTTCGTCCATCTCTCGAACTTTCGGCCCGATTTGTTCCTGAGCAAATTTCGATACGGTTTCGGCCATGAGCGATTCGGTCTCGGAGAAGTGTGAGATTGGTGTTGGGGTCAGGCCGGTTATGTCGGCTTCCCGCTGTCGGCATGTGGTAGAGAAGGCATGGGTGCTGTCGGAGAAACATGTTAGCTATCAGATATTCCATGAACTAGCAAAGCTTTGGCTCGAATGACAGATACTACCCCTGATTCCGAAGTCCCATCAGCGAAGGGAAAAGCATACCTTTGAGGTAGGCGACAGCTTAAAGGCCGAGCTGCGACTGGGCGGAGAGCAGGTACGGTGCGGGACAGTGGCCGCAACGCACGTGTGATAGACGCCATCGACATGGGGATATAGAGCTCTAGTAGATGAAGTTGGCGGATCGAATGCTTAACGGCACGGAAGAGGAGGATGGCAGGGAGAGAAGGAGGGGTGAGCCCAAAGAATGGGGGAGAGGATCCGGGGTAGAGGAAGCAATCACGAGGGAGTTGATCAGCCTCGGTTAAAGTCGGCTCTCCCAATTGAGGATCTGGTCTTGGCACTCACCCCCGAGGCTTACGTGCAGCTCTTACAATAATAGTTCGCGTCCCATGGCAATGCTATAATTTGGTGTAATATGTCCAATATTCGGTTCTCCAGACCATGAAATTGCTGTATCCAAAGTTCGGCTTCATATGTGAACCACTTTTTCGGGGTCGAATCCCTTCGCTTGAGCAAAGTAATAACCCCTCTGGTTCGCCATCACTCTTTTCCCCGTTCTTTGTTCCGTATAATCGCAGTTGTAATGTGTATGTCCAAACGACCATAGTCTTACTTGCGGCTTCTGCCAGCAAGGCTCCTGAGACAGATCTGTCGAAAACGCTGAGGATATGGGGCTGTTGATATGGGCAGGGTCAGAAGCCTCAAGGTCGACTGTGGGGGAATGGTGGGTGAAAATGATGATCTTTTGGTGAGGCTTCGAGGTGACTATCTGCGACACTTGCTCGTTGAGCCAATTGAGATCCGCTTCATGGGCTTTGCAGTGAGCTTCCACTGTCCAGTCACTGATGTAGTAGAAGTCGTTCACGCGATAGCTGACCATCTCGCTCTGAGCCGCGGGTACCCTAGAGTACAGCGTACATCCAAGCACCGTCACGTCTTCAAAGATATCATATCGCGTCTGGTCAAGGAAGACGAACTTCCCCAGTCCTGGCTCCTGCTCTCGGCGCCGGTCGATGTCGTCTTGGAACTTCTTCACCCGGTCCCTCACAAACGACCAATTGGAGTCGTATGGCTCATGGTTCCCCAGTAAGAAGAAAACCAGCTCAAAGGTTTGGAGTTGCACCTCCAGAAAGGCGAACAGTTTGTCGTCTTTGACCGTCCCGATATCGCCGAGCAATGCGAGATAGGGAGCCTTGCGAGGAATGTGGAACAGGTCGTACGCGCGGGGATTCTCCAGGTGGAGGTCTGACACAACCTGTAGAGCTGCCATTGTCATTGGCCCTGGGTCGTTGAACCCTGGTCGAAAAGTGGAAGCTTTAGCTGACCTTATCACATTAGGCGCTTTAGCTAGAGGCCGATCAATATCTGTAGCCGCCGTTCGTGCCCCAGGTCTATTTTCGGCGCAGGACAAAGCAGACGGTTGGTTCTCGGCGTCCCCTAGTCTCCAGCACAAGATTCCAAGGGAACAGACATTGTTTCCAACTTGTTCCAGCTGTTTCGTTTGCTGGGCGGTCACGCATGACGCTCATGTTGCTATTCTTGCTGAATTCCAGCCACTCAGGAGACATGTGGCGGTGCGATCTGGAGGGATACTGTGGCGCAGACGTGGGATGGAGCGCTTATTCATCAGGCCGATAACCAGTCGCAAGCGCCCCTCCTCAACATCCAAGAAACCCAAGAGAGATGCCTGCAGTATATTAATCTTTTCTCCCGTTGCTTTCTTTTTCCTTGTGACACCCTCTCTTGCAGCTCTATTTCTTGTTTCTTTTAATACTTAGGGGTACCGCTGCTCAAGTCTGTGACTTAACTCTACTTCTCAGTTCACTCTCCGCGGCGCATTACATCATACAACCCAAAGTATCCCTCAAGTCGTTCGAGGAACTCAGAACTTCGCCCTCAATCCTTCAGGATCGCCTGACGATTTCAGCATACGAGATCATGGCCTCTACTTCCAACGATCCTAGACTTCTTTACAGTATCAACAATGTTAACGCTTTCCACGTACAGGACGGGGAAGAGTCCAGCCTCACCCCGTCCGGCCCTCAAATGCTCTCCCTCCTAATGGTCCCAACGACCACCTCTGTCTCTCAGAATCAGAATGTCCCGTTGTCGCCTCCCCAGGAAGCTGCGTCTGAAGAGGACTTCTACCTCCATCTCCATCTCCCTCCCGAGCTGGATCTGGCGCTTCCCGCTACCACTCAGATCTACCACCAACCCCCAAGCAGTTACTTGATACCTCGTTGGGACCTAGGACCAGATTCTGGTGCGTTCATTCGTATCCAGTTCCCTGGCATCGGAACAGGTCCCAACAAGGTGTTGCAGGAGGACATTGATACCTTTGAGACCATTCTTGCTCAGTGCACGGCTTTCCATGAGCGTGCGCAGGTCTCCAAGGATCATGCCGCCTACAACCCTGCCAACTTCGCTCCTGGTGAGGCTTATGTGTCGACGCCAGACGCTTCTGGACCTCAGAGCAAGACAGATCCACATGGGCGCATCGTCCTCATTGATGAGGAAAATGGCAGTGTGGTCGGTGAAATGGAAGGGTATGATGTTGTTGAGGGACCAGACGTCAAGCCCGGCTCGAAGAGTAGGTCAACCCTTTTGGTCATGAAACTCACGTATACTAATAGGACTTCAATTTAGGACCTGTCCAGATTCAACTCCCCAACGAGGGCGAGGGCAATGCTGTCAGCGTTAGCAACGTCTCCGAAGAATACCTTTCGACCGCACGACACCCCGCATACAAAGATTCGTCGCTCGTTCAATCATCCGCTACAGCTTCTCGTCTGATTGTTACTGGCTCCACGTACCTTGCCAACGTCATGACCAGCGGTGCAGAGGCTTTCACCAGAAAGGTCAAGGCGAACCCGAAACCCGCAACCTTCTCGGACACCACTCATACACGCATTCGAAAGATCGGAACATTCTCCAGCGGTGCGGCCGAAGTCTCATCCAAAACAGTTGGGCAGGTCAGCAGGTATGCCCAGAACCTCGGAGCGTCCTTAGCCGGTCGTAAGGAAAAGCCGAACACCAGGAGTGGCAACTCGAAGATCCCCGCTCATGGAAAGCCGGGAGTCTTAAACAAGTCTATGATTGCGTTTTCCACATTGGCGGATGGCATTGAGCAAGGTGCCAGGAATGTACTAGTATCTGGTTCATCGGCCGCGTCCACAATGATTGGCCACCGCTATGGAGCGGAGGCCGGGACGGTTGCCTCCAACGTGACAGGCGGCATCAAGAATGTGGGGTTAGTCTATATTGACGCCTCTGGTGTGAGTCGCAAGGCGGTTATCAAATCGGTTGCGAAGGGTATGGTTGTTGGTCGCATGAAGGATGGACAGCAAGTTATTGTTGGCGCAGGTGATGGTGGCCAAGTATCTACTCCCGCCGGAGGTCGCAGCCCGGCAAGAGGCCCATCTCCCAGTCCGACGCCGCCTCCCGCTTACGGAGCTCCCGGCACCTTCTCGGTTGGTGGGGCTAGTATGTCGGGCGGCAAGCGCTGAACTTGGGCTTGTCCACGATGATTCCTGCTTGATTTCTTTTTGTGACGGGATGAACGGCTCATGAATATTTGATGACGGATTTAATGTTGACGAGTTACGGCTGGCTGTCTTGTCTTGATATTTGGTTGTCCTTTGATGATTTTGTGCGTTGAGGATCTCAGTTTAACATACACGGGACGATTCTAGATCTTGTCTCCTATGCAGGACTTGGAAGATCAACGATTTTGTACTGGCATACCTATATGTATATAGTGTTACAAGTTACAATTAGAGAAGCAATTCATTCAGGTTTTCGATATCTTGCGACGAGTCAGGTAGATAGTATGCTGCAAGGTTTACTGTAGGTTGTGGAGTGGGCTTATATAGTCTGAGCTAAGGTCGCTATATATGATATATATATTGATTGCGGCTCCTAGCATATCTATGCGAGTATAATTGATCCCTGCTTTCCAATTGAGATGCCACAAGCTAGAGAGAACCAGAGGGACGCGAACGATAAGATAACCGGACGACAACTACTGAAGAAGGGATGGTGAAGGCGCTCAAGCCCAGCGCCTACAGCGACTACAGCTATGTATAGCTCGGCTAGGGAATCTGGGGAGGCCCGAGAGCTTGCAAGGTTCAACCACGGGACGGGTGAGCTCCGCTGACGTCGAGGAAGCTCTACGGAGTTATCAGGAGAGCATCGGATGACCATAACTAATGGACACAAACTCGACAAGCAAACTCGAGCTGCAAAGTATAAAAATCCTGTACAGTACACATCTGTGTTGTCCATGTTGACCGCCAGTCTGCGCAGAGTGTTTTGGCAGCAAGAGGTAAGATGACGATCGGCTGCGCCCGCGGCTCTAGCGACTTTCCAGCGCGGATGAAACAGTGGTTCTGCGCCCCTGATGATTTGGCTGGTTTCGTTCTAAATCGCTGTCCCATAATTGTATGGGTATTATCCAGTTTATCCATAATTATTCCATGATTCATTCGCCGAGCCCGCCGCTATTATTATCTGCCTCAATTCACCTGTTCAAGGCCAACCACCGAGATAAAATAGCCTTATCCTGGGATACTGACTCGATAATGGCATTATTCTAACCAGTCGTATTCTTGCGACGGTCGGAATTGTTGTTGTTGTTGTTATTATTATTTGGCAGAACTCCTGTGCGTCGTTGGGGTTTCAAGTCATGCGTGTAATAAGTGCTCCTACTACTCATGCACCTCGACCTCGACCACGAATCACCACCAGCGTGCTAGCACGGAGGACAGCTTCAGATTAGACTATGCCAATGTATAATTGACAGTGCCAAAATCCAAAACGAGAGCAATTGAGCTCGACATTAGTAGTGGCATCATGGGATTGTAGAGCGGACTCGATTGTTGCCCGCCACTGCAACCCAACCTCAGTACCTAGTAGCAGTAAAGCGAACTGCTGCTCCATCCTCCATCCTCCTCTCCTTCTCTCTTCCTTCTTCCTCCCACCCCCTCCCGCCTCCCCTTCCTTTCTTCCCTTCGTCGTTTTCTTTCTTCTTCCCTTTCTTCTCCTCCCTTGGGCCCTTTCTACCCTCCTCCCTGGGGCTCTCGTTGCCGCGCGCTCTGCTTTCCCTCGCGCCGTCTCCGTTTACCCCCTGTCCGCTCTCTGGGCCAACTGCAAAGAGTCGACCTCTTACAACGCCCTGTTGCCGCTGCGTCGCTCCTCAAATTCTTCCTATCGGCCGATCATGCTCGCTTCGTTCTAGAACACGCTCTGCCCTTTCAATTCGTCCACCAGCCGTGTTGAGTTGCGATAACTCACAGACTCACCGTTTGGCTTGTGCTGGTCGCGTCTCCCGAGGCTCCTCTTCCCGCCCGCGTTTGCTCATTCTCGTCCGGCCTCACCAGCGCATTCTCAACGAGCTAGCCCGATACTTTTGGAGAGACCTGGAGTTCAGCAGGCATTTCTGCAGTGCAGATCCACAATCATATCAGAGAAACCATTCAAAAAAAATAACATCAACCTCCTTCCTTTGTCACGAAGCTTCCCCCCAATCGCTGTTTTTATTTTTGAGCTTGTTGTTATTTCTTGTCTGACCTGGTGTCCTCGATATACCAACGACAATCACAACTTCTGTGACAAGTGGTTCTCGTTCTTGGCTTTTCGTTGTCAGTTCGAGCCCAGCCCCTTATCAGTGACAGCTTAGCTGGAGACCGATCGTCATTCAGCTGCACCGATCGAATTGATTAGCTGCTGAAAGTTTCATCGCTTGTCGCTGACCACACGAAATCGAAGGGAGAGAAGAAATTGGAATACACGAAAAGAAGATAAAGGAACGCACTCAACCAGGAAGGGTGAATTGCGTGCTGGGTTTTCTATACCCGATTGCGCCTGTACGTGTCTGAAGAGGCTGCTTTGGACCGAATCGCAGCAAGTGGTCAAGCGGCCTAGAATCGTAGGTATGTGACAGGCGACCATACAAACGCCTGTTCCCGAACATACCTCCAATCTTTCGTCTCCCTTCCTATTCCGTTTGAGACTAGTGGCATCTGTATCTTTTCTTATCATTGCCGATAGCGCGGGGATTTACTACTCCACAAGAATGTGTTAAGGAATGTTGAGCTAACTCAATTATGGACAGCATTTACCGATTGTGGCCCTGACAGCTCCGGCTATGAGCGATTCCATACCGCAGGCTCTGCCACGCACCCATGCCTCTCCAGCTATGACATCAGCGGGCCTTTCGTCCAGTAGTCGATCTCCCGTTTATCAAGACCTCCTCGGAGGGCCACCGATTCCGCCGCCGAGAACCTCGTCCAATCAAAGAAGCCATCGCGGCGGTTCAAACACAACGTCTACCGGATCATCTGGAGAGAGGGGAGGGTCGCGTCACAGGAGTAAGGGCGAACGCCGGGAGAAGAAGAGCGACGAATCTCGTTCTCGCCGCCAGGCGACGCAATCAAGCGATCCGTCAAGAGGGTCAAGCGTTTGCAACGAAGGCTCCGTTCAACCAGAGGACCTTATGGAAACAATACCGAGTCAGGGCACGTTGGTTAAAGAGTCAAGCACCGTTATTAATCAGGTTCTAGTGAGTGATCCCGCGGTCGATATCGAACGAGAACAAGCCCGACAGGCAACGGCACCGATCCAATCGAACGAAAACGCCTCAACGTCAGGGCTGGGCGTGATGGGTGAAGAAACCATGGAGGGAGGCCGAGGCGCAATGCCAAGCCGACAAGAGTTCCCCGAACATACCATAAAGCGCAAAGAAACGACGTTTGGCCAGTATATTCTCGGGCAGACCGTTGGAGAGGGTGAATTCGGAAAGGTCAAACTTGGCTGGAAACGAGATGGCTCCATTGAGGTCGCCATCAAGCTCATTCGTCGCGAATCCCTCGGAACGAACCCGACGCGGCTACCCAAAATCTACCGTGAGATCTCAATTCTGCGGGACCTTTCCCATCCCAACATCGTGCGTCTTCATGAGATGGTGGAAACCGATCGCCACATTGGAATTATCATGGAGTATGCATCCGGAGGAGAGCTTTTCGACCACATCCTGAGAAACAAGTACTTGAAAGATAACTCGGCTAGACGACTATTTGCGCAACTTGTGTCCGGTGTCGGCTACCTCCACAAGAAGGGTATTGTTCACCGTGATCTGAAGTTGGAGAACCTTCTCCTCGACAGAAACCGCAACATCATCATTACGGATTTCGGCTTTGCAAACACCTTTGACCCTACGGACCAACTCAGCGACGAGATTGAGTACAACCTCACCAACAAGGAGTTTGTGAAGAGAATGCGCCTAGACAAAACGAACGCCAAGGGCCTGCGCCGAGGTGATTTGATGCAGACGAGTTGTGGTAGCCCGTGTTACGCTGCCCCAGAGCTTGTGGTGAGCGATTCGCTTTACACCGGACGAAGGGTGGATGTGTGGAGTTGCGGTGTTATTCTTTATGCTATGCTGGCAGGATACCTTCCGTTCGATGACGACCCAGCAAACCCCGATGGTGACAATATTAACCTACTGTACAAATACATCGTCACGACTCCGCTCACGTTCCCTGAGTACGTTACTCCGCACGCGCGTGACCTGCTAAGACGCATTTTGGTCCCGGACCCCCGAAAACGAGCAGACCTGTTTGAAGTTGCCCGGCACAGCTGGCTCAGCGAGTACGCCGACATTGTCTCGCACATCACAAGCAGCACAACCAAGGTGACTGACATTGCATCCACCACGGTTACTCGCGGTATGTATCTGCACCAAAGTAAATCTTCACGTACACCCACTGACTTAGCTTGCACAGAACAACCCAGGGAAGGGCCAGCACTTGCGCGCAGTGCCTCTGTCAGGGAACCTCCGAAAACGCACCACGGCCCCAGCCCATCGGTTGGAGGCCTGGTACATCACCCTGGAGACATCTCACAGGATCAGAGTGACAGATCCAGAACTCCTCGAGATACCAAGCGCCGCACAGTGCAAGTCGAATACGTTGCACCCCAGTCACAGACGTCAAGAGGCGAGTCTTCCTCTAGCGCAACTGTTCAGAATGCGTCTCCTACGGAAGCTTTGCCGACGAGGACGAAGCCCTCGACTCAGGAGTATCCCACGCAGCA
This sequence comes from Aspergillus stella-maris, assembly GCF_047715825.1. Taxonomy (NCBI): domain Eukaryota; kingdom Fungi; phylum Ascomycota; class Eurotiomycetes; order Eurotiales; family Aspergillaceae; genus Aspergillus; species Aspergillus stella-maris. The sequence goes on from NW_027396796.1 coordinate 669,643, forward strand.
CGAACAAGCAGCCCCGTCTTCCTCTGCTCAAGCTCCATTTCCACTCTCACAATTGCCTCGTTCAACCTCCGACACCGCAGCCCTCACAGGGACAGCTCCGCCGCACACGGCAACGCAGGCCACGCGACCAACAACGGGTGCCTCAATGGCTTCGTTCAATACGGGCCGTCTGCCATCTCGTGGTTCTTATGGCCAACCAGTGGCACCTACGGTAGCAGCGACCAATGCCCAAGGCCGACTCGCGCAACCGAAGAGCAAGCAATATGTCATTTCTGCGCCGATTCCGCAAGATGGCAGCCAGCCTGCAGGTGTTGATCGTCCAGCCGCACAGGAACTTCCCTCTAAGTTCAACACGACCCCTCGGCAAGAGCCCCCGAAAGGCCACAAGAGATCAAACACAGTCTCCAGTATTGGCGAGAAGCTGTTCGGAAGGTCTGGTTCTATATTTGGTGGCCGTGGTTCTCAAGCAGCTGCACCAAGACAGAAGTCTGGCAAGCGTTACCCTCCTACAAGCATGAGGGAACCGTATGGTGGTGACGACACAAGGGCGTCGATGGATTCGCGTCGCTCCGCTACCTATGGCTACGGCCGGAAGACAGATGAAGCGAGCACCCAGAGCAAGCCACGCCGTTTCTCTTTACTTCCCACTTCATTCTCGCTGAAGGGAATCTCCTCGAGCAGGTCACAGACCCCTGACGAAGAATCACAACCAGACCGTTTCTTGGACAACCGTACCGGCCAGAACCCAACAACGGAGGGTACAAGGACTCGTTTCCGCGCCACAAGCTATGGAGCTCATGATGCCATGACCGGAGGAGCTACCGATGGCCCGTCCGATGACGTTATCGTTCACGACGAACCAGTAAACTACCAAGCTCGCATCGATCAGCAGTTCGCCGCCCTACACAACAATGACAGTGAGACTTACCAGCAGGCTCCGTTTGGCGCAGCTTCAGCGGAGCAGGTTCACTCGAATGACAATGAACAATACTACCGGAACCACTACCCCAATCATTCGACACCTAATTACTACGATGAATACAATGGTATACAAGACAACAGATCCCGAGTGTCAATGCGATCATCGAATCGCCCTGGTGTACTACAAAAGAGTCATCGGAAATTTGCAGATGCGTACGAATATGAATCGCACCATTCCGGTAGCTCTGGCGCAGCGCGGAAAGTAATGGACTTCTTCCGTCGGCGCGCCAAGTCCAGAGCCGGAGACGAACGCTAGAATGGCCGACTACTCCGTTTCCCGTTTCGTCATATATTTCTTCTCTTCTAATTATTCCGTCTGCTTAGACTGGGTTCAACCTTCTAGTCGTGGCATGTGGCCAACGTGAGAAGACCCAAGCGACCAATCATCAATGGTCTTGATTTGCCGCAACCAAAGATACAAGAATGCTGCAAAGACGCCGTCGCCTATAGTGAACATCCCAATTTCGAGCGAAGCCCAATCCATTGAAGCTTAGCTTGATTGGTTGGGAAAAAAAAGAAAGGCGGCCAGGCTCTATCTGCCTAGGAATTCAGCATCTGAAAGAGCAGAGAGGTTATTTGGATACCCCGTGATACCCGCGCAACTTTCGTCCTGTTATTGTTGCAAGTACTGCTATGCCACCGGTTTGTCTTCTGTTGATACCAGCAGCCCTTTTTTTTTCTTCTTCTTGCATGCATATTCACATCTAGCATGTTTGCGTTCTATGTTCTGAATAAACCGTTTTTCTTTTTGTCTCTTTTTCATTACCTTTACTTTTATTTTAGTTGCTTTATTTCCTTTGTCAAACCCTCTGATTCGCTTATCTCCAATTTCCATCCAATTTCCAAGTTCCGATTTCTACATCTTTTCTTCTATTCCTGTCCCTATAATCCACCCTGCCCGATTGTAAATTGACCCCCGCCTACCCGTCTGCCTACCTATCTTTCAGTGTTTGCTTCCATTATTGGTTGACATTGACTATTACTTCCTTGCTCCTTTTGTATCAAGGCGAGATATCCCCTACCTAGTACTTGCTTCAGACGTGGCGCGGCAACCTCCCCCATCCCATCTTCAGCTTCAACTTCTTGCCTCAAGTCTTGAGGCTTATTTAGGGTAATAAATTATTGACCGTTATCACATCCTTATTTCCTTACTTCCGACTTGCTCTTGCTCGGGTTGGTTAGGTTACTTAGTTTTATCACTTTATTTAGGCCGATTAAATAATGCTAACAATTAGCGAGATATACAATCTATAACCTCAATTCAACCCCACCCCTCCTATAGTACCTAGACCAAGTTAAATTAGTATATGTAGACTATCGACAACTAACCCCTGCTCCTGGTCTCTGCTCTAATTCAATCCCTGACGCAAAGCCGACCTACTTAGATTACCTCTTAGTTTCTAGATCACCGTTGCGCACGGGTTATTTCCGCTGCGCCTAATGTAGCGGAGATAGCGTCCGATCATCTACAAGGGAGTCAGGTATTCATTGCTAACCTACTTGGGTAAATGAAGCTAAAGCTGTGACCGGCTCGTTCACCAAGCGGAGGAGAACCCGTTCTTGTTCTTGCCCTAGCAGTGTCAAGTGTCAACCCACCTCAGCTCCGTCGCGCCTTCCCTGGATGTGATGAAGGGTGGGAACAGGCGAGGAAGGTGCGACGGACGGTAATTACTAATTGTGCCTTCTATTCTGGGATACGATATAGTAGGTAGCTTTCACGAGGGAGATGTGATGGCGTGGGCGTTAAGCGCCGTCTACTCGTAGTCGTACCTGCCTTACTGCATTCAGTCTAGAACGGTGGGAGCTCATTGGCTATAATGTTGCGGCTCTGGGAGTGTGATGAAGTCAGACTTAGAGGTCGTCACGCTTGACTAAGTCTATGTTCATTCACATAGAGAAGTATTGAGTCCTTTGCTAAGTAACGATATGTATATGTTGGTATCTTGAGTCTAAATAACTAAATAAGAAACGTATAGAAGCTTGGAAAAACAAGTTCCTCTTCAAATATGCGCCGCACCTGAGCGAGGATGAACCGCTCGACTTTGCCGACGTTCTTGAGAACTTGCTTTCCGTCTTCCTTACGGCCGATTTCACTTTCGACGCGGACCTCTTGGAGGAGGCCTAGACCCTTGTTGGGGTTGCTGTTGCCACTACTAACGGTGGTGCCAGATGGACCGGTGCTAGAATCCTGCTGATGAGGATCAGAATCGGAGCCGACTAGTGCTTCAGCATCTTCGGGTGATAGGAAGCAGAAGTGGATGCGTTTGCGGATATGAGCTATGACTGCGACGCCGTCGAAAGTCATCCCCGTGACGTTTAATTTTAGAGGTAGACCCACAAAGCTAGGCATAGGGTAGTCGAGCAGGATTTCTGCTGTTAGGGAGAGACGGATGTCGCCGGCGTATTTGGAGTGGCAGAGAATCTGGTAATCTTCTGGTCGGCGTTCGCGCATACGCGGTGGGGGCTCAAAGGGTGGATTCGCTGAGACGGAGCTTGGATCTTCGTTTAGACATTGCGTCAGCTCATCTGCATGGGAGGAGGTATCGCCGCTGTTGCGATTCGAGCCGGAGGGGTGTGTGCTTGCTGTGGAGGGGCGGGACGTGGGGTTGCTCGAGTCGATGTCACCGTCTGCGCGGTGGAGCGGGGACGGTCGATTTCCGTTCCTGTTTCCTTCGGTCCAGTTGTTGCTAAAAGGTGAGCCCCCTGCGACGGCGGCGAGGGGTGTTTGGGTGCCTGATAGGCCTCCGAGAGACATCAAGTGGTAGCCTAAGGTTGAGGTGCCGCCTGGTATACCTGGGGTGCCGACGCGGGGTAGGAACTGTGGGTTCAGGTGGTCCCCTAGAGATATCGGCGAGCGTAGCGGGGAGGAGGCATGGTAACGATGGTCCGAATCGAAGGGATCTCGAAGTGGATGTTGTCCAGTTCCGTGTATGTCATCGCGATAGGTTTCATCGGACTGTGTTCTGTCCCAAGGGTTGTCTCGGGCAGGCTGTTGCAGGTCTTCCGAAATCTCGGACGTAGAGCCGTCCTCATCTTCCTCGTAAAAATCGGCAAATGGTTCGCAAAAGTCTTTAATCTCTAGCTCAGGGGCAACGGACCCGAAGTCGAAAGAGTGGACCTGAACGGAGCGGATGAAGCGTGGAAGGGGCACCTGCTGGAATTTGTCATGGATGAAAGAGCGAATGCGCTCGGCCAGAGCCTCGCCGTCCGGACCAGAGGTGGCAGTCCCCCAATTGACTTCGATGGACATCACATGTGCGAGGAGGGAAGGTAGGCTGTGGAGGGGTGAATTGCAGCTGGAGGAGGAAGTCGCAAGTCCGATCTGGAGGATCTATTACCGGCAGCTCACGTGACAGAGCAATGACCACACCGCGATCTGATCAAGTGCGCAGCGACAGCCTCAACTTCCCCAACGTGCATCGTCATCGTCCACCACAACAACAACCGCTACCGGGTTCAATCTCTCTCAAATCCGTCTCTGAGGGCAAACCAGGTCTCGTGACTGCCTGCCCTTTTTCTGTGCAGCTCATTGTGCAGCCTGCTGTCTAGGAACCGGTTTTCACACCGCTTTAGGTTTACTACCGACCCGGCGACCCAGCACTCTGGCTCAGGTCACTTTCGCTGCCTCGTTTCCTCCCGCTCCCTTTTATTAAGCAGCGCGCTCTCATACGGAATCTGGCCGGCGCCCCCCAAGCCGATTGCTACCACAATTGACTTGCCCCCGAGTGGCTTTACACCCGTGGAAAATCTCCTGGGGTTGGCTGCCATGAGAATTATGCTGTGCAACCATGGTTCTAGCCACAAGATATCCGCTGCCTTTGTGGCCCTAAGATCGACCCAACACTTGTGCTTCGGAATCCACAGCCGTAATTGGGCATTCATCATCGTCTCTTGCACTGGAAAAGGATGAACGGGTGGATATTGGCCCGCCTTCCACGTCTATCTGTTATTAGCTTCAATTCCCCTTGGTCCCGGCTTATATTTCATCTGACTGGCTCTCCATCACAGTCTTGCTGTATTGCCGCCTACCTATCTGTGGAGCAGAGGCGCACCGGAACCTCCGCATCACTTTTCTTTCAAGCCTAAAGACTGTGATAAACATCTTGGCGTCAAGAGCGCGGCGCCACAGACCGCGAGGTTTTCTTTCATGACGCTGGTAACTCGGCCTTTGCTAACCCACAATATTATCGATGACTCGCTAGCTTTGTCCCTGCGGCACTGACACCGAACATCACCCGGAGAAGACCCAGCGAATGGACCTCTTGTCTCACAGGATGCAGACTGCATCCTTAAAAGAGAAGAGGAGCAATAATAAATTGTCTTTTCCATTCAGCAACTGTCCCCGAGGGGAGATGAATGCCCTTTCTATGCGCCCACCCGCTTTCGCAACTACTGTAGCCTTTCTTCCCCTCCTTCTGCCGAGTTCCGCGCCTCTGTTGGCTCCAGGACCTCCTCTCGATCGCCACCGGATAACCCAATGCATCTCTCCCGATCCCCTCTCTCATTTGACAGTCCGCATCAGATGACGAGACTCGTCTGCGGTGCTAATGCAGCTTCGATGTTAGGTACCTTGCCCATGCTACCTAACCACAGAAGAGGAAGGGAAAAATCAGATAATAAGATTTTTCCCACTTTGCTATTCGCACCTCTCGGCCCACGCCAACACCAAGCACCACTTGGAGGGCATGCGAACGCTCAGAAATCACACACATTTGGCGGAAAGTGAGGCGGTTGGAGAGTTTGGAGAAGAGTAGTCTATGTACCTACTCCTCCTCTTCCTACTTCTAGTCTTTGGCGTATTGTCCGCGTGTTCATCTGCTGCCTTGAAAAAGCATCCCTTCATCGGTTCGGCCGTTTAGCACAAGTTCATTGACGGATAGCTTCGTGAAGGATGAAACAAGGCGCAGGGAACACCCTTGAAGGGTCGAGACTATACACTAGTCTACTAGACCACCGCCCATACTATACAAGCAGGTATTGCAATCCTCCGTGATGAAATTGGCGAGGAGCTTTCGCCAAAGGTGTGTCTGCAGGTGTGTCCTCACACGCAAATCGCAACCTGCAAGATGCAAGTTCCGGCCGTACTCGGTCCTGGGCGTTGGCCTCGCGTTGGCTTTGCATTGCATTGAATTGCCGTGACTGGCACGTTCTGCTAGACTAGAAGAATCCAGCAGGAACAGCCTTTTCGTCGGGGCACTCGGGGAGTGTAGTTTGTCTTGTTCCTCTCGCTCCTTCCCTTATCCTGATTCCTGATCAATTCCTGAAGCTTACCACAGATCGGGATTGAGTAATAGTTTGGTAAATTGTTGCTTGCCCTGTCGATTTGCATTTCGCAGGGACTAGAGAGGCCTTCTTTTCCCCCACCCCTGAAGTTGAAGTCGAATGACGAGTAGACGAGTACTCGGGTTCTCGCTTAATGGGCTGGTGAAAAGATAGGTAGATTAGTGATTGACGTTCGGCTACGTAGACTACGTATGTCTACGTCAACAGTACACCATACACTAGGGAGATAACTTGTACTGTATGGCAGTGCAGATCAGCAATGAAGCAATGAAGCAAAAAAATCAATTTGGCAACTAGGTACAGAAAAGCAGAGGGTGTAGTAATATTCACAAAGGCAAATGACAGTATTAACAGTAAACAAAACAGTGGCATAGCAGTAGCAGTAGCAGTGGCGTGTTGAAAGAGTACAGAGTACATCGAAGAAAACACAGTGTACACTAGTTGATGCTGCAAGCTTGGAGCTGGGCAAGTTCAGTTGGCCACCTGGGGAATTGTGAAATCCAACAACACAAAAAAAAGACGAAGGAAAAGGACGAACAACGCGAGATAACAAAAGAATGTGCATATAACTGGTCCCCTGCCAATTCCACTTCCACTTCCACTCAATCAGAAATCAGAGTTTCCCAGAACGAAACGCCCATCCATCCATGAATGAAGCGGTCAAAACCGAATCCGAGCAGCGAGCGAACGAACGAGCGCACCCTCGGCAACGCCGATGTCCAACGAATCCCATGTCGTTCGGGAGTACAAAGAACGAGGACCTCTGGATAGAGGTAAGACAGTGATCGAGATTTTGAGGCAAATGAGGCGCTTTCTGCTTCGGAATGGTGTGATAGATGGATGCTTGTTGTTCTAGAGGCTGTATACCCTTGTTAGAATATAGTTTTTTTCACACTTGTTCTTTCTTTGTTCCTCGATTTTGGGACAGCGGGTTTCGGATCTTTGGGGCTGCGGCGCATTCGAGAATACTTGGATGGCCACTCATTGAATGATTTGACTCACTTTTGATTTCTCGTCACGACGGCTAGCCGCCGTGCTGGGGGCAGTTGTAGCCTTGTCGTAGGCGCACCTGGTTGCGCACTCCAGTACAGGTTGTGCCTCGTTTGGCGCAGTAGACAACATCCCCTTCAGGGTGGGTGCAGCCGCAGTCGTACTTGTAGAAGTATTGGGAGCACATGGTGGTGGTTTTCGCGGGTAGTTCGAGCGAAAGGTAGTAAGTAGTTGAAGTTGGCGGTGGTGTTTTTGCAGAAAGTAGACAGGAGCAACGATGAGTTGAACTGAGGATTGCTTCTTTGGAAAGCTGGTGAGTCGAGTTGTTGCTGATGTTCTCGAGAATTCGACGGGTGGTGAGGGTCTTAAATATTTCCCACGGCCGACTTGGTGCAATCCCAAGGCATAGAGCAAGTCTCGCTCGTTGACTGCGCCGCAACAACGCCGTCAATAGACACACCAGAACGAAGCAACAAGTGTGGGTATGGCTGCACCACAACGTGAGTCAGAAAGAGGAAATAAAAAATAAAATAATAATAATAAAAATCAATTGGGAAGAGCAGACAAGACGAGGAAGATTCAAGGTAACTTGTAAACTACTGATGCATGGTCTGCTTTCTTTTTGCCTATTTCCCCCTTAATCCCCAGGCACACCTCATTTTTTCTCTAATATATTCAGGGTGTTGTTGGTGATTCAAATTTCATCACACTTGAATGGGATCTCCTCGACGAATAATCCAAACCGCAAGTTGGATCTCCCAGGAGCTACTACACCGGGCTCCCCGACATCTAGAAGGATTGGCCGGCCGTGCGGATCATCAGTGCAGGTGAAGACCGCTTGAGGGTGCCTAAGAACGTAATTGTTGCCTTGTGAAGTAAATGGAAAGAACGGCACTGGCCTTGTCGCCTGCAGGATTGGTCCGGGTCCTTGCTCAGGAGCTTCATTAAATCCAGGCTGCATCACAAGAGGCTTGACATCATGTTGAAGACAATGTGTCTGCACGGGAGAACCAGTCACGTCTGCAGTTGGCTGAGGCAGAAGTCGAAAATTAAGAAAAAAGCCAACATCTCCCGCTGTCGAATCAGTTCGCGTATCGGACCAACAATCCTATCGTTCCTCGCGGTCATGCCGCAGTCCGGCTACTGCCCTAAATTGAGCATCTGACGAACATCACGCCTGCTCCAGGCCACAGACCAACCTTCTTATTGTGACCTACACCCGCCATGATGCCCTCGCCGTCATGAGAACTTGGCGTCCGGCAAGGGTGTGCTAAGGTGAGACGATGGAGTCAGTCCTCCTGATATGGTCATTTCGCAGCCTGGCACACCCTCCCCCAGGATCTCGGACCCCGTCGCTTCACATGAAGCGGCTCATTTCCAAATGCCATTTGACTCATGAGCCACCTGTGCCGGCCAGGGGTATGTACTACCGCAAATTCTTGACGTTGTTCGCGTTGCGTATCCACATCGAGAGCTACACACACGGCTTTCGGTACGACCGCTGGAGGACTGGCAGTGCCGGTTCCTGAAAGCAGCGCCGTGAAGCTAAGAAGACGCATCTGCAAGAATCACATTGTCATCACAACAGCTCAGAATTGACCGTGCCAACTGACCAATGTATCAAGCACTCAGTACTTGACGCAGTTGGTGATACCTGCAGCCTTCATGATCCCCACCTTTCTTCTTTCATTTCTTTTGCTGTGTTGTCTTCCTGTTGGAATTTCAAAACCTTCACCATAAAGGAAGGAGGTAAGACCCCCGAGCTATCTCGAAATGAGTAAAAGGAGAGCTGCGCAGTTCAGCGAAGATTCCGATTCGCAATACAACGCTAATTTGCAATGTTGGCACAGCGGACAGTCGCTAATCTAATGCATAGACACTGGGGCATTTCCGGCCTATGATTTTCTCCGGTTTCTTCACAGCCGCTGGGCCTGGGCGATGAAGGACGTTCCCAGGAGAAAGACGATCATTTGACTGAGTATACCGGGAATACCCTCCGGACATTTTCGATGCTCAGCCGCTGTGCGATCTATGGCTCTGCGTACGAGCATTGAGCCGCTGGGGATGCGCGCCGCCTACGAGTGGCCGACGCGATACGGCGCGGAGGGCTGAGGCGCTAACAGTGCGACAATGGACAGTGTGATCTCCGGCGGCACAGCAGCTCCGTAGCCGCCGTTGGAGTTAAGGCCGTGAGGAGGAGAGATCCATAGGCGGTCGTTGAATCTTCACGGATGCAGCCTGCAGTTGTCAAGAACGCCTTGCCAGGAACTGCCAGGAACTGTTTTGGGGCCGCAGGTGGTTCGGGGCACGTGACCTGGGGGTGAGCATGTTATGGAAGGAGCCTCTTGACCTTCTCTCTCTCTTTGACTCTCTTGACGCTCTGACTCACCTTGCACTGTTCTCTGTCGACGCTCAAGTCTCAAGAGAACAGAGTCTGACAGGACTGCCACGTCCTCAATGCAGGTCACCTTCAATCTCATTCTGGCCCCTGTTGGCATCCAGCAAAGGTAAAGGATGGTTTCAGATACCAGGCAACAATCCCTTTGATCTTTGCTTACCAACAGTGCTACTTACATAACCTACCGAAGCACGTCCAGTCAACCTACTAACCTAGCGCATTGCTCGCATGATCTCAGACGGCACTTAGCGGATGGCGACTATGCAAGATAGCCTGCGGCCAAGCGACCACCAAACAATAGATTCGGTCATGTGGCCTGGGTGGGATACAAAAGAATGCAGTCGAGAGTGTCCAGGGGTTACACCAAGCTCTATTCAGAGCGCAACGACCCCACACTCGCCCGCACAATCCAGATCAATAGTCAGGGCACGTTTCTTGGCTGCACTCCCTGGTTGCTGATCATCTGAGGCTGGGTTTCGGGAACGCTTCGGTCCAACCGCTTGAGATGGTGAGGCCACAAAAACGAGAAAGATAACTCGCCGGCGCCGAGACCCAATCGTGACACGGGGGGCAATACCAGGGCCTGTGGAAGCTGATAGCCTAAAACGCATCGAGACGAGTTACCACTCAGGTTTAGTGGGGTTATTCACTTTGCAGTGGAAAGCGGATCTTCGAAAGCCAAGCCCTGGGATTGGAACAGGGGCCTGCGGATAATGACGTTAGCAAGCCCTCTGGTTCCTAAGATTACCGGTCTAGGCATGTGAAATACGGAATACAGCGTGTTTGGCCATCGATCCACCCTTGGGCATGGGATAATCTGTCTGAATAATGCTTGACCGAGCGGGCAGTCGATTCCGTGCTTTCGATCGACAGCTTTCGGTGACCCCTCATGAACCAGATGGTCCTTGGCTGCTTCCCTCACATGTATAAAGAGGGCGACTCCGACCGACTCGATTCCTCTTCTTCATCAACACATTCCAAAGTCCAAAAAACTCGAAGAAAACATTCCTCTACCACTGCCTGAGCTATCTTTCCCAAAGTCCTCACTCTACATCAAAGATACCACCCGCCTTCTCTTCTACCGCGAACAACCGAACACCATGTATTCTTACACTCCCACCTCCAAGTTCCTTGTCCTGGCTCCCATCCAGTCCGCTCCTCTCTCTGTCGCCACTGAGCAGACCGAGATCGGCAACACTCAAGTCCGCGAGCGCTCTGACAGCAAGTCCTCCACCAGCAGCAGCAGCCAACTTGGCCGGGGCGTTGCTCGCCTCCCTGCCGGCTTCCTCTACCTGGGCCACGACCACCCCAGGAACGCCAGCCCAATTGTCTAAAGCGTTAGCTAGCGAGGTCCTCCACCAAGGAGTCTCGGTTCGCGCTGGACACGATATCGTCATCTCTGGGAAGTCTGGCGGAAATATTCTGATTCTCATGTCTTTGTTCCTTTTGCCCGTTGTTGCGCCGGTTATTTTCCCGCATACTGTTTTGCTATTGAACCTATGATACCACAACATCCTGTGCCCACCCGCCGGACGAAAGAGGGCCGCAGGAGAGGAAGCAAAGGGGGGTCGCTGGAGGATAGCTGCCAAGAGACAAGTTGATACTGCCAAGTCCTGTGCAATGGATGATCTGATAAATTGCAGCTTTTGTCCCACAGCCAAGCAATGATAGTCCTGAGTTTGCCCCCTGATAACCTATTCTTGTAGAACCCTACGTAAACAAAGTACTGGCGTACATTCTTACCGTCAAACACAATCTAGATCTGTTCACACCGTAACATGAGCACAGCTATACAAGGACACCATCCGGAGTCTAGATTCCGAACCACCAGGAATTAACCCGTACGACTACAATGCAATGCAATACAGAGCACACGCCCGCCCAACCTTCCCCGGAAGCCAGGGAGGAATGTGGCAAAAGAAAGAGGGGCATAGAATGAATGGATCTAGCTCTGGCTTCTGGATCACCTGAAGGATTCGTTCTATCTTAGGTTATCTTCCTGCAGCGAATTTAATCTGCGGCCGGGGCTGGCATTCACTTACCCAGAGCATACACCGACGGAACCCCCATACTAGGCTGTGCCGGCCAATGAGAGCGCGCGGAGAGCGCAAGTACGCGGACGACGTCAATGAAACCAGAAAAAGCAAAACAGACCGAGTGAGTTCGGGGTTAGCATTGTTGGTGAGATGAGTGCGAACGTGTCTTGTCCATTTCTTAGCGAGGTGATTAGGATGGATGGATGGATAGATTAGCTAGTTGGTTGGTCCTGTATAGTCGGTACATGGAGCCAACAGCCAACAGTTGGAGTCTAGACATCCAACAACGTACGACTACAACTCTTATCCGTACTCCCTGCTATCTGTGCTCGCTGCTCGGTGACCAAGCACCAAGAATTGCATTCCAAACCAGACCGGCGGATTGGTGTGACTGCAGCCGTCGGCGTCGCGGTCCAACGAGGCCGTCGTACGAGGGATCTTGGCTTGCTTATGGCGTTATACGGGGTCAAAGGATGCGTGTCCCGGCTGTACAACCTCTGGAAGTTTCCAGCCAGCCGGGGCCTAGAATGGTGACGGAACGATAGAAGGGGTAGGGTATGGGCGCATGTTCAGCAGATTGGATTGGAGGGGAGGAAGGAGGTGGGGTGGTGAGGTGAGACTGAGGCGAGGAGGTCATATGACCCATTGTTTCTTTTTTGCCGTTTACATATTTCTGTATAGTCAGGATAAGAGATCGCCACTTGGCTCGCTTGGCTGTGGCCCCGGGGTCCTCCTTACCTTACCTTACATACCTTATCTTACGCGACTCCTGGTTTGATTCGCAAGCTGTGCAGTGCAGCCTGTGATATGAGAGCAGTGTGGGTGAGATGTGGGCGGGATGTGGGCGACTCCTATCAGCCTTCCACGTCAGAGAGGTCATGAAGATCATGTTGGAAGCCAGATAAGATGAGACAATGTTGGTTCTCGGCTGTAGATCGTTGGTCTTGTAAGGCTTCAGGTAGGAGGGACTAAGCCTCCTTGATCTGCCTTGGCGCGTAGAGCTCGAGAGCTCACAAACTGTCAGAGTCGAGACGAGGAGTTAGGAAGACGGTCAGACCTCGGAGATTTCGGTTGATTTCAAAGACGCCTTCTTCTTCATCCGTGTCGTCCCCTCACGAGTCGATACCCGGATAATATGTCGCCATTAACCCCACTAATTGTCTCCGCACCGCCGCTGTGGTGGACTGAGCGACGATCCCCTCACCTCCGCATTTCCGCACCCCTCAAATTTCGTCCTCGATGCGAGCCCTCCTATTCTTTCCGGGTCAGCAGACGCCATATCCAGTAAACAGTCATGCTTCGATACCAACTCCGAGCATGAGGAGATGTTCCCGTCGCTATACCGAAAGCCCCGGTACATTCCCGTTCTTGTACCCTACCTTTACCGCGGGGAACAGTGCGCTATGGAAGCGCCCCGTGGGACAGCGCTTCCTAGTGCTAGTAATAGATGGTATCATTATCACGACCTGTCCGGGTCTTCTGTCAGTCTATACCATCGTCGATATCTTCAAGATGCTGATGCGATATCTCATTGCGAACCTCCGACCCTGTACAAGAATCCCGCCCGTAGTTACGGTATCATTTGGAGTCGTCCGCTCCGCTCCCGCGCGCTCCCACTCTTTCTCCCCTTCAGGCAGTCTGAAGGCAGCACAGCGAAAAAGACAATGTAGTCCGAAGCCAAGCAGATAGTGTGATGTTGGTGAGCTTGATATTGATAAGAAAGGCCCTTGTACTTGTTGAGAATGATGTCTTCTGGGTGGTGCTAAGAAATATATTCGTGAAAAGGCTGCCGCCGTGCCTTCTTTACACTGCCTGTATATAGATAGGGAAGGCGCGGGTTCCATCGCACCTTCCTCCAAAGCTTTGCAACAACCACATTATATGGAAGGCAGGCGCAACCCAGGTCTCATCTTACGGGAGGTCCATCGCTCCTTCCCTCCAACATGACTGGACCACCGCTCCTGCCGAAGGTTGCAAATCGACCCATGTAGAAGCCGAAGGCCGGCCAGATAACCTAGTACTAGAAGCGACAATGCCACGACCGAAAAGTCTCATTGTGTTATCCTCTAGATTAAATTATGAGTAGCAGGCAGAAACTTGAACCTGACACCAAGGCCAGCTTGGCTTAGGGCAAAATAAAAAGTACAGGGAAGGATGCAACCATGAATCCGGGCATTGAAACATGAGAAATGAACTGAGATCCTTTATTTGCTAGGTATCTGAGGCATCATCGCCTCACGTTGAGCTTCAGATTCTTTTCCAGGACTGAGAGATGAGAAGGGCTGGACTAAGAACCGTAGTTTAATGCGACTACTTTAGTGCATACTTATGCGCTTCTGTTGGGTTCTGAGGATCACCTGTTGGTACCTACGATTGACACCTACGAGTTCGCTCCCAATCTCTAATAATATTCACACCATTGGCTAGAGCGGGATGGGCTTGAACAGACGGTAATAATGGCAATGCATCTATTAGTAGCTATTTTCGAGGACAAACGATGAGCAGTAGATGAATGTTATTCGCGGAGCTCCAAATGCCTCTTTCAACACGATAATCAATGAGATGTGTATCCTATGTATGCACTCAAACCCCCTTATACTAAATGCAAACAGGCAATAAGCACAGTATTTTCCTTGAACCTGGCCGTATGGACTGTTAAGTCTTGCCAGTAATAGTATGATCGAAATAACCACGAAGGCTTGTATGCCTCCTGGCTAGATCAAAATGTCATTTCCTCTCAAACCAGATCGGTCTCTTGTGCCGCTATAGAAACAGCGAATGGCGGAAAACAAGTCAGAGTGAAGACGCTCCAGTTGTTGAGATCGGCTTGTCAGGAAGGATTTACATATCCTTCTTCTCGCCGGGGCCGTCGCTCTTGCTGCCGGCAACCTGGTCACCAAGGCTGTGGTACTCCCGCGTAAGACCCTCGCACTGCTTCTTCAGAGTCTCAATGTCACGCTCCTTGGCCTCGAGCTCCTTCTTTAGCTGGCCAATCTCGCCCATGTCGCCGGCCTGAGCAAGACGCGCAGAATCTTTGCCACCAGCCTGCTTGTTGCCTTCGAGGAGCTTGACGCGGTCTTCCAGGCGGAGGGTCTCGAGGATCATGGTGTAGGTGCGGTTCAGGATGAGGGACAGGAAGAGAGTGAACCCGCAAAGGTACATGTTGCGCTGGGAGTAGAACTTGCGGGCCTGGACTTCGGATCGGTCGGTACCGAGGGCAGCACCTCTGCTAACGTCTTAATTAGTGTATGCAGGAAACAGGCGGCTTGAGACATCAGTCTGTTGTATGAGTACGTACCCCACATTTCCACCCTCCTTGGAGAAGGCAGACACCTCCAGCTGCACCCGGTAGACGCGGTTAACGCTGTCAATGAACAAAATGAGGATGAAGATGAACGTAATCTACACCACGTCAGCTGTGCGGAATTGAGACGGTGCCAGGATTCCTACCCTCAATCCATATTGTAATTTCGCTATTATGGGGCTTTCGGAGATGAAGGCGAAAAGCTTGCGCCTGACGGTGAAGGGTAGAGGCACAATGAGGCCCATAAACACGCCCATCTCGAGGACGAGAAGGCAAAAGACCTGCAATCAAAGCATGTTAAACCCAACATTTCTGAAACCAACAGTCGCAACTCGTGCGGGATGCTCCAGGCTGCAGCATAACTCGACTTGCGTGCGAGAGAGGAAAAGGAGACTAATCCAACTAAAAGAACACTTACGAGGCTGTAATAAAGCGTCATCGTGCTCGAATTGTTGGTTTAGGAGATTGCAGAGCTTTGTTGTTGATTGGGAGCTTAGGCAGAACGGTGAGGGGTGTGCAGAAAGGTAATCAGAAGCTCAACGAGAATTGTTGAATTCAGGGGTTGACAATTTTTTGGAGTACAGAGAATGATGAGATTGATGTTTCACGAGGGAAGGCAGCGATATTTGAAGAGAGAAGTGGTGAGCTGGATGGGAGCGAGATGAGGTGGTCTTTTTCCAAGGCTGCTAGCGAGAAGACGTCATAAACACCGGAAGCTGATCTGTGATCACGTGGGCCCGATACTAAACTTAAAGGCACGTGCACATTATACGATTCCTACAAGATAGTGACGAAACGGACTTTGTGCTATATGCTTATTCTGGAATTTATAAATCTTCATTTAGTCATATACCCATCAGATGCTATGTATACCTATTAACCCTCTGCCTCATAGGCGTTGGACTTGTGCTTGGGATCGAACTTGAAGTCCTTATGAGCTGGGCCGAGGAACATTTCACTGCAGCTGGTTAGCGGCTGTGGAACTTGTGATGGGATAAGAAACTTACCTGAGCTTGATCCAATCCTTGTAGCTGTTGCTAGCCATAAGTGTCTCCAAGTCGTTACGGCCGCGGTAGTAGGGAGGTCGATCGTTCATTCTCGGAGGGAGATGCTCGAGCAGCCCAATAGGCACGTAGCGACATGTAAAGCTCAACCATTCAAGCAAAAAGCGTCGAGTGGTGCCAATACCATACTCGTCCGATCCCCAACACTCCATACCGTATCTAGCAAACTTCTCAATGTAGCTTAAACGCTCAGAGGCCGATTTGTCGAGATACTGGCCTGCCTGAATTTCTTCAAAGAGCCAGGGCTTGACAAGAGCACCTCGGCCGATCATGACGCTGTCTACTCCGGCATGCTTGATGTGATTTTCATGGTCGAAGTGCGAGTAACAATCACCGTTTCCTAAGAACCATGTCTTCCCGCCGTTTGGCCGCATTCGCTCCTCAGGCTCACGGATAGTGTCAGTGATCTCATCGGACTTCTCGTTGAGACGCTTGATGAGAGCGGCAGTTTCGGAAATGTATTCCCAGTTGGCCTCTTTCGTGTATCGCTGTTGACGGCTTCGTCCGTGAAGCGTCACTGCCGCTACACCGGCGGGGCCACAGTTGAGGATGTTGGCCTCATGTCCTCCTAGAACAAGACGCTCAACCAGTTTCTGGGCGTTCGGGCTGTTATCTTTCGTTCCTGTGCGAATCTTGACTGTAATGGGAATCTGTTCAGAAACAGTGTTCATTCCACGAAGCATCTTCTCCAGCTTTGCTGGCATGTCGAGGAGCGCGGAACCAGAACCCTCCCGGTAGAGTAAATCAATAGGGCACCCGCAGTTTAGGTCGATCACGCGAAGGTTCGGAGTAAGAGCTGACAGCACCTCGGTGGCCTTCATAACATATCTATACTTGTTACCCGCAATTTGAGCACCAAACTTCATGTCCTTGGAGTTGTCGTAGCCTTGCACGACGCTCGCGCGCGAAGAAACAGTGGGAGGCAGGGCTTCCGATTCATGTGCCCGCATCAATGCCCACTCCGGCTTGTGGCCTTGGAACAAAGGCATACTGAGAGCCATCTCGGAGTACGTGAGTTGTGCGCCAAGCTCAACTGCAAGTCTTCTGAATGGCAGGTTTCCTTGCGTCGTGAGAGGCGCTAGAGCAGGTGTCTCCGGTCCAAAGTACAACCGTCTCTTCTCAGAGGGTAGGAATGGAGGCTCTGTATATGTCGCCCGCTGTTCCTCTTTCTCCTCTTTCTCCTTGCTCTCAGCATTGTCGGCTTGCTCGTCCTCCTTCTGACCGCGGCCATGCAGGTGCAGCTCCAGTTGTTTCGACACCTCGTCAATCCAATCACCGAGTTTATCGGCCCGCGGCGTCCCCCTCCGTCGTTTCGCGAGATCCGCCTTTTGCTCCATTGTAGTGTTGTTGATACAATTATCTTCATCCGCGATCGGAACAACTGACTGGGCCTTCTTCTTGCGCTCTTCATCCTCCACCAACACAAGCTCCTTCCTTCCATCAACGGTATCCCGCTCAATCATATGCGAGCCAACGAAGCGACACTTCCAGCCTGTGCTGCACTTGCCGCGGGCGTCAAAAACAGGACAGATGCCATTGAAGGTTGTAAGGTCCTCCCGCTTGTGCTGTTTCAAGTATACGCGTAGATCATGCTCGAAGCGACACTTCTCGCCGAATTGACATTCTTCGGGCGAGAATTCGGAGGCGTAAGTCCTGCTAGCACAAAGCCCCTTTGCGTCCTTTGACGACCCGAATGAGCGGTTCTTGTTCTGACCCTTGGTCTTCTGCTTCTTCCCTTTCTTCTCGTTATCGCGATCGTCGTAGGCGGCTGCTTCGGCGGCATCGTCGGCATTGGTGCTCGCAGTCAGGATGTACTTGGGCTTTTCGATAAGGAACCTAGTTTGCGGTCAGTATAGGTGCATGCGTTACCTTTGAGTTTGGGATGCATACTCTGCCTTGATGGGAGCGACACCCTTCTTTCTGTCGGTGGTCTGCCCGTTCTGTTGTTCTGAAGGTGCGGGTTCCTCCAATCTAGCCTTCTTCATGGGCGGTTCCTCGCTCTTATCGGCGCCGTTGGTGAGGTCTGGTTTGACGGGCTCAGCCTCGAGATTTTGGGGACCCATGTTGTCCATATTGAAAGAATGACAGCCCTTCTTGCTCTGACTACTTTCAATGAGTGAAAGGAACCGACTGACGGCAGGTTTGATCTCGCCGCGGCGTTCTTCCTCGCGATTGCGGCGGACAATTTCTGAAGCCCCACTGAGATCTGTTTGCTATGTTTGCAGTCAGATGTGGCGCATGTGGCGGGCTCAATTCTCCGCGTGGCACCGATCCAGTAACTCGCGTGTGGACTACTTGCGAGCCGAGGCTGGATGTACGGAGTACACAGTAGCTGAAGATGGCCAGGTCCATTGTGGCAAATTAGTATCTGTGCTTGTTGACAGGAGTCTGTTGTGGTTTGTTGATGTTCACCATCACTGACTCGTGTATACTGTTGAAGACGGGGTATGCGGAAGAACCCCTTCACGCTAAGGACAATCTTATGACTTTGGTAGATACAGTAGCGTCGAGCCAAGCGCTAACAATACTACTTTCCCCCGGTTCATCCCATTGTCGGGCTAATGGTATTATACCGCTAGTCTACGGCCTTGTCTCAGCCAAATAATTGAGGTGGGATGGTGTTGTCGAATAATCTAGGGCATGAGGTTCGCAGCATTTGCCCTTCACGATGCTCTTGTTTGGGAAAGTTGGAAGAGATGTCGTTCGTTAATACCAACGTCAAGAACCACAACGTAGCGGGCCCAAATCTCCAACGTGCTCTGAGGAGCCAGGACGCGTACTCGTGTAGGTGATTATTTTACCCAACTCGGTACAAGCGGTGATAGATCAATGGAGAACCGCTCCATGAATGGGATCATGCGCCTTACCTTTGGGTCTCTACCAATTGCGGATACGGGGCATCTCCTTGATCCAACTCCGTGAATCAGTAAGGCTGGATCTTTGGCCCTCTATTGTGCCCATCAGCCCCCAAATAGGCTGTCGCGTGCACGCTATACCAGAGGATCGGATGACGGAGAAAGTCCGTATCTTGATCGCACTGAGACGGGGTTCTTCAGGGGCTGTCCATGTTGAGACTGACCGCTACTACTAGCAGTATCGCCCAAGTTCAGGTGGACTAGGTGAGTTGCCAGAGGTAACCAACAAATAAGCCAAAAATGAAGCGGCATGGCAGCCAAGGAGTGAGGGACGACCCTACTTACCCCTCCATTTCCAACAGTGTCCGCGCGATCCCTGATAAGACCGTGGGGGATAGCCGCAGGATCATGTTGCATGTTGGAGATGAGGAATGCAGGGCCAACTTGAAGAGCCCAGGGAGATTTGCGGTTGGACCCGCGCTTGACGATCAATAATCAGAGTATAATAACGGACACCACAGTTCGCGGTGAATAATGTTCTGGTTGACATTAGGACCCAAAAATTCGTCGGGAGTCCGGGCTTCAGAGGCCATAGAAAGCTGTATGAAACGCCGAGTATCCGTTACCTAATAATACGCCAAGTGTGGTCTAGCGGTATAATGGACGAGCTAAGGACTTTCTGGAAGCTCACTAGAGGCCCGGCTAGGGAGGAAGGCAGATGGATGGCTCCACCCCTTGGTGCAGTTCCCAGACTTTCCCATGTCATCGTCTATACATCATTACTCACGTATGCTCGACGTAAGTGACTTTGTTGCATCCGTAGGCTGTGTCTCGACCTCCGTGCTGCTTTCAGGAAAGCCAGCTTGTATGACTGCAGCCTGAGAATGACTCACAAGTTACTAGAAAATAGCTTCTAGATTCAAAAGGACTCTAACTTTCTGTCTGGTGAAGCTATTCAGAGGGCGGTGGAAGCAGAGTTACGGTAATGCCGATGTAATCAGGAATACACTGCCTGGCAGACCCCAACCGGCTTAGTGTTTCGAGTCGTCCTAACTTAACCATTGTAATAATTTCCGTCCGTCACCAACACCACCTGCACCTCGTCTTCGTACTTCTTCCTCAAGTTTCTTGTCGCTGAGGCGCCCGGTGCGAATACCATCTTGTCTACCCATCACTTCTGCCATCGCCGGCGCTGCTTCTCCCTATTCTCCCTCGACCCGTCACAGAGACTAGGCGGATGATCTGATACGTCCCGCCACCTCCCGAATTCGTCACAGTTCCGCATCAAGCGGGACGTTATCCGAGGGTGGAAGGTGGACTTTCGCTCAGCAGCTACCTGCGTGCTCGTTGATGAGACATAGACCCTCCTCTCATCTTCTTCGCCTCCTTCAACTCTCTCGAGCTCCTCACCCTTTCTACATTCATCGCCTCACTCCCCGGCCTCCGTTCGCTGTCGCAGCTTCGCTCCTGCCTTGGCTTGCTGTTGCGCGGATCGGATAGGTAACAAGATCTCGGATCTGTCGTAACCTCGACCTTCAACGACCTTCAATAACTGCGCTTCAACACCGACCTTATCTTTACTCGATAACACACTCCCTCGACTTATTCTACCAGCGACTCCTTTACTTCAAACACCACTGGCAGATCACCATGAATAATACATCTACTCCTATCGATATCGCCACTCGGCAGACCTCTGTCTCCCCCCCGGGACAGCAGGCGTCGAACCTGACATCAGCTCTACGCGGTGCAGGTAACACCGAACGCACCGGCAGCATATCCCATGCCAACGGTGTTCCGATTAACATGTACAAGGCCTCGGCCCCCCGTAAAGATTCCATAGGTGCAGCCACCGCGCAATGGGGGAATGGCACCAAACCGATCTCGATGTCTGGCTCAAACAGAGCCCAGCAGCGCCGGGAATCATTAGCCGGAAGTTTGGTGGGTGGAATGAGCTGGGGTGGCATTTCTGTTGGCAGTTGGATTCGCGATGAGTATGTCTGCCATAACTCCTACAACTGCTCTCTTGACAAATACTGATTGAATCTACCTGCAGCATCATTATGGCCGGCACATCTCCTTTTACAACCTTTCAGTCGCCCTCATTTCACTCGTCATCTTATCTCCCGAAACTCGAAGCGAACTTTATGCGCGACTTCTCTTGCTGCGGTGAGACTCTGCCGACACTCCATGACCTGCTACAACACTACGAAGAGGCGCACGCCACAAAATCGGGCCATCGTCCAAGCCAGGTGGATAACCGCGCAGCTCTCGCCGCCGCCGCGATGTCGCAGCAGAGCCAACAAAACAACAATCAAAACCGGGGCTTGCAGCCGGACCGGACTCTGGACATGCAACGAAAGATGAACCATTCGCATACGCCGCAACAGCACTCCGATATGGATACGATCGATGACATGGAATTGGACGATGCCATGGACGATGTTGATTCGACGTCACATTTCTTCAACCCCCAAGCTCCGAGTCAAGGAGGATTCGGGACCCCGAACCGTCAAGCTCCCAATCTCAATCTATCGATGCTCCCCAGCCATCAAGGCTTCAAAGGGTCGCAGCCTGGAACGCCGGTCGCATCCGCTCGCCCGCTCTCTTTGCAAAATAATCCTACCGTTTCCTCCGTCAACACCCCTACTCTCATGCCAAATCCTCTACAAAACTCGCAGTTCCGCGGCACACCCGATTCGTCGACTCCAGGAACACCTGCAGAGCTTGACGACAGCATGATTGGTCCATTTGGCGAGCTGTCTATGCAAAACCCAATGCTGCAGGGGCAGCCGCAGTTTTCGAGATTCACCGGGAATGACATGGTGGATCTGTGTATTGACGAGCCCGCGAAACGACTCTTTAGCCCCACTGGCGGTATCAACCAATCTAACGCACACTTCAAACTCAGTGGAGCGCAATACGGCCCAAACAGCGACATTGCAAGGCGGATACGCGAACAGCAACTATTGGCGGGTGTTCCTGACACCACAACCATCCTACCCAACGAGGAGCCTAAGCCTTATAGGTGTCCAGTCATTGGCTGTGAGAAGGCATACAAGAATCAGAACGGCTTGAAATACCACAAAGCTGTAAGTATTATCAGATATTAGAAGTATTCGCGATTTACTGACTCTTTCTAGCACGGCCACAACAATCAGCAATTGCACGACAATGCCGATGGCACATTCTCGATTGTTAATCCCGAAACCTCCGCTCCCTACCCTGGAACTCTCGGCATGGAGAAAGAGAAGCCTTATCGCTGTGAGGTCTGCGGCAAGCGCTATAAGAACTTGAACGGGCTCAAGTACCACAAGTCACATTCACCTCCGTGCAACCCAGACTTCCAGCTTGCTGCCGCTCGCAGTCTCAACTACGGCGGTGGAGTTATGCAAGGACAGAACATCAATGTCGCCGGGGCTGGCCTACCTGGCATTGGTGAAGAAGGTCTCCTGTAGACTGGAAACAAGACCTTTCTTTGCCTTTCCTGTTTCGTTCTGATTCCATGAAATATACGGCCTCATTGCGCATCATACGATTTAACGACCGGCTTTCTGGTTTGGAGTTCATTTGATATGATTGACCGACAGAGAAGATTTCTTATCGATTGGCGCTCTGGGTCTGATGATACCCTCAAAGACTTCCGAAGATCTACAACGGTTCTCGGTGTTTATAGAACAGATTTTCTGATTCTACCTTACGTTTTTACTTTTTTTCGACTCTATCTCACCTCTTGGCTTCCTCCGCTCGACCTCGCAGCTATCTTCAAATGCTACGAATCACCTCAATCCTAGACCCCTGCAAATTATTCGAGTTTAGAGAGTTTCTGTCACGCACCCTGAAATTCGTGTCAGGAAATTATCACAAGCTCCTATCTCCGAAACACACAAGCGACAATGAATTAGGCTCCAGAGCTGGCTCGATCCTTGGGTTTAGGCGTTCTTACTACATCTCCTACATGGACAAGAAACGGAGGACATTCAAGGAGATTGGACTGGTGTTTTCGTGGCGCCTTTGGATATCTGTCTCAGATAGACTTTGTCAATTTGGGTTTGGCTAATACTGCTTGGATACTTGTCTCCATGGAGTGGCTTTTGTCGTTATCGCTGTTATCGTGGTGTACTGGTTTGTTTGTATTCTATTACGGGTGTTCTTTTCTCCTTTGCTTTGATAGATTGGGTTTGTTTTCTTCATTTTTATTAGGTCTCCGTCTGGCTATCGTCGTAATTCCCATCTTTCTTTTCCTTTCTCTTTCCTCACTCTTTGTTGCTTGCTCAGGTATGCTTCGGTTCGGCGTGGTTACTACAGATCAGAAAAGTTCTTGAAAAATGGTTTGAACCGTTTAGTACCTGCTTATCAGCTATATTCAGATTCGCGCATCTTGACTTTATTGCCCTTGATCAACTACTTGTATTAATGTAGTAACGGTGTTCTGGAAGTTCCTGCCTATGCTCGCATTAGAGCAGTAGATTTGAACCCGGCATATTGCATCTCCCTCCGAAAAGTTAAAACTAGCCCATTACACCCCTTATTGTAATATGACATACTCAGCACTGAGGGGAATAGTAGACGGAGTAAGTAGACTCTCGCTTGGACAGACCACATAGGTCTGAACCTCTCGCTCGATTAAGCAAAGGACAAGGAAGAGAAGAGAAGATAGAACGAGGATATCTCATCAGATAGTTGTAATTCGATTTGGTTTCTTAGCTTGGTACTTGACCTGACTATAGGTCGATACGTAAAGTGATCTAGAACGAAGGAAAACGTGGCGAGAAGAAAGAAACAAGAGTGACAATCCGCCCTGCAGCGCCGTCCACAAAACTAGCTTGGAAGAGAAAAAGGAGATTCAACGCAATAAACTTGAAGCGGCGAAAGAATTCGGGAAGGTATATGATTTGTAATGAACATCCTGGTGTTAATTCTCTCGTCTTTGGTATTTCGTATTTCGTGATGAACTCATTGAAAAAGTAAAGTAAATCAAAATCATTATGCCGAGCATCTGGGAAAGGTCATGAGGGTAGTTCGGTTATTTCTGAGGCAGGGTAAGGTGAATAAAAAAGGAAGAGGGGATGGTTTTTACACGTTGCAAGGGTATGGATTGCACGAAATAAGAGGCAGTCTATTCACCACTCGAACTCGCCTTGGCCTTTGTGGAAGACGTATCTGTAGATAAAGTCAGTAAAGTGTAAATTGTAGAGCAGGAGAGATTGGCGAAACATACTCCTTGTTTCCAGTGGTCAAAATGCCATCCTTCAATGTACACTTCCACTTGTTCTTGACGCGTTGAACCTTATCATATGTGCAAAGCATGACCTGCCCAACAGCATCATCGTCATCCTCGTCCTGGGCAACCAGGTCGTCGGGGTCATCAAGATCAGAGTTGATGGCGTCCTCATCGTCTTCCTCCTTAGTATCATCGCCTCCAGGACCATCAAACTGAGCCTTGGAAAACAGACCAGCAGAGGCAGATAGCGACTTCTTCGGTTGAGCTTCACGCTCATCCAGGGGTACCATCAGACCACCTCCTTCGAGGTTCAGCATACGTTGTCGGAGATGGTCCCGAAGCACTGTGTCGCCCTCGCCGCCGTCGCGTTCAGCAGCCTCACGTCTACGCGCGACCTCTGCTTTCCATTCGGACAGCGGATCTCCGGACACCCCATCAGTTTGTGCATTGCTGACGGATGGGTGCGGTACGGGATAGCCTGGTTCTTGCTTAATGCGAGGCTGCTGCTGTTGCTGACCGTTGGGCATTTGCTGCATGCTAGGAGGACGAGGCAGCCCCATGAGCGGTTGCCCCTGGGCTTGCATCTGGCTGATAGAGTTGGTGGCCGCTGCTCCATATCTTTGTTGGATTGCAAGTGTCGCACGTTCGCGCGCTGATTGGGCTTGAGCATTGGGTGGGACACCCACCATATGGCTCATAGGCGGTAATGAAGAGTGGCTGTTGAGGCCCGGTTCTGTCTTGATATGCGGTGATTGTCCCATGGGGTTATTGACTCCAGCTTGAGTTGGCGCGTGGAGGGGAGGGCCACTCGGGGGCATGGATTGTGGATGAGGCACATGTTGCGGGTGTTGTGACTGGGGGTGCTGTGGATATGGTTGTTGGGGTGGGATATGTTGCTGTTGATGTACTGGAGGTTGAGGAGGGCGAGGGGCGTTGGATGGAACTGTAGCTGCAGGAGGGAGGACCTGCTGGTTCTGAGGTTGAGCTGGGGTCTGGACTGGGGGCGGGTCCCAAGGGAAGTGAGCGACACCGAGGGAGGAGAGTTTCTTTTGCCAGCTCTGCGGGAAAGTCAGCCACAACAGGATAAAATACAAGAAACGAGCATCTAGGATGGTAAAGAGGCAGCGACAGAGGTGTGACCATGACGAGTGGTGACTGTGACTAGACGGAGGGGAAGCGCAGAGGGCAGGTGAGTGGCTTGGCGGGCCTGAGGCGGGTATAAAAGAGGTCTAAAAGCAGGCGCTGCCCCAAAGTTCGCAACACCGCTTCCAGCCTCCCGCACCTCTCGCCCTCCCCCCGCTTTCCAGCCCAACCCCAGCCTTGTCAAGGAGTTCCATCTCGTCCCATCAGTATGGATGGGAATATGGTATTTCTTACCTTTCGCAGATCTAAAAGCGTTTGCTGGTCGACTCCGCTTTCCTCGAAATCCACCTGAGATGAATCGCACACCTCCTGGATGACTCGCTCGAACACCGTGCCCTGTGAGACGTCCTTTTTAGCCAACAACGCATATAAACAATAACGATAGCTATCGATGGAAACCCTCGATGTCTACCGCTGATCCGGTAATGTGTTCAGAGGGCACTTACCACCAGCTGGTTCGACATGATGCCTGGTCAAGACAGGGGGATTGAAACGGCTTATTGTCGGACTTAGAGGACAGCAGAAGGGTCTCTGAATTGTTTCTCGCTCACTTTCTAACGAAGAAGGTAAAGGAAAAGGTAAGGCAAAAGAAGAAACCTATGAAGCGGTGAACGTTCGACTTTATCACGGAGTAGCCTCTCGTCGCAGCGGTCGGCGATCACGGGCTTGAGGTATGATGCGGCCGGAGTTCGAAATCCCGTTCTCTATATCTTATTCCAAGCACCTGCTCGTAGAAAGCGTCACCACAGGCAAAGCGCAGCGTATATTCAGAGTTGTAGAAACCCCTTGTAAACGGCGTGGACCGGAGACGGCAAGGGAACGGAAGGAGAGCGATCGACGGTGTTGGTAGAGAGTGAGGTCGATGTTGCCGGGCGAAATCCGCCTCTCCTCCAGTTCGATGACTCAGCAGCCTAGCGCCACTCTTATAAATACTCGAGCCTCATTCATTGTTCCTTCTCCATTTCCAGGGTTTCTTTGTGGAGTCTACTTATCCTCACAATTCTCTCACTTCACAAGCTCATCACGATGCTTGGCTACAAAGCTGACAATTGACTCTGACACCAATCTGCTTCAACTAGCCTAGCTCACGTCAACTCAATCTTAATGTCGAAACTATTGGGGGCCAAATAGCGCCTAGACTTATGCTGCCTAGGTATGCCTAGGTAGCTAGCTCGTACTAGACAGACGAGTAAGAGCATAACCCCGACAGCCCTGACAATGTAGTTCAATCGCTTAACAGCTTCGATCACCGACCTGAATACTATTAAATGTAGTCTTACCCCCAATACCAGTCCCAGTTCTCAATTCTAGAGCCAATCCCTATCTACTCCGTACATTGCATCTTCATAATCACATCATGTCAACCCTTTCTCCAACCCTAACAATCTACCGCGGCTCCCTCGCCCCAGGAGCATACGTCTGGTCTCCCTTTGTCACAAAGCTCGAAGCCAGACTACGCTTCGCTGGCGTCCCATATAAAGCCGACGCAGGGAGTATCCGCGCCGCGCCAAGGAGGAAGATCCCCTATGCTGAAATCAAGAGCGACGATAATGGCACAAGCGATGTGACGACGATGGGCGACTCCACGCTTATAACCCGGCACTTGATCGAGAATGGCGTCCTTTCATCGTTGAACGATAACTTGTCGACTGAGGACCGAGCACACGATCTGGCGATTCGCGCTCTCTTAGAGGATAAGACCTTTTTCTATAATGTACCACCTGCCTGCCCGCCCACCCATCCCACCTAGACGCGCATTTCAAAGATCAGTTAATGACCCGAATGAATATCTAGACCCGCGAACGCTGGACAGAAAACTATTATACGATGCGCGACACCGTCCTAGCTGCAACCCCCTACCCCATTCGCGTATTCGTTGCCAGCATGCTATACAGAAATATCGTTGCGGGATTATACACGCAGGGCACGGGTCGGTATACACCTGAGGAAGTCCAAACATTCCGCGTCGAGGCGTGGGAGGCTGTGAGTGATTTGCTTGTTGCTGCGAGGAAGAAATCAAAGAATGAGAATGGGCAGCCGTTCTGGGTGCTTGGTGGTGAGGGGCCGACGGAGGCGGATGCAAGTGTTTTCGGGTTTGTGGTTTCGGTGTTGGTTTGCAAAGCGTATGTTCTTCATCACCCTTTCCATTCAATAACTTAAAGGGAGGGTATACTAACGGGTTTGTGCAGGGGACCGAAGACGAAAGAGGTGGTCAAGAGGTTCCCGGTGGTGTTGGAGTACGCGAGGAGGATCCACGATGCTTATTTCCCGGATTATGAGTTGTGGGAGGAGTAGTCGAGATAGCTTCAATATTTACTACTACTGCGGTGAAGTATTCAAAGAGTATGCGATGTGATTCGAAACTTCTACCATACAATGTACTTCAACATAAATGGAACGCCCTTTAACGCCTTCAATGTCCTCCAGAACTCCAGGTCCCAGACCCAAAACCGAAACCAAACCCCAAATTAGAGAAGTAATAACAGGCTTGCCAAAAACCTATACAACAATAAAGCAGGGTGGATATCTTGTCTACCGGATAGTCATCGACTTGGTCATCTGGGCTTTGCTGCCAACGCCGCCTTCGCGCGACGCAGCCGCGCTGGTGCCGGGCTTGCGCTCGAAAATCTTCCAGAACTTCAAGCTCTCGTCTGCAGCAGCGGTAGCAAGAAGCTGGCCATCAGGACTGAGAGTGCTGTGCAGAACACGGGTCTCGTGAGCAGGGATCTCGACGTTGCGGACGAGGGTAGGGTAGCTCCAGATGCTGAGCGAGTTATCGGGGAAACCGCTGGAGCTGACGATCTCGCGGTAATGGTTGCTCCACCGGAGACTGGTGACCTGAGAACCAGTGTCGATACTGTTGGTGCGGGCGCCCGTCGTGGTGTTCCAGAAGTGGATGTGGCGATCGTAAGAACCACCGCCAGTGGCGAGGAGGTTGAGTTGCCAAGGGCACCAGCTCAGAGCCTTGACGGCAGCGCGGTGGTTGGTCTTTGTGAATTTGGGGGCGCTCAGAGATCTAGCATCCCAGATGTTGACAAGGTTGTCGTTACCGCCGGTAGCAAGTTGAGCACCGTCAGAACGCCATTCAAGACCACAGACTTCAGAGGTGTGCGAGACCAGCTCGGCGACCTTATGCTGCGCGATGCGGACGTCGTGGTTGAAAACGAGACCGCTGCGGGCTCCGGTGGAGAGAGTGTGCTTGGACCAGCCCATGACACCAACGCGAGATTCGTGGCCGAACATACTGCGGAGCTTGGTACCCTCTTCAACGTCCCAGATCTGGACTTCACCTGTGCCGAGACCGACACCAACGTAGGCGCCGTCACCGCTCCATTTCACACTGCTAATGTATGTGTCTGGAGAGGTCTCGAGCAAGGTGCTGACGGTTCCTGAATCGGCAGACCAGACGTATACGTTCCGCTCAAGACCGATCGCAACTTGGTTGCCTGAGCTCCAGTCTAGCAGGTTGAGGTAGTAGTCGTCGAGAAGCCCAGGGGCATCCAGGACACGCTCTGGAGCAGTCTGGACTCGTCGGCGGAATTGAGCCGAGTTGGACTTGTTGGGCTTAAGGGGGCGGTTGTATTGAGCTCGCAGGTCAATGGGCTTGGATGACTCTGGGGGCGGGGGCTTGAAAGCGAGGATTCTGGTGTTCAAGTTGACACCGCAGGCGTTCGCTAATGAAGACTCATAAGCAACAGCATCAGGGGCAGGCTTTGTGTAAGAACTTGAGCTCTCCTCGTCATCAAGGCCAAGGTTCTCCAGAGCCGCAGTGAGGTCCTCGTCGGTTCCGCGACCACCAATGTCAAATGCGCTGGCCGCGTTCGCCAGTACGCTTGATCCCTTATCACTGCTGCTGGTCTTTGGTCGCTGGCTTTCTTCAGGCTTGGCTGCACCGGCAGTTACTAGACCCTCGCTTGCACTGCGGTTGGGAATGAAACGGTCTCCAGCGTTGTGTGTAATGCGGACGGTCGTCTTGCCTGCCCTCGAGCGAGTCGAAACTTCTTTGCGGGCCCTCTCCTTTGACGGTGTCTGACCAGACGAAGGGCCAGTACCGGTCAACGACCAATCTGATACACCGAGCTCGAGGTGCTTAGGCGACTTGCGGGTGCGGGCAATATTGGATTTGGGAGATTCGCGGTAGGTGGTGCGGGAGCTGGTGGCCCAGGAGCTGGTGGCACGAGAGGCACGAGTAACGGATGACTTTGCGAAGTATGAAGAGAGGTTGCCGCCGTAGACAGAGCGACCGTGCTCTTTTGTCGTCTCCGATTCCTGGCGGGGAGGTGTGAAAGGAGAGGAGTTGTTGGAGGCGATGCTGTCCCTCCGGCCGCGGGGCGACGGGGTGAGGGGAATGCGACCACCAGCCATCTTGGTCGAGAAGATCCCAGTGTGGGTCTTCACTGGTGTAGATACCAGAGGAGTAGCCATGCTGAAGATGAAGCTACAGAGCGCTTAAACACAGAAATGTAAGGGACTTTTGAGTGAAGCTTCAGTTGTCGAGGTCACTCCAACCATGCGCTGGAGGGTAACCGAAGACAAGAGCAGCTAAGATGCGGCAATATGCAATGCAGGGAAAACCAATCGAGGTTATAGAGAATGCAAATTAAAGCAGATAGCAGCAGAAGGGGGTGAGGGATGAGTTCAGGAGGAGGAGAGGGAGAGGGAATGACGCCCAGGGGAATAAATACCAGCGTAGAATATAGATCGTTCAGTTCTCCCATGGCAACCGTTACTGGAGGTACAGAAGGCGCTAGCCCTGTTGTGGTTAGATTGCACATGACGTGAGGCTCTTCCCCTTTTGGGTGCCGATCTGTCTTGGCGCTCTCTCCCTTCTCCGACCGTCGGCCTTCCCCGACATGCCACTTGATACATCGTCAGTAACACCGAACTCAACATTTGGCAAGATGGGAACATCGTGCGGTCAAACCTACTCTCATCATTAAATCACTTTTCCAGCCCAGTGTTACTGGTCTCTCCCCTACCTCCTACGTCACTCGTCCAGCCAGTAATGGCACTTCTCCCGCTATCAATCCCCACACTACCCCAGTGCGATAACCAGCATACATTGAGCCAGTGATTCAAGCCTGTTGAATCCCGCCGATACTCCGGGCCCTCCGACAGCCTGCCCAGGCATTCAAATACCTTCACATTCGCTTCAGTACAGCGGCGCCACCTCGTGGTCGATCATTCGATGGCAGCGATCGCCCCCACCCCGGACCAGCAGTCCCTCCCTCAGAGCTCTTTCCTGATGCCCGCAAGTTCGAATGGTTGTCGGCGTGGAAGTGCGGACTCTCGGCCCAACATACAGAGAGTTCAAGGCCATGTCCCTGCGTGCCTGGTTAATGCTTCGGTGACTTACTGCGGCAATGATCACATCTACGCATTTGGCGGGTTTGATCAATACACAGACGAAGGTTTGCAAGCTTTGGTAAACTGTTCAATGCCAATGCGTGGGCTAACCGAATACTTTCCACAGTATATAATCACGTCTTAAGGCTAGACTTGAAAACATTGCGATGGCATTTGGTGGATAACTACGGAGACATTCCCGGTGTTCGCATGGGTAAGTCAAGTATACCCCAGACCCAGCAACTGTGCTCGACCGCATATATCTTCTTTCGACGAGTACTAAATATATTACATTGTAATAGGTCACACTGCCAGTCTCTATCAAGGAACCAAGCTGATCATATTTGGTGGAGAAAACGAGCACGGGGTATACTTATCGGATGTTGTAATCTTTGACGTTCCTACCTCCACTTGGGCACAACCTGAGATTCGCGGACAAACACCACGAGGACGGGCTCGCCATGCTGCAGTTATACATGAGGATAAATTATTTATACTGGGCGGCTCCGAACACAACGGCGTCCTCGATGACATGTGCTATCTGGATCTCAAAACCTGGACATGGTCTCGGTCCTGGAAATTCACGGCTCGCTTCGATCACCTTGCGTGGATCTGGGGTGGTCGACTTTGGGTCTTTGGTGGACTCGATCCAGACATGGAACGGACAACAGATATTTGGTGGTTAGATCTGCAGGCTATACCGGCTCCGGGGATGCAAGATTCGCAAGGTACCATGGACTCCCCCGTCAGAATGAACACAATAACTCATGGCGTAGACAACAATCTGTACAGTAGCACAACGCAGCAGCTTCCTGGCCGGTCCGGAAGCTATCCCGCAAACTCCGCAAGTGTACAGGTACGAAATGCCGGGCGAAGAAAATCCATTGCCCCAGGACCCATCTCTTGTCATCATTTCATATCAGGCCCGAATGTGCCGTCTCTATTCTCTGGTACTCATTTCCAGGCATTCGCCTCTGGAGTTTTGCTTGATCTTATTACGCCTTCGGAAATGACGCGCCTGCCTCATTGTAACCTGTCTTCCTTGGAGCTCGATTCCTTGCGATGGCAAAGACTAGTCGATGGACAGGAAATCTTCAAGCCTGGGTATCGCTGGCACTACTTCACTGTGAATAGCAGCGGCACTAAGGCATGGCTGCTCGGATGCAATTTAGACGTCGGTAACACCCCTGGAAATGGCGATGATAATCACATGTCAGGCATTCTTTGCATTGACTTGGAAAGGTACGGATTGCTTGGAAATGAGATGTCGGCCCTATCTCCCGACCCTCGAAGAGCGACTGTCTCTGGAAGAACAAACCAGGGGCCGCTCTCGAGCTTAGGAGCAGACTTCTCTACCGCGTTTGACCAACCTCCTGAGTCAGGGAGTGCAGCTGATTTTACGATAACCGCTAATGCAGATGACTATGTGTATGCTGATGAAAGTACTGAAGACGGATCATTGGCGCAACCAGCCGCAGCGTTCCTCTCCCCTGACGCAGCCACGTCGCCGCCAATTCACGTGCACAAGCTCATCTTGCAGCTGAGGTGGCCGCATTTCAAGCGTCTGTACTCGGCGCAAATGGCCGAATATCACACGAATCGGATGCATATACCAGAGCCCTATTCTGTCGTTCGTGCATTCCTTTACTATCTATACACGGATAGCATCGCCGGCCACCCGGAGTACTGTGCTGATATCATCGACGTCGCGGGGATGCTGGTCATGGCGAATCTATATGACTTGCCCCGCTTACGGTTGCTATGTGTCAATCGCTTAGGGCGCGAGTTGGATGTGGAAAATGCAGCTATCATATGGGACAGGGCAGGGCGGACGAATGAGGAATGGCTTATGAGGCGAGCTGCCCAGTTTTGTCTCAACCATTGGGGACGGATCGTTCGGACCGACGGTTTCAAATCCCTCAGCAGGCAAAGCCTAATCGATTTATGCGAAGTGGTGGACATGGAGGGTCGGATCATTGTAGGGCCAGAGCTAGAACTTGCCGGAACGCTGGGAGCATGCGATGGTCTCGGCAGTGGCCGTGACTCGAAACGGTCGCAGGTGACCCTCAACGGTGTAGCCTTTGACGATGATGAAGTAGAAGCAGATGAGATGGACGGTGTCGAGGAGATCTGAATAGCTTCAAGGAGACGCAGGAAGCGCGTTGCTCAGTTGCTCAGTTGCTCAGTCGTTTCATGTCTTTTCATTCTTGTATTGCATTTATGGAAAGGATGGTGTTGGTCGGAGTATCAAGGTCTACGCGGAGTTCCGGAGAAACAGCATCCTAGGCTCAAGAGCAGGACG
The DNA here is from genome assembly GCF_047715825.1 of Aspergillus stella-maris. NCBI lineage: Eukaryota > Fungi > Ascomycota > Eurotiomycetes > Eurotiales > Aspergillaceae > Aspergillus > Aspergillus stella-maris. The sequence continues at coordinate 702,569 of NW_027396796.1, forward strand.
ATTGCACGATTGTACGTACTTTAAGACATCTATGGGGCAATCTAAACGCATATTTGCATGATTTTATTCTTGGCCATCATCTCTTAGGGCATCCGCCTGTTGCCCGGCCTCATCAACTACGACAGTGAAACTATCCCCATTCGGACACGGCGACCACCCCGTCCAGCCGCCACAGCCCAAGTTTCTAGGCCTCGCCAGGCACACGATCTAGTTGGCCCAGAGCCTCGTCTGGCCATCCTCGCGTGTTTCCAACAGATCAGCAGTTGTGTTTCACCTCCCGCCGCCCGATGCAGTTCGGCGCCTCCGCCGTCTACTATGCGGAACCCAGGACTCGGGGGCTCCTTGACCGACGGGGAAAGCAAGATGGATCTGCGAGGATTTAAATATTCCCGTGCTTCGGGACCTTTTTAGATCTGGTCTCCATCGCCGGTGCGCTTCAACTTCTTCTTTTTTGTTTGTCCTCGCAGCCATTGTTGTCCGGACTCTCAACATTCGCGACAGTGACGACGTCATGGGTTCTGTTGATCCCCCACACCTCCCTGCCGACTTCGTTTGGGGATTCGCGACTGCCAGGTAATTTGCCCTTATTTTGAGATTAGACATTTGATTGACCTGAGCTTCTTCTTCTCATAGCTACCAAATTGAAGGCGCGGTCGACGAAGACGGTCGTGGTCCCTCAATCTGGGATACCTTCTGCAAGAAACCCGGCAAGATTGCTGGCGGAGCCAACGGTGACGTTGCTTGCGATTCATACCACCGTACTCATGAAGACATTGAGCTTTTGAAAGAGTGCAAGTCCCAGGCTTATCGCTTCTCCATCTCCTGGTGAGTGTTGTTCACTCTCAGCAACAAACCAACTCTGATTTATTGTCACCTTCAGGTCCCGCGTCATTCCCCTCGGAGGCCGTAATGACCCAGTCAACGAGAAAGGGCTTCAATTCTACGTCAGATTCGTCGACGACTTACTAGCTGCTGGTATCACACCACTAGTAACCCTCTTCCACTGGGATCTCCCCGACGAGCTAGACAAGCGGTATGGCGGCTTGCTGAACAAAGAGGAATTCGTCGCCGACTACGCCCGTTACGCTCGTGTCATTTTTGAGGCTCTGAGCCCGAAGGTTAAATACTGGATTACCTTCAATGAGCCATGGTGCAGCAGTGTTCTTGGCTACAACGTTGGCCAGTTCGCGCCTGGTAGGACCAGTAATCGCGAACGAAACCCTGAGGGAGACGGCTCCACGGAACCTTGGATTGTCGGGCATAACCTTCTTGTTGCACATGGTACGGCTGTTAAGATTTACCGGGAGGAGTTTAAGGGGCGTGAGGGTGGTGAAATCGGTATTACTCTTAATGGTAGGTCATGTCTTCATCCGCATTCTACGATTAGAATCTAACAAGACAAGGCGACTGGGCCGAGCCCTGGGACCCCGAGAACCCTGCGGACGTTGAAGCAGCTCCCCGCAAGATAGAATTTGCCATCTCCTGGTTTGCGGACCCCATCTACTTCGGTCACTATCCTGAAAGCATGGTTAAGCAGCTGGGCGACCGTCTTCCAGAATGGACACCTGAAGATATCGCCCTTGTTCAGGGAAGCAACGACTTCTACGGCATGAACCACTACTGTGCGAACTATATCCGCGCGAAGACAGGCGAGCCAGACCCCACAGATATTGCGGGCAACCTCGAGCTCCTCCTCCAGAACAAGGCTGGCGAATGGGTTGGGCCCGAGACACAGTCGCCTTGGCTGAGGCCATCCGCTATCGGATTCCGCAAGCTCCTGAAATGGCTCAGTGACCGGTACGGACGACCGAAGATCTATGTCACTGAGAACGGAACTAGTCTCAAGGGCGAGAACGACTTGCCTCTTGAGCAGTTGTTGAAGGACGACTTCCGAGTGAAGTACTTCGAGGACTATGTCAAGGCCATGGCGGAGGCTTACACACACGACAACGTCAATGTTAGGGCGTACATGGCTTGGAGTCTGATGGAGTGAGTCCTTGTCCTTTCCCTATTTGCAGAAGAACATTACTGACATCACTAGCAACTTTGAATGGGCCGAAGGCTACGAGACCCGCTTCGGCGTAACATTTGTCGACTATGAAAACGACCAGAAGAGGTACCCCAAGTCGAGCGCGAAGGCCATGCCGGAAATCTTCGCGAAGTACATCGAGAAGGCGTAGAGTCGGATGTATCTGTTTTGAATTAGTACCATCTAGATTGGCTAGGCATATATTATGAATGAATGATTGTTCTGTTTCTACACCTCATACCATATTCAGCATAAGATTTCGGACCAATTCTTGGGGAACCGCGCTTCAACAGCCCATAAGCTGCAAGGTAGCTCAGGGCGAGGACGCTGTGCGCCTGAAGTTGCTAAGAATGCCACATTGGGAAGGTGCGTCCACCTGCAGGTGCCCGGACCAGCGCACACCGTAGGAGCAACCATCTAGTACCTTCCTCAGAGGACGGGACATCATCGCACCTTCCTTGAAGTAAGAACTCAGGAGGGAAGGTGCGATGAATATGGTCGCACTTGCCTTTTATGGTGGAGGGCACACAGCGCACCGAAGGAAGGCGCGAAGGACTCGTACCTTCCCTCTGAGTACGGGCGCAACATAAGGAAGGAACGATGGACCTCATCAGGTCGCACCTGTCTTCTCAAGCGCTGTGAATTTCTCGGTCATGGAAGGAGCGATGGACTCGTGCCTTCCCTACGAGGCTGGATTTCATCTAGGAAGGAGCAATGGGCGAGGGCTAGGTCCCGCCTGCCTAATTGGATGGAGTAATTCTCGCAACCGAGGAAGGAGCAATGGACGTCGTGCCTTCCTTGCGAGTATATGATCATTTTAAGGAAGTCACGACGGTGCACCGTGCAGTCATCGTTAGATGGAAGGAGCGTGGGTCGCACCTGCATTCTGTGTGTGTAAGGGCTGAAGCACAGCGAGGGAAGGTGCGACGAGACGGACTCGTGCCTTCCCTGTGAGTATGGATCAAACGTTGGGAAGGAACGATGGGCCTCGGGCACCTACACGGGGTCGCGCCTGCTATTTCAAGGGCGGAGCGGCTTCTTGAAGTTGACCTTCGTGAATCTGTTCTATTATCGAGAGTAAGCTGTATGCTAAAGGTAGCTCGCTAATATGCAACATCTATCCATCCATCACTATCAAAGAAGTCATGTCTGTAGCAATTCTCGAAATATGGCGCGGCCATCAGAGCGCATATCTGAAGTGCTTCGACTCCATATCCGTCATATCCTTGAACCCGTCCAACACAGCCAACTCCTGCCTATTCACGCTCTCATCAACACTCATCTTCCGCTCCCGCCTGACATTCTCAATCTTCATAGCGAAGTAAGCCACGCCGGCCGCAATAATCATTCCCGCGTAACAAACCAGCAGCCCTGTCAAAGCAGAGTAGTACCGCGGTGCCTCGCGTGAGAAGAAGATGTTACTGCCGGCAACATTCCCGCCTGCATAGACGGTGAACCAAATTCCGTTTGCGATGGAGCGCTTCGTGTGACCTGCTACATTTGTGGAGAGAATGTTCCAGGAGACGATCACTGGCGCTCCGATGATGTACTGCAGCCATGTGCAGCCGACGAGTGTCCAGCGGTGATCGATGTCTGTGAAGCGGATGCCTAGTAGTCCGCCGAAAGGGATCAGGCAAACAACTGCGAGGACGATGCAGCGGGAGTCGCGGACGTATGTAGATATAAGACCGCAAATTGGTACGACGACGGCCTCAATGGCACCGGTGGGGAGTTGGAGGAGCGTAGCGTAGATTCCTGAGAAGCCGTATCCTTTGATCAAGGAGGATGAGAAGTTCGAAACTCCGCCGTTGATCACGCCGCAGGCGATTCCCATAAGGAAGACACAGTGGACCTTGACGTCGTACAGGAGTTCATACGCCTGCTTAAACTTATACTGTTTCGTCTTGACACCGATCATGTTCTCCGATACACGCTGGACAGCGACGATACGTTGGCGGTGGGTGAGAAATTTGGCGGAGGCGGGGGAGTCGGGAATCAGCCAGAGGAAGAGAAAGCCTGTTACGAGGTTCAGGAGGCCGATGACAAGGAAGATAAGTTGCCAGCTGTGTAGGGAGGTGTTGTGAACGTGACCGAGACCAAAGCCGAGTAGGGCTCCGACCATTGTTGCCATTCCATTTGCGGAGAGCCAGATTGCCATGCGGAGGGGTTGCTCGGAGCGTTTGTAGAACATGGATGTGAAGCTCATCACTACTCTTATTAGCGTAGTAAGAATGAGATAGAGGTGCTGAACGTACTGCAAGGACTGACACCTGCTTCAGCCATGCCCAGGATAAATCTCAAGACAAGCATTCCGGCGTAGTTCTTCGCGCCAACGTGGGCAATCACCAATCCAGCCCAGATAATGAGCACAGTTCCCATATACTTGGCGAGCGGCAGTCGCTGGATGAGAAGAGCTGATGGGATGGCGAATGCGAGGTATCCAAAGTTGAAGATGGCCGCAACCCATGAGTACCTTTGGCCTTCTAGGCCGAGGTCGGGAATTAATGTATAAGCGGATGCATAGTTCAGCGAGAGCTTGTCTATCGGGTTGTTAGTCAACAAGCTCCATAATATAGGTAATGGGTTCCAAGCTCACCTAAGAATTGCACACAGTATGTCAAATAGATCTGGCCATCCCGTCAGTTGAGATCATTCCCGATGGAAGTAGAGATAGCGTACTATAGGCATGACCCGCCTGTCAAGAATCTTGCGCACTTCAGCACCTTCGATCTCTAGTTCCTCGGGCGATATTCGCTCTGCTTCAGCAAAAAGCTGGGCACCGATATCTTGGACTTCTCCAGTAGCGAGCTCATTTTTCTCTGTGGCGGGCTCATTCCTCGCCTCGACCTTCATGTCCTTGATGTCGGCCATTGTGTCGCAACAGTTGACGAAATCAAGCCAAGAGAGCCGGGTATTGAAGGCGAGTACTTCCTGCGAACAATTATGTTAGGAAAGCTGGTATTTATACCGTCATGTCGACCATGCGCGCAAAGCAAGGACCTTATCAACGGGCAACTGATAGAGGGATGTATAAGGAAGGCGCGTTATCTATGAGCTGGTTATCTCTTGGCTGTCAATCATTGCTGCAATCTCGCCGCTTTTATCGCAGAGGGTGGCGCTTGCATTTATCAAGATTATCTTTGACCTCGTTGTCTTTTGGCCAATGAATTTGTCGTTTGTTGGTCGACTCCAACTCTCTGGAGTAGTTCATGGAACCACCCGCTGGATGCACACTCCACTTGGAGTAGCTGGGGGAGCTCAGCAGGCTTATAATTCGTAAAATGTAAGTAGCCCCCTCTGTCAGCTTCTCTCGTGCGACTATCAAAAGTGGGGAGGTTGTCTATGCCATTGATAGCCGTCTTGGAGGAATCGGAGCATCCGATGAACCAAGTATTGCTAAGTCCACCGCGATTTCCTATATCGAGATCGAAAATCTCGACGTCATTCATTATGTTTCCCGGCTGCTTTGGGTCATTTGGCGTTTATAGTCCAATCAACTAGCTCACCGTGATGTCCCTGAGCCTTGGAGCCCTGTCAAGCTCAAACTAAACATCCCCAATCTGTGTAACGGCAGCAAGAATACCAATAGCCACTAGAACCCGTTAGCTTTGCAAATAGCCCTGCTAACGAAGATACTCACGCGCCGCAGCAGTAACAATATAAGACGACAAAGTCCAAGCAGTCTGCACGATCGCAACCGGATCCGCATCGCCTGCATGAGGCTTATACATATACCAGAACCCGATCGCAAGACTGAGCAGTAACGGGGTAACACCCCAAATAACGAACCTCGTGGCTGACCATCGGAGGATTAACCGCAGAGCATATTTTTTATCGCGTCGGTTAAGCTGCGAATCGACCCATGACAACCAGTGGTCGTCGATATCATAGTTCGAAGTCTTGTAGTCCCAGAACAGCTGGATTAGCGTGCGCTCTGTCTCGCGCCCGATATCCGGTATGGAGTGTCTGTTCTGGTCAGGGTGGCACTCGTAGAGTCCGAAACCGACCACCGTCTTAAGCGAAAGCCATCTTCTCAAAAATGGTCTCAGAGTCCACTGCGCCTTGCGAATCTGCCGAAAGAGGTCGCCGTGCCGTTCGATCCCCATTTTGATCTCCTTGGGGATACTGCCCTCTCGGCCCATGACGCCGACCACGACATAAGGTCCGACTTCTGGAACGACTGCTCTTCGCACAGACACCGAGAACCCGAAGCCGCTGCTCGTGCCTGTTTCGATCTTGTACCCCGGGGGAGTCGCTCCGCGGATACAGTAGGGCCTTACGGGTCTTTGGAACGAGCCGTGGAAGAGTCCAAATAGTGACATTCCGATTGAGCTAGTGGTTTCTCGGCATTGCCTCGTGCCATTGTAGATGGACTGGGTCTTGAATAGGTGGATTGTTGGTCTGCCTTGCATCTTCTGTCTGGTATTGTCAGTTAGAGGATTTTGGACTGGGATTGGAGGCCATACTGCGTTCGGCACTTGGGTAGCCATTTTGCTCGACTGAGCTGTTGAAATTAAACTCTGCACGGAACGCAATGGACTATCTGTTTGCAAAGCTTCAAAACACGTCAAAAGAGAACAAGGATTTGTTCTTTGGACTGCGGAAGAAGAAAAAAAAAATAGCTCATATCGCGTTGATGAAGTATTAAGATGTCAGGTGGATTAAGCCCCATTTTTAGCGTGCCTGCGCCTCGTATGAGTGGCTGAGCATGGAAGTAGATGCTATTTCGAGCAATTTTTGAACTGTTAAACATAATATTACCTTTGAGTCTTGTTCATGGTCGCGGTGAGGCTCTGTGGACGAGCTGACCTCATCCGTGGTGAAAAAATGTCAATGGTTGGGAAAGAGCAACGCAGAGAGAAATGTACACCTGCCGTTGAACCCAACCTCAAGAGGCAACTTCCCAGGAACGTAAAACAGAAATCATTAGTACATGGGTATATAGATATATTATAATGACATAAAACGATCATCACAGCAGCAATCGAAACACTCATTCCTTGATCCATCTCTGTCCATCCTTATCATATCCGACAGTCGCGAGCTCGATATTCAGTGTCTTGAGCATCATATCCATAGTGAACTCCTGCAGACCCATACAAATTAGCATATGTCACCAGTCAAGAACAAGGTAGAGAAAATCGAAATCATCAAACAAACCTCAGACTCAGCCTCAGCCTCCTCTTCCTCCCTCCCATTCTTCTCCCGCGCTCTCTCCATCTCCTGCCTAACCTCCTCCCTCCTCAACCGAATCTCATCCTGATCAAACTCCAAATCTCTCCCATCCACATTCCCAAACCAACTCTCCATCTCCTCCTGCCCCCACCTCGTATCATCACTCTTCATTTTCTCCCGCCAGGCTTTAACACCGCCCATGCGCGACATCCGTTCCTGTGCACCGGTAAAGACATCCTCCGCGGCATCTTGACTGACTTTTTTCCATTTGCTGATTAGGGTTTCAAGTTCCTCGTGTCTATTCGAGGATTCAATTCTTAGGGCTTGTTGAACTGTGTCTAGTTCGGAGCGGAAAGTTGAGAGGCGGGATTGTAATTCCCTTTGTTGTTTTTGAAGAGCGGTTATTTCGGGGTCTGCTGTTGCGGATGGTCGTGAAGGTATTGGCCGTCCGACGCCGAGCAGTGTTCGCTTGCGTGTTGGTGGTGGTGTTGGGAGGGAGAGTGCAGAGCGGGACGTAGCTGCGGAGGAGTAGGAACTCTCTCTTGTACTGGATGGTATCTCAGACTGCTGAGAGGATTTAGCTGTGGCTAGTTTGTCGAGGCTCGGCGATGAAGCTTCCTGTTTCACTGCAGGTGCAGGCGTGTCTCTGCGGAGGGGTGACTTGAATGGCTTGGAGAGTGCGGATGATGCTTGTTCGAGGCGGCGGCGTTTGCCATTGGGTGTGTTGAAAGACATTTTCGATTAGAGTGCGGTAGGATTCGACGATTTACATGATTAAGTATTGATTATTGGTGGTATGAGAAAGTGGATGATGAATGGAAATTGTTGATGTCGCGAGGGAGCATAACTGCGGAGATAGAGCAGCTTATCGATAAGATAAGTTCAGACACAGTGACGTTCTAGCTCGAGTCGTTACCTGGGAGGTAGGTACCTAGGTACTGTACAGTCACTCAGAAGAAACATTGATTCCGATCCTAAAATGTAGCTTGAAATCAAAGTATACGCTCATATACAGTATAAAAAGACAAAAAAGTGCTATCGCTAATGCCCAACCCCACCAGCAACCCACTGCGCAAACTCAGGGTCCGCGGGACGAGGAAAGAAGCCCCGGTTTCCATTCCCATTAGCCTGCGCAGCTCCATTCCCGTTCTGGTTCTCGTTGCCTCTTTGGCGGTTATTTCTCTGCTGCCGCAAGTACACCAGGACCATAAGGGTCGCGGCTAGGGACAGAATGATCAGGCCCTCAAGGACACTCTCGTCAATGTCGAGTTCCAGATCGTCGTAGTAGCCGTCTTCGTGGTCATCGAGACGATGGTGGTCTCCGCTCGAGGCCATGAACTCTTCTTCCTCTTCTTCGGCTTGCTTGTATAGTTGTGCAGCGTAGTTTGCTTCTTCTTCTTCGTTGTTTTCGATGAATGTGGCGATCCATTCGCTGAAGGTGCGGCGGGGTTTGGGTTCTGGTAACGTTAGCGGAAATTCTGAAAGCTACAACAATCAAGCGTGTACATACCCTCATCTTCACGAATAGACCTAACCTTGCCGTTCGTGAGCTGGTTCCACCAGCTTCGTGCCCTTAGTTTTAGAAGACTCAGCTTCACAGGCAAGTACGCCTCGCTGCTCGTCTCCAAAGCAAGATCATAGTATCTCTTCGCCATGTGGAAGTCCTGGTCGACAGCGACGCCATTCTCATGCATCCAACCGAGATTCCAGTAGGCTTGCGCACTCCAGTGAGCCTCAGCAGCGGTGTGATAACAAGTCGAAGCTTTCTCCGAGTCCGTGGCGCTTCCCAGTCCACTCAGGTAATAGTCGCCCATTTTCAGCAAGGAGTCAACATTCGCTTGTTTGGCTGAGCGCGTCCACTGGATAAGTGCTAAAGCGGCGTTTCGAAGTAAAGATGATCGAGGCTTCCTCATTCCAGGAAGAAGTTTGTCCAATGGCAGTAGAGAGCGCTGCTCATCCAGAATATATGCCACATTAGCTTGAGCATGCTCGTAGCCCTGCTCTGCGGCCATGAGCATCGGGATGAAGGCCCGATCATTGTCACCGGCTTCATAAGCGGCATTGGCCTCGGTAAATGAGGAGTGGAAGATTTCAGCCTTCTCCGCGACCATTTTGTAGTAAGACGCGGCAAGCCCGCAATGCCTCTTCCTGCCAACACCGTTGTTCGACAATTCTGCTAGGTAGTAGAATGCCTCCATCGAGCCCCAGCGGGCAGCCAAGTCAAAGTACTTGGTAGCTGTGGCGACATCTCCTTGATCAAGGAACAGAGCACCTAGCCGGGTTTGCGAAGTCGGGAAATCCTGATCGGCCGCCGGCTTGAAGTAGGAAGAGGCCTTGAAGGCATCTTGTTGTAGTCCATAGCCATGCAGGTACATAAGACCGATCGAATGTTGGCAAAGTGCATCACCATTGGCCAAACCGAGCTTGAACCACGTATAAGCGGTTTCAAAGCTTTGCTCCACGCCTTCACCGCGTAAGAACATCAGACCAATGTGTCCGGCCGCTTTGGATGCTAGTTTCTCAATCCCACTGGGGTGGTTCGGGTTGAGTGAACCATCCTTGTTCCAGTATCGCTTTGTCACTTGCTTGAAGTACCTCATTGCTTTCTTGTAGTTTCTGGGAAGTCCTCGGGTGCCTTCATAGTGCATTTTGCCAAGGCTGAACGTCGCCTTCACCTCACCCTTCCGTGACATGAGATCCAGGTATTCGAGAATATCCTCCAGACTAGCTTCGCTGGAACCCGAGCCATCACGCAGCGCATTCGGTCCAGAGCTGGAAACACTGGCACCCTCGCCGTAAACACCGCCTTCTTCATCGGCCCATCGGTATGACTCTCGAATCATGCTATGACCACCAGGCGGGCCAGATCGGTAGTACTCAATAGCCTTATCCGCCACTTGCTTGTAGTAATAGGTTGCCTCATCGCAATCCCTCGGCGCGCCAATACCAGCATGATTGCGATAAGCAAGAGTCATCTCCGACCTAGTATTCCCGCCCTCCGCAGCAAAAGTATGGTAAAGTAAAGCCTTCGCCTGGTCTCTTCCAACAGCACCCCCAATACCCGTAGCGTACATGAAACCAAGCATATACTGCGCCGTGCTATTTCCGTGCCATGAAGCAAGATTTTCGTACCATTGGAACGCCTGTTTGAAGTCCTGCGGGTGCGAGAAGTTGCCGTAGAAGTTCATCTCGGCGAGCAGGAACATCGCGTCGGCATCTTGGTCTTCGAGCGCTGCGATCGTAAGTTCGTCGACTGCTTTGGCGATGCTTGGGTGGACCTTCTTTCGCGCGCTGCTTCCTGATGAGGGGGCGTTCAAGAACAGTATACGGAATGCTTCTTGCGCATAGTACCAGGTGTAGCCGAGAATGCCGGATGGTTTGCTAGTGGGTGTGATGACTGAAATCTTAGCCTCGCGGAGGGTTTTCAGGGCATGTTCGACGTGCTCTAGAGGATCTGCATGTTAGTATCATGGATACCGGGTATGCAACATCAAGTCTGGTAGTCGTTTACCATTCGGGAGTTCATGTTGAGACGTATCACCAGAGGAATGAGGTGGATGTTGAGCAACATCTGTAAGAGGGTACTGCTCATCGGAGACTCCATTGGCTTCGACAGCAAGTGTACGCAGGAAAACTAGAGAAACAATTGTAAGCAGGCGTCTTCGCGCATCATTCGCCGATCCAGTTGCGGGCACTCACAAAGCAGTAGAGGCAGTAGACGCCATAACCAGAGGTTCTTCATCTTGCTTGAGAGAACTTGAGAGAGACGGTCAAGGAGACACGCATGGCGAAGTCTCCCAAGACCAGTCCAATGACGACAATATAAAGACGAATGTCAGCCAGAGCCGTTCTGGACACCGGAGCTGCTCGTCGATTCACAACGACTCGACCACTCGGGCCACCTGGCGTTGCGGAGCTTCATTTCCCCGATTTCTTGGCAGCACATGATGCTTATCTACAACTAGTCGATAAAACGATGAGGACTACTCTTTACATTATGAATGTGGATGTCTCAAAGATCTTTTATTTTCATGTTTTTTAACAGATTTTGTCCCTTCCTTCGACCCAGGACTGTCTTCTCTAAAATGTGTACAGGTAAAAGAAAACTCCAGTCGCACGCATTATAACAGTCTCTTCCCCATGCAAACCAATAAAAAAAAGCAGATGGAGCCATTGCATCTCTGCAAGTCAGACCGCATGAGGCGGCTGATAAGAGCCCCAATGTCTTCGGATCTAAGAATTCGCTCGCCATAACAAAATAAAACGGGAAGAAACAACGTAACACATCACCAGCCCATTGGAATATGTTCGCAATCTCAGGGGGCTGGTTCGGAGGCTAGGAATAAAGCTCGACAAACGGCAGAGGTTGAGCGTGATATGAATCACAGGCATTAAAGAAGGGAAGCAAATGAAGTAACGAAGTCGACGAAGGGCTAAAGATGCCCGTACTGCAAAAGATATAACCAACCAGTTCCGCAGCGAGGATGCAAGATGTTTTCTTTTCTTGTTTCAGGGGGACTTGAATGCGAAAAGTAATAGTACAAGAATACAACGAAAGCCAAGAAGAGACCACTAGTATATGATCCGATTTCATTGGCGAGGTGACCTAGATACTGTCAGTAAATGGGATCAAGCTTGGTTATTATTGTTGGGTGGACTCACGTAGGGCTAAAAGCCGGCGACGTCGGGCTGTAGCCAGGGGATGTTGGGCCTCCAGGCGAAGTCGGCGAGCCGGCAAAATTGGGGGATGTAGGAGAGTATGTCTGCGGGCTTGTAGGAGACCATCCAGGAGACGTAGGTGTGTATTTCGGAGAAGTAGGTGAGGTAGGAGACAAGTGCCGCGCACCACCAATAGCCGGGCTGGTAGGGCTGTAGCTTGGCGAGGTCGGGCTGAAGGCTGGCGAAGCGGGACTGAAGCTCGGTGACGTAGGACTGTAGTTGGGCGACGTCGGCGAGAATCCAGGCGAGGTTGGAGAGTACGAAGGCGACGTCGGCGAAGCCTGCCCATATGCTGGTGAAGTAGGCGAGTAAGCCGGCGAGGTTGGTGCGAATGACGGGCTTGCGGGAGAAAAGCCAGGGGACGTCATGAATCGTGGACTCGTTATACCCATACCAGGAGACGTGGGCGAGTAGCTGGAGGTAGGAGAGTATCCAGGAGATGTTGGGTTCGCACTGAAAGGACTGCTGGGAGAGTAGCCTGCCGGGCTGGTGGCAGCAGGGCTGAACCCACCACCAAAAGCGCTCGAGGGCTGGTACTCGGTGAAGCCACCAGGAGTCTCCGCGCCTGCTTGACGAATGGGAGAGAAGTTCGAGTCGGGGTCGGGGGTGCCGATGTAGGCATTCTCCTGCATAGGCGAGCCAGTATCGTACTGTGTAGCAGCGCCGTCGGAAATGATGGCATCCTTTGCACCCAAGGCCCCCATGACACCGTAGCGAGCGTTGTTTGAGACAACAGTGTTGAGCATGTTCTGGTCAAGGTAGACATCGAACTCTCCAGTACCAGCGGGCGCCATCTGTCCAAGAATCAAGTTCTCAGACACACCACGGCAGTCGTCAAGCTCACCAAAGGCAGCAGCTTCAAGCAGAATCTCAACAGTCTCTTCGAAAGAACAACGCATGAGCGCACCGTTATCGGCACGGTTGATACCATGACGGGTAACGGGAGTTAGGTAACCTCGAACAGTCATCACATCAACCAAAAGAGCCAAGTGACGCTGGTTGACGTAGGAACCATCAAAAGCCAACACTGCCGTAATTTCGCGAAGGACAGCCGCACGGGCAGCCTCAATACCAAACACCTCGAACACCTCAATGAACTGATTCGAGTAGGTGCGGCTAGCATCAACACCTGGAATTGCCAGAACCTCTCCAAGAGCAGAACCGCTTGTTTCCAACACCCACTCCTTGCAAAGCGGGTCTGACTTGCTGGAGAACAGCTCTCCATTGTCCAATACTCGGACCTTGGACTTTTCGTTGATGAAAGCACGTTCAACACCAGGAACACCACGAAGAGTGAGGGTTTCGAGGAGATGCTGCTCCAACTTCTTCAATGTAACATCGTACTCGATATCGTCATCATCATCATCATCCTTGTAATCCTGGATTTGACGGATACGGATAACCTGCTCATCTGCGTTGTTGTCACTGAAGATAACGGCAATATCCTTGGGATAAGCCTGCTTGATCTTACTAGCAACATCTTGAACCGTGAGACCCTTATCGAGCAATTTCGGACGGCTCAAGATGATACGAAGCAGCCACTTGGATTGGCGGGAGGAATCATCCGTGACATCTTCCGGAATGATGAAGTAAGACTCGACCATATCACGATCGTTCTCGATGACAGTCGTCTGAATGTCTGGATCGTAGTAGATCTCAGTGGCTTCAGTGATTGACTTGAGGTTTGTGTGTTCAACAGCGCTTCGAAGCTGTTTGGCTCCCTCCTTGTCATGAGTCCTCGCAGGATCTTGGTAAACAGTCATGGATGGAGTCTTGATGTTGGTTGCCACGTTAAGGATTTCCTTGAGACGAGGCACACCAAGAGTAACGTTCTTGGACGACACACCAGCAAAATGGAATGTGTTCAATGTCATCTGAGTGGCGGGTTCACCAATAGACTGCGCAGCCAAAACACCGACCATCTCACCAGGAGCGGCGGCCGCCTTAGCGAAGCGAGACTCAATGGCTCCAAGAACGTGTTGGAAGGCCAGCTTGTTCATAGAGTACTGCGTGACCAGCCTGCGGAACGCTAGGCGACTCCGAAGTTGGGCCTTGAAGAGCAGAGTGGCACTCTCCTGGGCCTCCTGTGAGATAGGATCGTTACCACGCACAACCAGCAACCTGTCGAGGAGAGACTGAACTTGAGGAACGACTTCCGCAGGGTGCAAATCGCTGATTGTTCCCTCGCGAATTCTGAAAGTAGTTCGAGCAATTTCAAGGATTCGCTGAATGTTGATGGGGAGCGGCATCGACTCATCGTCTCCTTTAGCAACACTTCGGAGGAAGGCTCGATCCTTTTGCAGAGCCTCCCACTCTTCATCAAGGTATCGCTGCACTTCAACATCACCAGCAATCTCGTTGGCCTGCTCCAAGACCTCGGGACCGAGGCTTAACTCTGGGTCCATGAGATCGATGCGGAACCGCTTCTTGAACTCGTCGTCGGAGCACTTGATGATATCAACGTTCTGATGCTCAATGTGGGCGCCATCAAGACCATCTTCTCCGTAGATGAATTGAATAATATCACCCAGCGAATTACGGACAGTACCATCATACTTGACCATAACTTCTTCCAGGGCCTTGACCAGTTTACGTTGAATGTAACCGGTTTCGGCAGTCTTGACAGCTGTATCAATAAGACCCTCACGACCAGCCATGGCGTGGAAGAAGAATTCTGTAGGCGTCAAACCACGAAGATATGAGTTCTCGACGAAACCCCTGGATTCGGGGGAGTAATCATCCTTCGTAAAGTGCGGCAGAGTGCGGTACTTAAAACCGAAAGGAATACGTTTTCCTTCGACTGATTGTTGACCCACGACAGCAGTCATCTGCGAGATGTTGATTGTCGAGCCCTTAGATCCAGAACGAGCCATTTGGACAGCGTTGTTCAAGTCCTTCAAACTCTTTTCGGTGGCAGTACCAGCTTCATCACGGGCGTTGTTCAAGGCACGAGAAACCTTACTCTCGAAAGTCTCACGGACGTTCATACCAGGAAGAGCCTCAAGCCTGTTCTGGGTCGCATCGGCAGTAATCTCCTGGACTTCCGTCTTTCGCTCACGAACACAAGCCTCAATCGCCTGGATGGTCTTCTCGTCAGGTATCGTATCACCAATACCAATACTGAATCCATTGTGGAGTAACCAGTATCCGACAATGGCTTGAGCACCATTGAAGAATCCCACAGCAGTATCGGGCCCGTACTCGTTGAAGATGATGTGAATAACACCACCACCACTAGCACCGACGACCTTCTTGGTGAACATACCATACAACAACTGTCCGCCTTGGATAAGGCAATTCTCGTCATTCAAAGGTGAGAACTTCTCGGCCGAGGTCATACGTCCTTTACCGTCGGTACGCATAAGATTGAGACCGGATGGAAGCGCCATACTGATCATCTGCTTGCCTGTCCACCTGGGCCTAGGCTTCAGGATCGCAGGCGGAGGAATCACACCATCCCAATCCGGAACCCACATCATAATGTTCATCACTTGCTCCTTGGACAAGAACACATCACGACGACATATCTTGTAAATACCGCAGAGAGTGTCCTGCACGATACCCATAAGTGGACCGTTTCGCTGGGGAGAAACGATGTTCGTCGGCACCAGTGCAAGCTCACTGAGTTCAGCACGAGACTCCTCGCTTTGAGGAACGTGCAAATTCATTTCGTCACCGTCAAAATCAGCATTATACGGACTGGTGACGGAAAGGTTGAGCCTAAAGGTCGAGTAAGGCATAACACGGACACGATGTCCCATCATGGATTCCTTGTGAAGTGATGGTTGTCGGTTGAACAAAATAACGTCTCCATCCATGACGTGTCGCTCAACCTTCCATCCATATAACAGTTGTTGCCCGCCTGCCCGCTTGGCATGTCGAAGATCGATACGCTCACCATTGTCCCTGACAATGTACCGAGCGCCAGGATGTTCGTTGGGACCGTTCATAACAAGCTGCTGCAGCTTCTCAATGTTGTATGGAGTGACAACCTCGGGGTAAGTCAATGTACGAGCAATACTCTTGGGGACACCGACTTCATCAAGCGACAAATTAGGATCACCAGTGATCACAGTACGCGCTGAGAAGTCCACACGTTTTCCCATCAAATTTTGTCGTAGACGACCCTCCTTACCCTTAAGACGACTTCGAATGGCCTTGACAGGTCTGTTCGATTTTTGCATCGCCTTCGGCTGACCTGCGATATCATTGTCCATGTATGTAGCAATGTGGTACTGCAGCAGGGACTCGAACTCGCGGACGACGTGCTCCGGAGCACCTTCCTGCTCGCAGCGCTGGACGTTTTGGTTCGCTCGGACGATTTCAGCCAGTTTATAGGTCAAATCATCCTCACCACGCTGGCCAGAAGTGCTACCACCGACAAGCACACTAGGGCGAACAGGAGGAGGCGGGACGGGCAGAACAGTGAGAACCATCCACTCAGGACGCGCATAATCATTGCTCAGACCCATGATGCGAACTTCTTCGTGGGAAATGTTGCGGAAGACATTCAAGGCAATCGAAGGGGTGAGAGTTTTCTTCTCAGGCTGTTGCATGTCCATCTCGTCCATCATACTCTTCGAGGGCTTCCATGTTCCAACCAACGTGATACCTTCCTTTCGAACTGTGGGTTGCGCATTGCCGCATCCGCCGTGGAGCCGCTGGGGCTTCGAGCTCTCTTTGCCATACTCGTCGTCATCCGGAGGTGGGTCGGCTTCGCAAATCAAAACATCCTTCGAAAGTCGCCAGATGTGGTCAAATCGTCGCTTCGGGTCGCGAATCCGCAGGGCTTCTAAGAACTTTGGATCGGACTGGTTTCAAGTCAGCATGATGTGCCATGTGGATTTGCCATCCCTTAAGGGATGACTAACCGTGTTGGCTTTGATCTTTCCACAATTGTGGCAGACCGTCTCGAGCAACTTCTTGATTTTCGTCAAGAAGCCTATAAACAGTTAGAGCGATTAAACAAGGCGATACAGAATGTAATCTGGTCACTTACCGATGTGAAAGACCGGAGTAGCAAGTTCAATATGACCGAAGTGTCCAGGGCACTCCTTCTGGCCTTCCTCACAAGTTTCGCAGTTCCACTGTCGGTCGATGGTACCTAGGCGCGGATCGTTGAGACCCTTCGTTCGTGGGCGTTGTCGTTGTTCATCCTATTTTAGTCTGCATTAGAAAGACTGCGGCTGCAGGGACAAAGAAGGTAACAAAGACCGACCATTGTCTCTGGATATTCGACATGCACCACACTCATCCGCTTGATCTCCTCGGGAGAGAAGAGACCAAACTGGATCTCCTTGATCGTGCGCAAAGGCGCCTTCGAGTAGGGAAAGTAGACGTTCGCCATGATGAAATATGACGCAAAAAAGGGACAGAATAACAGCGAACAGTCGATGAAAGTGAGAGTATTATGAGGCTAGAAGTCGCGAAACAATAACTTCTGGCGTCCTTTTTTCCGTGATATACAAGCAAAAGCAAGCGATTAGCGAAAGATTATGCGTGCAGAGGGCCGGATGAGGCCTCTGGCAGCCCTTGCCACTAGGGCGCCTGGGACCCTGTCCACGACTTGCGAAGCTCCGAAAAGGGCGAAAAAGAAGGTAATCACGGTCGGCGATCGCGATGCTCGAGTTCGTAGGACGGTATCGCGATAAAAGCGATGGGTGGTGGTGGATTGGGGGGATGGCGAGCAGCGTGTCGGGGAGGTGAAAGGGAGACGTTGGTTGTCAAGTTAGTCGGCGCCGGGGACGAGTTTTCTGAGCCGCAGCCTAGTGTTAGCGCGGCCCTCTAAACCTCCGTCACCTCAGCTTTCATCAGTGAATCCCGGCCAATGAGCGCAAGCATTACCTCAAAGGTAGTGGATCCCTTCGTCTGTCTTTTAGAGAGGTCTCTCACCGCTCGCCGTCGCAGTCCTTCATTCAACCAGCAGTATTTCTGGAATTGTCCCCGCCGCCAGCCAGTTTGACAGCCAGCGATCGTTGAGGGCGTTGAATGTTAGCTCTCACTCTTCGCTCCTGGCCTCTTTCTAGGCTGGGATCTACCATATCTCTCTCACTTCCATCTTCAAAGCCCTATCGGCTTGAAGAGGGCGTAGGCCACCTTGCGCCATGAATCTGTCTCTTGTGGATCCCTTTGTCCTGGCTCAGGACTACCCAGACACGTTATCAGAGAAACTGAGTATGCGATCGCTCAGTACTATTTCGCCTACCATTATACTGATTACTGGCTAGGGAGTGGGCATGCGACATGTCTGCGCTTCAATCGCAAGGGTGACTATTTAGCCTCCGGACGAGTTAGTTTCACCGTCAAGCTTCAGCCTGCTTCAAACTAACTTCACAACCAGGTGGATGGCACAGTGGTTATTTTCGATGTTGAGACAAATGGAGTTGCGCGCAAGCTGAAAGGCCACGTTAGGCAAATCCAATCGCTCAGGTTTGCTTTACACTCCAAATACAGATGAAGACATACCAACTCGCGTGACCTACAGTTGGTCTAGAGACGGTCGCTATCTCCTCAGTTCCTCGCAGGATTGGAAGTGCATTCTATGGGACCTGAAGGATGGTTCCAGGGTACGCACAGTCCGTTTTGAGGCTCCTGTATATATCGCGGAGCTACATCCCTACAACCAGTACGTCCTCCTCGCGGCTCTCAAGGCGATGCGCTAATTTTGCTCACTGCGCAGCCTCTTGTTCGTCGCCTCCCTCTTCGAAGAACAACCAGTCCTCGTCGACATCTCCTCCCCCAAACCCATAAAGCGCATCCTCCCCTCCGCCCCCTTCCGCGCCGCCCCCTCCAAAGACGAAGAAGTCGACCCAGCAGTCGCAGCAAAACAAGCCGCCCAAGACGCCAAACACTCAACGTGCGTAACGATCTTCACAGCGCTAGGAAACCACATCATAGCCGGAACCTCCAAAGGCTGGATCAACATCATCGAAACCCAAACCTGCACAACCATCCACTCCACAAAGCTCTGCACAGGCGTCATAATCCTCCTCCGCCTCGCCGGCAACGGGCGCGACCTCCTCATCAACTCCTCCGACCGCGTGATCCGCACAATCCTCATGCCCGACCTCTCCCAACTCGGCATCTCCCTCGAACACCAAAACATAAAACTCACAGTCGAGCACAAGTTCCAAGACGTCGTCAACCGCCTCTCCTGGAACCACGTCGCCTTCTCCTCGACCGGCGAATTCGTCACCGCATCCACATTCATGAATCCAGACATCTACGTCTGGGAACGCTCGCACGGCTCCCTCGTCAAAATCCTCGAAGGGCCCCGCGAGGAACTAGGTGTCGTAGAATGGCACCCGCACCGCCCATTCGTCGTAGCATGCGGCCTGGAATCAGGCTGCATATACACCTGGTCCATCGTCACGCCGCAGAAATGGTCCGCGCTCGCCCCAGACTTCGGCGAAGTCGAAGAAAACGTGAACTACATTGAGCGCGAAGACGAATTCGACATCCACCCCGCCGAAGAAATCCATCAGCGCCGTCTCGACGCGGAAGATGAAGAGCCCGACGTATTAACCATCGAGCCGATCAAAAGCGGTGTCGTCGGCGACGAAGATACCGAGATTGAGTCCTTCCGTATGCCAGTGTTGCTCGATATCTCGGATAGTGAAAGTGAAGAGGACATTGTCGCCGTTGGACCGGGGACAATGAGGAGACGGAGTCCCGGTGGTAGGGACAAGGAGAAAGTTGGGAATGGAGATGGGGGCGGTGCGAGAGGGGCGAAGGGGCGGAGACGATGAGATCCGACGATAAACTGGATGTGATGGGAGGAAATGACCCCATGTGGCATTGTATACATAGATTTTATATGAATGCTGAATCTATTGCTGATCAGCATGTCTGTTTTGGCGTTCGGGTTTGTTAGCCTGCTTGTCAGCGTGGTAAGGTATATTTTAGGTACACGGGTACGGGTACTTTGATCCGTGACACGGGGTTGGACAGGATTCGGAGTTTAGGCAAGAAAAAGAATACATGGATGAATAAGATCTCAACCCATTTTTGTTGTCAGTTTCTTCTCGAAATTAATTCTTCTATTACTTTTTGGAAGCTATACTAGTAGATACATTTTGATGTGCAGTCTATGACCAAGCATGTTGTGAAGACCAGGTACCGAGGGACAGGGACTCGGCGTACCGCTACCCAACGCTAGCCACCTAGCCGTGAGACGGTGAGATCCGAACCCAAGTATATATCACGGCTAGATCCGCACACTGTCTGCATCTATGCTCGTGCTGCCACTTGCTCTTTTTGGTCGCCCATCGCTTTTCTGTCCGCCCCTCTTAGACTTCGTCTGGTATAATCCCGCTCGCATGCCCGATTATTCGACGTCGTTCATCTCGCTTTTATTAGGTGTCAAGCATGCGACGACCCGTGTACTCTTGTCTCCGATTTTGACATTTCTACCGTACGCTTGGGCGTGCAAGCTCAAGCATTACAGCTCTTTTGATTATCTTCCGCGCGAGGACGACGTTATCGAATTAGGAGTGGGAGCGGATGAGGTCTCGCGGGTATGATGCGGTAAGGACAAGGTCGTGGCATCGTCAAATCGCAGCGGGAGGGACATGGGCGGATGAACTATGACCTGTAAGATACAAGGTCCGTCTTCGGGTTTCATTGGCGCGCTTGATGTACTTCGCCGTCCAATGTCGATCGAGGCATGCACTAGCATTCCAAGGAAATAACTTCCAATCACAGCAGTAATCCTCCGTTTTGCAATGCGAGCTAGTTTCTCGGTGGCTGCCAATTAGCTTGACGCGCCCGAGGCCGGTTTCTGTGCGTAGATTATGTGTAGAACGTTGAAGGCATGGATATCCTTGTTGAATGCTTCGGTCTTAACTCTCTCGGCAAACTGCAAGACCTCCTCCTTCGACCAGTTGAAGACACGACGAAAGGGTGCCATACTCATACTTTCTATACTTTCTGAAACGGCAAGATTGTACCACCTTGCCACTTTTCTCTCGTGGTCATCTTGAAGCCATGGGTTCAGAGGAAGTCCCACCCATTGATGGTTGACATTTGTGAATCCGGCTTTCTTGAGTTCGTCTTCTGTAACACGAGGGTTATAAGCGATTGGTCGCATAGTATGCGCTGTCGCATCCTTCAAACATTGGTACCACCTGCGCAGCTCGGTTCCGTCCAGTGACCGATCTTCACAGCGAGGCTCGAAATCAATCTCGACCTGCTCGAACCAACCACCCGGCCGAAGGTGGGAGAAGACCCTCCGATACAGGTTCGGCCAGCCTAGAACGCTGCCGGCGCCCATCTGGAGATGGATAAAATCCCAGTCCTCCTCCCCCAATGCCCACGGAGCTTCAAAATCGAAGGGTGCGTAGAACTCGCAGTTTATTGGGTGATTCGGGGGCTGTATGGGAGACAAATCAACGCCGGCGACGAAAATCTCGGGGTGTTTCATCGCTAGTTCAATCGCCCAAATGCCAGTTCCACAACCTAGGTCGAGAAATCGGTCTCTTTTGGTGCCTGGCTCGAACATGGGTGCGTACAGCAGATGGTCGTTTCGAGCCACTGTAAAAAGTTTATGGAAAATATCGAGGCGGTCCTGTTCTTGTTCGTCGCAGGGCAGGAAGTACATGCCTCTGCGAAAGCCATGATAGACGCGTCCGTTCTCTTCATGAGGAGGTGGATTTCGCTCGAAGCTGTGCAACACAAAGAGAGAGAAGAGAAAATCATTAGCTTCTCTCCGGGGACAGTTGTTTGCTAGATTTGGTTGATAAGAGGAAGGAGCGGAGGGGTAAGAGAGAAGTACTTGCTATGCATGGGGCTCATACTTTGAGACCCATTCCGATTCCACGAGCCATCAATTGCCGATGTCCTCGGCACTGATTCTCTCTCCGGGGCAGGCTGGATATCCATGGTGTCTGAACCTTGCCTTGACCGACCTATCTCGCTGGAAGTAGGAGAGTGGTAACTGTAGTGATTGTGCGCTGGAGAGCCCATGGTCGAGGGCAGAGGTCCTACCGGACTTCTGCCAAACATTTGAGGCAACGGTAGAGCGCGATTGTTGACAAGCAGCAGCAGGAGACAGTGGGATAATAGTGAAGTCGCGGTGGACTATACGAAGTCGTGGGGTGCGCTCGGCGGGCAGCTGAGCGGCGGGGAACAAGCTGAAAGCACCTTATAGTTATAGATCAGTTAGGAAGTCAGAGATCAGAAGTTCGCCCAAGTTCCAGTAAGGAAAAAATGAATGATTGAATGAATGAATGGTGATAAAGCAAAAAAAAAGGAAAAAAATAGTCGTGGCGGAGTCGGCAAGTTCTGGAAGAATTTATGGCCGTGAAATTGAAGCCAGAAATGGGTAGGCAAACACCCCGGGGAGGGGGGGGAGGAGGGGGCAAGGGGGTCAATTATAGCTCGGCGAACGAGTCGAAAGTAAGAGCCTCGCGGCAAAGGAATGGACAGTGAGGTATCAACAACAGTAGTCGTCAGCAGAGCGAGAGAACAGAAGTAGCGGTCACGGTGTTGGGCAACGACCGTGAGGAGAGACAGCAGAGGATAAACAAGTGCACGCAGAGAAAAATAAAGTCGAAGAGTGACAGCCACGACGGCGACAGCAACAGGCACGGGCGACCATTGGATCAAGCAAAGCAGGCCCTCTTTAAGGTTGTCGCAGCCGCTTTTCTTGACCCGGTTGGGCCCACGGGCGCGAGAGGGGCGGGGCGGACTGAAGTGGAAGAGAGAAGGAGGACAGGAATGAGGAATTAGAAAAAGAGGATGAATCAGGGGAACACTAGAGAGGATCACTAGCAGCATCACTAGGACGACTGGGATCAGGCCCCTGTACTGTAGCTGTATCAGATGGAGGGCGCAGGAACGGCCCCTCTGGAGTGGGCTGCTGCTGCTAGGCCTTGTGCTATAGGCGCAGGTGCAACGGACATCCAGCGGTTACAACCGTTGAACTGCTCCATTTCCTGGGATTGCAAATGAACAGCATCAAGCACCTAGTGACCACTGGCCAGAGAGGACCCATTGCCACGACTAGTACCGTTGACTTCCGGGCGGGAAGCGGTCCGTTAGTCTGCCAGTTCTTTGTTCCAGGAGTCTGGTTGAAGGATTCTCTATGGATTTCTGTGTGTTTTTCTCGTTGACGTACAACTACCGCTCTGCTGGGTCGCGACGTGTCAGTGTGCGACTCATTAATGCTACTGTAGCAAGCCTTAGTTTCTTTGTCTCTCGCAAATATATTCCAGAGTCCAAGCCCGTCTGTCGTCTCAAAGCCCGTGCTCAACTCTACTCAAGTCTGGCCACTGGCCACTGGCCACTCATTTGCTTAACTCCCGGCAATTCTGGAGCAGACGTTCCTGGTTTGCCCCTCAGTGAGCTTGGAAGTGCCGAACCGGAAACTACTCTTCTCAAAGTTTGGTACCATATCAACGTCCCTGGATAAGCGCCTACTCCCCAGTATACCTCATCAATCCCCAGATTGATTGGCAATGGTGCCTCGACAGAATTCTCGCTCATTCTCTCAACTCTGGGTTGCTGAAGCATGATGACGCTGATTTTGAGAATCTTCATTTCAAGTGCACTGCCTAGTTCAAATTGCGAGTGGAAATTGACAGTTGCCTGCCAATTCTACAAGACCGTGGCTGAGTGGCTAAATGGTTGAATAACGCTGCACAGTCCACTATTCTAACCCACCTCGAAACACAAATCCTGCAAAGTTCACGACCTAAAACTGAGTCGCCAATAACGCCGAAACGAACACTGGTCAGCGATGAAACGCGCACATGCCACTCGACAGAGTTTCATCTCCTGTGGTTCCCGGCATTCTCTAGTGTATCCACCCTTTTCCACGAGGATGAAGAGGCTATGCTGCTAGGTCACTTTTCTAGCCTTCTAGCACCGGGCCAATGTGCGCACTAGCTCTTGAAAAAACATTGGCCAGACGGCTGGCTCATCATTGGTGGATGCTGAATAGAAATGCGGTCTTCTACAGACGCCCTTGGTCACGAGACTCGCGACAAGAAAACACAACACTGTCTCTGTGGCGGTCATCTCCGAGCTGTATCTGGTAACGCGTCGGGGCCCCATATCATGAAAGCTTCATGGAATCACTGGTAAATTCCATGCGTTCCTCACCGACTTCTCTGACGGATGACAGTACATCGCCTCAGCTGGATTTATTGCGCCTTCTGCGGCAGCGCATCTATACCTGACTTGCCACGCTCAGGCATTGCAACAAGCATATCACTCGACTCTTTTGTTGGCTGCGACACTCGTGCCCTGGTCGCTCCCCCGCGGAGTTACGAATCAGTCTTAGCTTGTCCGAATATGATCTCTACTCCGTAGGGCAAGCCAACGACCTGCCAGGCATAATTTCCCTTGCCAGGGTAACCGGAGCGCGAAGATGATCATTGGACCGTCAGCTGGATGATGCGCTAGCCACAGCTGTAATACATCCCCGCTATCTGCTGTCCGATCATCGGACTAGGGCCGGCATGAAAGTCCACTCTGTGATATCACCAGGAAATCCTGAGCGGCTTTTGGCTCCTGGTTGGCTAGGCTGGTATACAGGGTACGGGGCTGAAAAGACACGGCTTGGACTTCCTTCCTGCCAATAACGACCCCGGTCGAACGGACACACGCGTTCATGAACCTGGCTTGGAAGTGAACATCTCTCGTACCGTCTCGAGGCCAGATTGACTAACATGCCGGGTGGCTGCCGGTGGCTTTGACTGCATCATACACAATAGATCTCTGCCAATCATCTTCGACGGCGTTGCATGCTCTGAACCGTCTTGCGTCTGAGAATTCGAGGATCACCCCACCGACACCACCATACAAAATTCCTTGCATTTGCCTGGCCGCAGGATTTACAACTGACATGGAAAATCTGGACGTTTAAAACTGGACCTGGTCCCATGCATTCCAGGTTTGAAAGCGAATCGTAGGCGATCCACAAGAGGGAAAATCGACGATAGACTTTAACCCACCCAGTATATAATCGGAGTAGTGCGTAGTAGCTCATTCAATATTGCCGCCTTTGTCACAAGTTAGCTCTCAAGGACCCTTCTGTCGCAAGACCAGGATGAATGTGGTTAACGAGACCCGGGACTATATCCGCTATGGTGCCTGTAATATCAGGCACTGACGCAGTCTTGGCATTGTGTCGAGTCATGAATCTTCTCCTCGTCTCCATCCCGAGAACCAGGAAGCGAGAAAAAAACAAATATCGGGATCCTCCAAGCAACCACAGATCGCACCCCGATCATTCCTATCAGGCCTCTCCACGTCAGGTCTCCAAACTCATTCTCTGCGGCACAGCTGTCGGGAGGAAGAACGAAAAATTTTCCCGCTGTGGCCGCCGCCTGTACGTATCAAGCCTTGCATATCCACACCTCGGGCCTCGCTCCGGAAACAACTTGGAAGGATTCTCGATTGCCAGCTGCTCGGCGGATCTGATCCCACAAAAGCAAGGGACTGGACTATACCCTTTCCGCACTTGCCTTATAGGTCGGGCGTCTAGTTGTTCTAATCCGGTAAAAGCGTCATCAACCACCGTCGTCAAACAAGCTAGCCAAGCCATGCATACACTCAAGCAAACGGCGTCTACCTCGCTGTCTCTGCCAGAGGACAACTACATCTACTCGATCGTCCCGGCGTCGCGAACAGAGTTTGCGGCCATCTCATCGGATGATTCGCTGCGCGTCTTTGACGCCAACAACCTCAGTCATGCGTCGTTGGTGGCCAATAACACACACGATGGGGTCACGTCCTTGCGAACGTATGATGCAAGTAGCCAGCTGATGATCACCGGCGGGCGAGACGGCAAAGTGAAACTGTGGGATCTGCGAAATGGGAAGAATGCCGCTGTCGTTGCGGTGGAATCATGTAAGTCTGGTCCTGCATTTCCTTTTGGGCTGCCACTTTTTCCTGTGTTTGTATAGACAATAGCTCTATCTCAATAATTTGCCATGTCGATCTGATTTACTGACTGCAACAGCAAATGAGGCGCCTGCCTTGTCCGTCGCCGGCTGCTCCCAGACAAACAACATCGTCGCCGGAACAGAACTGCATTGTCACCAGGCTATTGTTGCATTCTGGTAAGTTCACCCATGTCTATATGCGTCTTCACATCCTCCAATACGAGGACAGCCAAGATATTAAGTTATATTACGCACGTGGTAATTTATCGAGCTGCTAACTAACGCAGGGACGTTAGATCCCCCAATCAACCGCATCTTCAGTACGTGGAAAGCCACAATGACGATGTAACAGAGGTACGTCTCTCCCAAACCAGAGACTTGAGACCTCACTAACAGTACCAGCTTCAATACCACCCAACCCGCCACAACATCTTGCTGTCGGGGAGCACCGATGGCCTCGTCAACATCTACGACACAACCGTGACAGACGAAGACGAGGCCCTAGTGCAAGTCATCAACCACGGCTCCGTGCACCATGCCGGCTTTATCAACGAGCAGGCTATCTACGCGTTGAGCCACGATGAGACATTCGCTATCCACCCTGCTACGAACCCCGATGACCAGGCCCAGGAGCCTGAGCCAGTGCAGTTTGGCGACTTGAGACAGCCGCTTCAGTGCGAGTATATCGCGCAGCTGTGCATTGGTAGCCAGGGACCTTATATTGCTGCGGGCAATAAGATGTATGCGTCGCCAATCTTTTGCTTCTATATGCTTGCTAATAAATCAACAGTGACAAACGCCTGGACCTTATCCCGCTCGCTCCAAACCCCTGGCGCTTCGACGAGCAGAACCTATGGCGTCTACCTGGCGCTCATGGCGAGGAAGTCGTGCGCTCTATCTATGTGGATGAACAGGTGCATACTCTCCTTCTAATGTTGTCTGTATGTTGCGGACTAATCAATTTAGAATCAATCCGTCTTCACCGGTGGCGAGGACGGCTTCGTCCGCGCGTGGAAACCAGAGGGCGAGCAAGAGCAAGGAGGAGACACGGCGATGGAGGCATCACGACCGAGGGAGAAGAAGACCAAGGAGAAGGGTAGATACAAGCCATATTAGTTTAGTTAACCCAAAGTATTGATGTTGATGCTAGCCCATTAAATTTGCCTCACTTGCCTTGAGACTCGGAGTGCGGCTGAGAGAAGATGCGTACTTTCTGGAATAGGAAAGAACAAGCAACGGTCGTACCTTCCGTGCGAGGATACGGACACTGGGTACAAT
The DNA here is from genome assembly GCF_047715825.1 of Aspergillus stella-maris. Lineage (NCBI taxonomy): Eukaryota > Fungi > Ascomycota > Eurotiomycetes > Eurotiales > Aspergillaceae > Aspergillus > Aspergillus stella-maris. Next base: position 729,659 of record NW_027396796.1, read on the forward strand.
CATTTGGGGAAAGAGCGACTGTTACCGTCCCGATCAACTTACCGGGCACGCATATGTACTTAGCTTTTACATAAACGGTCTCCGGAGATATATATTGTTGCTGCCAATCGCATACCCTCCATATCTCAACCCACAAGCATCTAGAGTCATTCAAGAAAAATGACTTTGACAGTAGACCCCTAAAATGGACCCAAGCAGTATATTTTTTCCTCAATTGGAACGATGAAAATTGTATTGAACTCAGCATGCTAATACACTCTCTAATGTACTACACAGAGCGGGCCAACTAAAACTCGCCGGCTAGATCGACAGACATCCGCGGCCGAATCTTATCTGCGCCCGCTCGAAATTTTTTGTTCTCCCGATAACAACGTCGACACTGCTTGAGTCGAGTTGAGGACCGCAGGGCGCGACTGGTTTCTCTTTTCTTCTATTGCGATCGCTTTTGATTAATTTTCACTCCCCAGCGATTTCTTTTTGCAACTTTCAAGTTAGCGCGCAACGGGAAAGCAGACGGTGACTCCGCTCGATTAACCCTGCGATTGACTTCCTACCTACCTACCTCCGTTTATGCGCCTTTCACCGAGGAACAGAACCACGCCTACCTACCCTTGATCGAATACCCGACCCTTTCTCGTCTACATACCAATCCCACAGAAATGGACGCCTACGCCTACCTAATAAAACACGGCTGGTCCGGCCCCGGCAACCCACTGAACCCCGACCGCGCCGGTGCACGAGGCGGACTAGGCCTAACAAAGCCCCTTCTCGTCGCGCGACGAAGCGGAAACAGCGGAATTGGGAAAACGACGACAAAGGACCCGACAAATCAGTGGTGGCTGCGCGGGTTCGAGGACGCGCTTAAGGGGATTGGGAATGAAAAAAAGGAGGATATGGGGGTTGTTGGGAAGGGGAATGCGTTGACGAGTGAGCTTTATCGGTTTTTTGTTCGAGGGGAGACTGTTCCTGGGACTCTTGGGAATAAGGGTCAGAAGGAGAAGGAGGTCTTGGGGAAGAGGAAAAGGGGGGTTGGTGAGAAGGAAACGAAGGAGGAGAAGAGGGTAAGGAGGGAGGAGAAGAAGAGGCGGAAGGAAGAGAAAGCGAAAAGGAAGGCCGAGAAGGAAGAGCGCAGACGAGCGAGGGCTGAGAAGAGAGAAGTGAAGGCAAAGAGGGCTGAAGAGAAGGCCGAAAGGAAGAAATTGAAGGCTGAAGCGAAGGAGAGAAAGGAAAAGAAACCTGAAGACGACTATCCCACGCCGGTATCAATGGATCTCGATTCGACGGATGCACAGGATGCTACCTCTTCAGATACGAAGCCCGTGAAGGAAAAGAAAGAAAAGAAGGGCAAAAAGGACAAGAAGGAAAACAAACGCGACACATTTTCGTCGTCAGAGGAGCCTTCAAAACGAAAGTCCAAGAAGAGCAAATCGACCTAATAGATCTGTTGGCATAGCATGAGCATGGCATAGCATATATAGACTTAGATTGTTATAGATACCCATTTAGTTTAAGAGTATACCTACATATCACTGCATCAACAATGAATCAACAGTGCATTCAATCATCAATTTATTTTTTTTTATCTATATCGCAACGCATGAATCAAGCCTCTGTCGGTAACTTTCCCACCCTCCCCGACAAAATCCAGGGCCTCCTCTCCCAAAACTCATCCTTGATAATATCCACATGCTCAACGACAACCTGTGCCTTCCGTCGTAACTTCTTGAACTTCTCCTGCTGCGTCTTCGAGAGTTTTTCTTGACTAGCCGGTGTATCCTGCTCTCCTGTTGCATCCTGATCCGTACCCCCCGTCTTCTTCTCTTCAAGTTGATACTGCGAAATATCAGCACGAACTGGTTATAGAGAGGAGAGGAGAGGATAGGGTAGATATAAACGACTCACCTGCCGAAATACCACGCTTCCTTTTTTATAAATCTCCTCCTCATTATTATAATTTATCCCAAACCGCTTAAACAGTATCTCATTTTTGTCCGAGGAGACAGTCCCCTACACCAATGTTAACATCCCCCTTTGCTCCCCATTGCCTTGTATTGTCCAAAAAGATTAGAGATGGATGGAACGTACCTTCAACGCCTCCTCAGCCTCCGTATTCCGCATCCCGCCCCGTAAAACCATCATCCAGAACGTCGTATTATATAGGTTATTAATATGGCAATCGACCTGGCGCCAACTCATATAATCTCGCAGATTCCGACTGGTGGGGTAGACTACGGCTCGCCCGTCGAAGGAGGGGAGAGATGGTGGTTGCAAGGGTGTAGAGGGGAAGTAGCTGGGCCAGAGGTAGATGTAGTGGGCTGTGAATGTTGAGACGATTGTTGTTACCAGCTTTCTATATTGTGTATTGTGCATTGTTAGTATCAGTATCTTGTCCTGTTGCTTGTTGCTATTCCTTGCCGTGGTTTGCTGTAGAGATTTGATCGGCGTATGGAAAGCAAGACAGGACAGGCACAGGATAAAAGTTGAAGAGAAAGTATCGCAGGAAGACATACCCGCTCCGTCTCTCAAAGAGCTCACAGGATGGATGGAAGACGAAACTATACACTGTTAGAACTCCCCTTTCTCAACTCATTTCTGGCATAGCGTAGAATACCTAAACTCATCACTAACCCCATAAGCAACCACCAACTCCGGCAAATCTTTCAGAACCTCCACAGCAGCAGCATTCATGAGATCGAGCGCGCGCCGATCATTTGGTTTCTCGAAGGCGTAGCGGTCGGATAACCTTTCCTTGCTGTATCAGTAACTGACCGAGAACCGAGTTCTTCAAAGGGCACCCTCCAGGACATGGAAGAGGAGAGACCCAGACCCAGACGAAGACGTCCAAGACGACTCGATCCGAGAAGGCGAGAAAGTGAGAAAACGCACTTATGAAACCCCCTCCCGTCAATCCGTACAACGATCCATGTGTTTGGGAGCAGGGTGTCGTCTTGCTCGAAGGCTTTGACGTATTCGTATCTGGGGTTGTTAGTCCCTGTACATTGAAAGAGGGGGTTCGGGATTTACTTTGAATTTGCCATGATGGTGAACTATAACTTTATCATGAATTCTTAGTTGTATGTAGGGTATCTTGTTTTATTTGCTGGTTGATGCGCGCCTTGTGTGGGATATGGTGAGGGTTGAAGAGATTGTGGGGAGCCTGAACGTGGGTAACCGCTGGCTCGGAGTCATCGCCCAACGCCGCAGTGAATGTGTCAAGGCAACAACTTGGTAGGCAGGATGATCTGGTCAGGGATCTTATTGACTACGTAAATATAAAATTTTTAGAGTTGGTGGGAGCAAGAATATATAGTCTAATATAAGCTATAGACTGTAGAGGCATCTATACATACTATAGGAGAGTCTAAAGAGTGGTAATAATAACTAGCTAAACAGTCTCCTCTTCCGGAATCTCATCATCGCCAAACTCGCTGAAACGCTCACTGGGTCGTTCGCTCGTCTCACTAGCCGCCTTGTCGGATTTCTTCGACTTGCGACTGAAGAAGCTCAGGCTGCTCCGTGAGGGAGTGCTGGACACGGTGCTGTCGATGCTTTTGGCGAGTTGGACCTCGCCATCGCCGTCCTCATCGATTTCGCCTTGTAATTGATCGCCTTTCTTGGAGAATAGACCGGAGCGGTCTTTCCAGGAGCCGAATTTGCTGGAACTGCCCTTTCGAGTAATCTTTCGGATGAATGACTCCTTTGAGCTGGCGTTGTCGGCAGATGCGGCTGACGGCATGCGCTCGAGGGACTCGTACGAGTCCCTGGGAAAATTGGACAAAGAGCGAGAGTCTCGCGACTCCGAGGGAGAGCCCTCATCGAAGGACATGCGGAGGTGTTCTTCTGTCTCCTCGTCCTCGTTCTTATCATCCTTCTTGTCCGATCTCTTGCCGCCAAAGATTGTCCTAAAAGTGGGCGCTGCAGGGTTCAACTTTGGCGTTATTGGCCGATGAGAGGATGATGGTCGTGTCCCGATAGGCGCTTGTAGTGGTCGACCTTGTCTTTCAAAGGAGTCATCCATAAAATCGGCATCACCCGAGAAGCCTAGAGGAAGATGGCCCGAGGAACCATAGTGAGTGGTAGAAGGGCGTCGAGATTGATGCCTTGACCAGGTTGAGGGTGAGGCCCAGTGGAACCCGAGAGGACTGCGGCCGCCGGGCTTGTCAGCAGTCGGCCAACCAAAGTGGCGGTTGTCTGTAGATGGATGCGGAAGTTGATTGTCAAACGAGAACGTGGATGACGGCCTGGGAGACAATGACCCCCTTCTCCGAACCGTGCCCAATATGGATGACGGGTCAATGGGATCATGTCGAGGGCTGAACTGGTTGTAACCGGTATTAATATCAGAAGCCTCGCCCTTGCCAAACCCACCGCTTCCGAACCCAAACTTGCTTGATGAGAATATGCTGGAGAATGCGGTGCGCCTGGACGGGATGTGGTCGGATGAGCTGTCAGGAGTAGCACCGGTTGTGTTGTTTCTCGGAAGCAACGACATGGGATTGGCCCAGCTGCTGGTATAGCTTAGACGGCGGCGACGATTTCCAATAGGCTCGAGTTCATCCATCTCTCTCGGAAATGACTGGCTTTGGCCTTGCTTCAATGTCCCTAGGAGAGGCGGCTCTTCTGCGAGGGTCTTGCCACGGGGACGATTGAAGTTGAAAAGGCCAGATAAACGCCTAGAGGCACTTTTCGGTGCCTCATCTGCATCAGGTGTACTCTGCGCTTCAGTATCTTGAGGTTGCTTCTGTATCTCTTGCGGACTGGGTAGAAGGCTCGCAGGCCGACTCCCAGCAGAATCTGGGGAAGACGGATCTGGAGGGAAGCTGTTTCGCTGAGTATCAGTCTCCTCGAAATCAGAGAATCGAGGCCTGATGACAGGCCTCGGCAACTCTGGTGACTCTTCATCTCCAAGCAGATCAGACGGAAGCAATGCATCCGCTCGAGGGCTCATCTGCGGGTTGGTGATGGAGAAGTCGGAACCTCGGCGGAAACTCTCAGCTTCACTCGTCAATCCAGGAAGGGTCATCCCATTATTAATATTGAAGAAAGAAGAGGCAGGTGCAAACGTAGGCGAGCTGGTCGTGGGAGGATTGTAATTCATGCTGGTAGGGAATGGTTCGAGAGAAGAAAAGTTCATCGGCGAGGAAACATTGCTATTGAGCGAGCTGCGATGCCGACGCGGTGGGCGTATAGTAGCGCCAGAAGGCATATCAGGATCTATAGCCGGCAGTGTGAATGGAGCATTACCAGCGCGTTGGGAAGTCAGCCACTTGAAGCGCTCCTGTGCTTCTGTATACTGCTGCTGAGCCTGGGTGTGCAGGTTCACAAGCGCAGCGTAGCGTGCTTGGAGATGGCTAAGTTTGATTTCCCACTGTCGAGCTCGTTCGTTGTCAATGCGGTCCAATTCCTTCCCATCCTCGCCGTCCTCCTCTGAGGGACCCTTTCTCTCATCCTCGAGTTTCTTGACCCGCCCGCCCTTATCTTGGATCTCTTCATCGATGACCTTCATTTCACCCTGCTCCTTTGAGATCTTCTCTCTCACTTCATCCGCACGCTTATTTCCTTCTTCTTCAAGACGCGCCTTTTCTTGCTTAGCTTGTTCGGTGTCGGCGGCGATTTGCACGATCTGCGTCTGCCAGCGAGCAAGGTCCTTCTTCCGTTTCTGGCGATCGGCTTCTTTCTGCTGAAGAACCCTTTCCCGCTTTGCCTTTTCACTTTGCACAGTCCGGTTGACGCTTTCTAGTTTATTCACATGTTTCTTCAGGTCGCCGCTGGCCTCGTCCTTCTCCCTGACCCGCTTCTTCAACTCATCGCGCTGCTTCTCGAGATCCTTCAAAAGGGCAAAATGTTCTTCCTCTTCGTCGGCTGTTTGTTTTTCCACGGCGTCGTTGTCATGTTGCAGATTTTTCAGTCGATCGGCTAGCCGAGAAATATCCTCATTTTGGTCGTAAGCGGCCGCATTGTGATGCACGTTTTCTGGGTGGCTGTGTGAAACTTCTGCCGCACCGGCCGCAGGGGACGGCCGACGGCCGACAGATGAACGCTTTTGTAACGGACCACCGCTGTGTTCGCGAGCCATCATTGGCGCCGAAGGCGTAGGGAGACCGGCGGTTGACCGAGGGATCGAGGCTCGAATCGTAGGACCCGTCGACGAGGCATTGTCGTCGGTTTGCGAGGCTGGAAGAGACTTTGTGCGAACATGGATGACTGCGCTCGGTGTTTGAAAGTTGGCCGCGCTGACTGATTGGACACATATATGGTAGATGCTTCCGGGGACAAGGTTCAGGATCTCGACGGCGGTTTCCGCTCGTTTGGATTCACCCACTGGTCAGGAAATCATCCGGTCAGTCGCATCCACATGGCATGACCTGATCAAACTCACCTTTCGCGCCATTGACTTGTATGATATGCCGGTGAATAGAGTTGTGGAATTCGGGCTGCTTCCAAGCAATCCTTATCTCGCGAGCGGTTATTTCTTCCAGGGTAACTTCGGGTGGCGGAGGGATATCTAAACCAAGCTTCTCTATCAAAAGCTCATTGGGCGTTTGACAGACTTGCCAGGCACGATATAGAAGCCTTCATAAGTCAGAAACAAGCATCTGGTACCAAGGAGAAACTTGAGACTTACCAACTCAGCGCCCACAGGATGCTGGCAGCGAGAAAGAGAGCCATGACGCCTCGCACCCTTACACGGGGTACCACGCTTGGGTAGGCGTCAAAAGGGAGATAGAATGGCTCATACATCCCAGCTCCGGTCCATGGGGCAAGTGGAAAGAGGACGGGATGCCGGGCTCTTCACAGGGTCTGCTGTCTCGGACTCAACTCCGGCAGCCTCGATAAAATGAGCGCGGAGTGCCAGTGGGGAGAGTCATGTGACCCTGACTCAGCACTTCAAGCTTTTGCCAGGATAGGCCTAGCCCGGTCCAGGTCATGCGACAGGGCTGATACGAAAGCGGACTAGCGGCAGTTTCTAAATCAGTGGTGCATAATCCGAGACATAAAATTGGGCTTATGTAACGAATCATGCAGCGAAACAAGGCCAGCTGATCAGTGATTGCATGTTGGGTTGTTGAGAGAGCTGCCTCCTCTCAACCAACGCCCCGGTCGTCCAACCTCCTCCCTCAGCGTTTTTTTCTCGGCTGTCACGGCCTTTTATTACATATTCGCTGCACTGTCAGCCTTCTATATTTCGTTCTCTTCTATATTGCGATGCGTTGAAATTCCCCGGTCGCTCGAGGCCCTCGCATTCTTCGTTCATACCTCCCACTCGTTCTCCACTCGGCGCATGTCTCTCGGCTGTCACATGGGTTGAAGTAGGCGGCAAGTCCGGCTTAAGCTTGTGACGTTTCACTCTGCCAATTCTACGACACTCACCACTCTGTTCTTTTGCGCGATATTCGTCTCGTTTATAAAGTCATATTCCTTGCGAGGGGATCTCGCGTTGAGTTGGCGGGATGCAGTACGTCAGAAGTATCAGTGGTTCGGTCTCAAAGACCTGGAACTCCATCAATCCAGCGACTTTGAGCGGAGCCATTGATGTGATTGTTATTGAGCAGGAAGATGGTATGCTCGAGGAGATGATCTTCTTAATGAGCTATCGCTGATTTCACGATCTTCTAGGGACCCTTGCGTGCTCTCCCTTTCACGTCCGATTCGGCAAGTTCTCGTTACTCCGTCCGTACGAGAAGAAGGTACCCAGATCCCAGGACATACCCCGACAGTCTGCTTCGGAGACTAAATGAGTCCTAGGTGGAATTTCAAGTCAATGGTGTCAAACAAAACTATGCAATGAAGCTCGGTGAGGGCGGGGAGGCGTTCTTCGTTTTTGAAACGACAGATGAGATCCCCGCATCGATGCAGACGTCACCCATCATATCGCCCATATCCAGCCCAAAAACGCGCAGCGAAGAGAACCTACCATCTCTCCAAGAACCGGAATACCTAGATCTAGATCAAAGCAAAGGCGGTGCTCACCCGCCCCTGGTATCGAGAACCGGTCGGGCAACAAGTGATTTAGGTACGGAGTCTGCTTTCTTCACCCATTTGGCCCCATACTCATGTGCCTCTAGGCGTGATTACTCCGCTATCACAGTCGCCGGATGAAACCTCCATGGAGAGACCATTACGTGGATCTTTCGGAGCAGAACACAAGCTGGACAGGGCAATGTCTGATGGCATTCTGCCAGCCGACGCTCACAACAGCGCCGTTGACTATGCTTATGGGCTACCGCGGCCTGATTCTTCCCACTCAAATGGAGATGCAGATGCACACAGGTCCCAAAGCCCTCCACCCGTGTCACTCAAAGACGCTGTTTCGCGCGCAACGACCCTCTCTCAGAAATTATCGACGTCGAATATTCCTTCTCGCGTTACCGATAGCGGAGACCTTATGCTTGACATGACCGGTTATAAAAGCAATGAAGAGGATGCACTCCGAGCAGAGGTTGTTGCACGAAAAATCCTTGCAGAGGAGCTGGAAGGAAACTACGATATCGGTGCGCTTATTGGGGCAGATGAGCATGGGAACCTGTGGATATATAGCAGCGAAGAGGCCAAAGAAGCGGCTAATCGCCGAGCCACCCTCAACTCCATGCGACCTAGCTCTGCAATGAGTGAGAATGCGGTTTCCGACCCTGGTTACCATAGCGATAGCGACAACTCGCTCAAGGACCCCTCGTACCAGGTGCGACACCAGCGCGCAAAATCCGATGTTCAGCCTGGATTCCCCACGCCACCGCAGTCTCCTCCGCACAGCAATGTGCCACAGGAGCTACTTCGGAACTATGCGAAAACGTTGCGACTCACAAGCGATCAGCTGAAGGCGCTGAATCTGAAGCCTGGCATCAACGATATGTCCTTTAGCGTCAACAAAGCGACTTGCACAGCCAACATGTACTTATGGAGCGGAGACACCCCAATTGTTATTTCGGATATTGATGGGACAATCACAAAGTAAGTATCCGTCTATACTATACCGGTTTATCCCCTCTAATTGTGATAGGTCTGATGCTCTGGGTCACGTTCTGAACATGATCGGCCGAGACTGGACCCATGCTGGAGTGGCCAAGCTCTACACAGACATCGTCAGCAATGGGTACAATATCATGTACCTCACCAGTCGTTCCGTTGGCCAAGCCGATACCACGCGGTCGTACATTTACGGCGTCTGTCAGGATGGCTATAGACTTCCAAAGGGACCTACAATCATGAGTCCAGATCGGACAATGGCAGCACTACGACGAGAAATCTATCTTAGAAAGCCCGAGGTGTTCAAGATGGCGTGCTTGAGAGATATCTTGAATCTTTTCAACGGGAAAGAGAACCCTTTCTATGCGGGTTTCGGTAACCGGCTCACAGATGCTCTCAGCTACCGGTCCGTGAACATTCCCTCCAGCCGGATTTTCACTATCAACTCGAACGCCGAGGTCCAGCTTGACTTGTTGAGCTTGAACAAGTACAAGAGTAGCTATGTCTCCATGCGTGAGCTAGTTGATCATTTCTTCCCTCCAACCAGTTTGCTGGTTCAAGCTGGCGGCGAAGAGTATACCGACTTCACCTACTGGAGAGATGTTCCACGTGACCTCGATGACATCTCGACGACGGATAGCGAGAGCGAAAGCCGAGCAGACGAGGACGAACGCGATTACGAAGACGAAGGTAGCGAGCTCGAAGACGATGAAGTCGGAGAGGAAGACCTCGCCGCAAGCTTCATCTCCCAAGCCACCGACCCCTACAACGAAGCGGAGACACGCAGCGTAGCCTCCGAAGACGAAGGAGACATTGAAGACGAAGAAGAAGACGAAGAATACGAAGAGGATGAGGTGGAAGAGACTACACTTCCAATCCGGGGCAAGGATTCAACTCCGCCCACGCCCCGCCGGTGAAAACCGTGCATCAGCATCAGCATGTGCATATTCGACATATGTGACGATTTCTGGAGCGGCATTCCCGAGCTTATAGACGCGCCTTGAGGGAGTTTGTTTAGACTACTGCATCGACGGTGTTTTTTTTTCTGTTTTTGATTTGGCAAGCCGCATAATGGGTTACGGTTGCATGTCAGCGTTGATTAATTATTCTTGAAGCACCCAGCCTTCAGCCTAGAACTGTACTTTTACGCTATAGAAGCAATAATGCGAACAATCATATAACTGAGGCTGCTGGCCTGACAATACTCGTGCTCAGAGACCTTTTCTGGTGGAGTTTTGATGAGTAGATATTCCTACTAGGCTTTCCCGCTTTGCTTGAGGAAGGCACGATCATAGCCCGGGAGTACCTATTGAGGAAGGAGCTACCGCCCAGACGCGCCTTCCTCATGGAGTTTTGATAATTTTAGGGAGGAGCGACCACCCATCGCACCTGCCTATTTGGGGTGTGCAGATAGACTCTGTCGAGGAAGGAGCGACTGACATTGACAACGTGGAGGGTGCGATTGCAGGGCCTGAGACGTTGTCTTCTGTGAAACTATTCTATTCTAGGTGCCTAAGTACTAACAGCGTACTTGCACTTACTGATCATAGCAACGCCCGACCAAACTGCAACGTCAACGACACAGGTACATTGAGCTTTTTCGCAGCCGCAAACACCCAGTATGGCTCGCGCATGAACTGTCGAGCCATCAAGACGACGTCGGCTTTTGCCTTGTCCCCGGATTGTCTGACCGCATCAGCTCCCTGGACAATGTCCTCTTTGATCAGACCGACTGCTCCTATCAATGTCTTCTGGCCCGCTGCGTGGATCTCCCTGCGGATTTGACCTGCCATGTCAACTTGGTAACCAGAATGACCTGGTGGCTGAATGCGCTGGTACTTGTGGTACTGCCGAGCTGACGTCTAACAGATCTACCCCGAGCTCTGGTAGTAGCTTTGCTAGTCGGATTGATGAGGCGATGTCCCAGCTGCCTGTTTCTGTTGAGATGGGGTGCTCTTCGAGGCAGTCGGTTGCGCTGATGCGGAGGGATAGTGGTGTTCCTTGGGGAATAACAGCGCGTATAGCAGTAAGGACTTCACGGACTATACGGACTCGGTTGTCGAAGCTTCCACCGTAGCAATCTGTACGTCTGTTGGTGACGGGGCTCAAGAACTCATGCAGAAGATAGCCATGGGCGGCATGGACTTCAATCACATCAATACCAGCGTTGATTGCCGTCTTTGCGCTCTGCGCAAATGCTTCCACCGTTTCCTTGATTCCTAGAGCACTGAGCTCCCGTGGAGCCCAAAACTGTTCATCACCAGGCGCCCACTTATACTCATCCCCTCCTGTCGGCGCAACCACATCACAGGGCCACCCACCAGGATCCCCATCAGCCCTCCAACTCGTCCTCCTCCCTCTTTCCCCCTTCACAGACTGCTTCGGTACCAACCAAGGCGCAACAGTACTGCTCTTCCTCCCCGCCTGCGCGAGTTGCAATCCAACCTTACACCCCTGCGCATGCACGAAATCCACAACCCTCTTTAACGCCTTCCATTGCTCGGACCCAATACCTTGCCAGAGTCCCGAGTCCTGAGGCGAGATTCTCCCGCTGGGCGTTACGGCCGTAGCTTCGATAATCACCAACCCGACGCCTTTCGCGGCAAGATGGCCCAGATGCGCGACGTGCCAGTCTGTTAGTGCGCCGACGGCTGGGTGCGAGGGGTCGGGCTCGCATGAGAACATGCACATTGGTGCGACGATGATGCGGTTTTTGAGTGTTACATTGCGGATTTTGAGGGGGTGGAAGAGAGTTGGTGTTGATGGGTTGTTTGGGTCGAGGGCTGCGCCGGGGTTGTTGGGGGGGTGTGAAGTAAGGCGTTTTAGGTGCGCGCGGGGGGAGAGATTTGACATTTGTGTTTGTTGGCGACATGTTGAGGCATGGTGCCCGAGTGCCTGAAGTGAGTATCTTCAAAGGCAAGTTGACATAGGCAAGTGTTTAACAATGCCGAGGTAGTTCGGCCGGGGTGGGGTAGGTAACTAGGGCTTTCGGTTTCTTTGTTTTGATGTCGCCATCGTGACAAATCGTCTACATTAGCATGGCCGATCTAGATACCGCTTGAAGCTTAGATATTTGTGTCTGATGGAAGTAAGAATATTCACAATCAAGAAATTCAAGATCGGCTTTCTACCTCTCAGACACCACCCCAGTGAGTCTGCTGGTCTACGTCCAAGGAAGGAATCTAGTTGAGAAAGCTGGAGGTTGTCAAGTGACTTTTGTGTCCACAAAGTCTCTCATAAACAAGACTCGTGAGTAATATAGTGATGATTATGTAGAATGACACTTGCAATACACCGGTAGAGGGCTAGCTCATGGGGAATGGATGTCCATCGCTCCTTCCGAACCGAGATTGTTCCTTCCCAGCAATAGAACGCTGGTGTAGCAGCACATTTACTTTACTAGGAAGGTACGATGGGTACAATAGAACCAATTGCTCCTTCCTCAAATATCACTTATTATACAGAGCGTTGCATTCATTCGTACGGAATGCCATATGTTACTGTATACACACAATCAAGCCGGCAACCCTTCCCCTTCTCTATCTTTCTCATCACCCCTCAACACAGCATTAAGCAAAACCCCCACAACAGCCGCAATAATAAATGGCGTCTCAACAATAAGATTAACACCCTGCAGAAACCCCTCTAGTCTAACATTATCACCCTCATACGCAAGGACCTGAGCAAACCATTCGGGCGTGACGATGTCCATGAACCCGATTCCCAGCGCAGCCGTGAGGATGAACCTGTTGCGGCGCGTGAAGGTGACCATTCCCAGAACACGTACTCCTGCCACGGCTATTGTGCTGTAGAGGAAGACTTGCATTCCGCCTAGCACGGAGGGAGGCATGGAGCCGAAGACGGCGCCGAATTTGCCGAGGATGCCCATTAGGATTAGGATTATTGAGGCGGTCCAGCCTGCGCGGCGGCTCTTTATAAACGTTAGAATAAGAAGAGAAAAGGGACAGGGAAAGCATACCGCACACCCAGTCAATGAAATAACACCGTTGTTTCCTGCCTGGCTGACCATCGGCAGACTGGTCCCCAGTGCACTAATCAGACTCCCTATTCCATCGCACAACACACCTCCCTGGATTCGACTGTGGAATTCTGGACCGTCGATGGCGACTCGTGAGATCTCTGCTGTTGCTAGGATATCAGGCATACAGCTAACTGCTTCACAGACAAACAGGATAAGCAATGGTAGAACCAATGCCCCGTCGACAGAGAGTTTGAAGGTGTGCACCCAGAGAAAGGTCCCAACTGGCGTAGCGTCTATCTGGCTACGAGACCAATACCCTGTTGCGCCGGAGATTGTGCAGCCTACTGCGAGACCGAAGATGACCGAGGCGGATCTCATAATTGGTGATCCGATAAATTCGACAATGATGATTGTTATGAAGACGCTGAAGCCGAGGCCGATGAGTCTGGGGTCGCCCCTACATCACTAATCAGTATTGCCAGTATCAGACAGAAGAAGAAAAAGTACTTACCAAGGCAGTGGCCTAGGCGCAGACGTATCCGGACAAAGGGCATAAAACCCATCCCCCCCATTACAATTACTCGACCCACCCCAATTCTGCATCCCATTCCCAACAAGATAAACCCCAATAAGCAACAACAAACTCCCCGTAACAACCTTTGGAAAAACCCGATCCAGAACCCGCGGCGGCACAAGCGACATGGCTATCTGCACCCAGACGGTACAAAGCATCGTCCCCAACATCGCCCCCCAAGCCTCAGGACAAGGCAATTTCCCACCGTCGACATCAACAGGACACGTTCCGCTCGCGTACCTGCGCCCTGTATAATTAAACGCCACAGCAAGGATATCGAATGTTGGCGCGACGACGCTCAATAGTCCTGTCCCGATATACAATGGCGTCCGCGTAATATGCAGCCTTGTCACTTGAAGCGCCGTCGCAATCCCCGTTGTTATAAACGCCGCTGAAACAAGATACTGCGTTTGATCGGAGTTGAGGTAAAATGCGCCTCCTGCTATGGCTAGTGGCGGTGATACTACGGACCCAATCATTGTGAGTGCATGTTGAAGGCCAAGAAGGAGGGTTAGGAGGATAGGGACTTCATCGTTTAGACCGTAGAAGGGGGGATTGACGTTCTTGTATTTTCGGTTTAGGGGTGGGATGTTGGGGGTTATTAGGTAAAGGTAGTCCTGCGTTCAGTTATCAACATCATCATCATCACCATCGTTATGACTGGGCAAAAAAAATAATAGGGGTCGTACATAGTTCCCAACCCACCCCTCCCGACTCGTCATATATTGCCGCCATTTCTCCCAGCGGGAAACGGGGAGGACCTCGGCGTCGCCATTGCCATCACCAGTGCTGAAGGGAGGTACGTATGCCGTAGCATCCGTTCGTGTCACCGACTTGTCATCCGTCTCCATGTTTGCTCTGTCGCCGATTCTACTCTACCCCTATTCCTCCACCGCCGGCATCTCCAACTTTTATACCGCATCCTCCACTAGTTATCTCTATAGGATTCGGGGTAATCCGCTGATAAAGCTTACCTTGATAAGCCAAGCCTCGGCCGAGGTCCTATCTACAAAGTACAAACTACCTAAAAAAAACTTTATTATTCGTAGGTAGTTGTGTAGCTACTATCTCCTACCCAGAGAATTGTGCTAGATTTCACAATGTCCACGTCAACGCTCTTCCTCCACGCAACAATCATAACCGTGAACCCTAACCGCGAAGTCATCAACGACGGATACATCCTCGTGCAGGGAGGTCGCATAGCAGCGCTAGGAAAATGTCCGCCCCCAGAGACCCTGACAATCTCCACCTCAGATTCAGAACAGAATGCAAAGTTCGAAATAATCGACTGCACAGGCTCCATCCTCTGTCCAGGGCTAATAAACACCCACGCGCACCTCGTGCAATCCCTCCTTCGTGGATTAGCAGAGGATATACCGTTACACAACTGGCTCTGCGATGCAATCTGGCCTTTGGAGTCTGTATATGAGGGTGAGGATGGGTGTAATGCTGCGAGACTTACGATCGCGGAGATGTTAAAAACGGGAACAACGTGCTTTTTGGATCCGATGGTTACGTTCCGCGCGGGGTGGAGTGGGGTTTGTAAGGCTGTTGAGGAGATGCGGGTTCGGGGGTGTTTGGTATGTCTCTATAGCTAGTCAATGGGTGTGTTTTAGGGGGCGAATACTGACAGGGTGTACCAGGGCAAACTCGTCAAATTCCCCGAAACAAACCGACAACTATCAATCACAGACCCAAGAGATCGGGATTTGATCAATATGTCTATTCCGGCACTTGTTTCTGCACATGAGGAGTATCATGGACTGTATAATGACCGGTTGCATGTCTGGGCTGCGGCTGGGACGCCGCGGGGTGCTCCGATGTCTCTATACCAAGAGCTAGGCAAGGCTTGTGCTGATCATGGTATATCAATAACGATGCACTGCGCTGAAGCTCCAAGGGATCGTGAGATATATCATGATGTGTATGGGTGCAGTGCTATGGAGTTTATCAGGGATGCGAAGCTTTGCGGGCAGCCATCGACACCAAGTACCGGCAACAGCAAAGACGAAGAGCCAACCCACGGGACACAAAGCCACAACCTCGTCCTCGCACACATGGTGAACCTCGATCTAGAAACTGATCTCCCCCTTCTATCCTCCACAAGAACAGCCGTCGCACATAATCCCTCTTCGAATCTGAAGCTCGCATCGGGAGTCGCGCCCATCCCTCCCATGCTCGCATCCTCATCTATGACAGTTTCCCTCGGCACAGACGGCGCCCCCTGCTCAAACCACTACGACATGATCCGCGAAATGCACCTGACCTCAACCCTGCACAAAGGCTTAAACCACGACGCCAGTTTGATCCCCGCCGAAACGGCGCTCGAAATGGCGACGATCAACGGCGCCAGGGCCCTCGGGCTAGATCATGAAATCGGGAGTCTGGAGGTTGGGAAGAAGGCTGATCTCATATTGATTGATCCGTATGGAAGGGGTGGAATTGGGGCTGCACCTTGGGATTGGAGTCAGGAGGGGAAGGGGGGTGTTACGGCTGTCACGACGGTTGTGCATGGGTGTTCGGGGAGAGATGTGAGTCTTGTTATGGTTGATGGGGAGGTTCTTGTTAGGGATGGGGTGCTTGTTAATGGGGGACGGGAGAAGGAAATGGAGATTGTGAGGAGTGCTCAGGGGGCTGCGAGGGGGATTCGGGAGAGGTGTAGGGAGGGTGGGAATTTGGTGGAGGGGAAGTTGAAGTGTGGGTGGTTGAGTGTATAGGGGTTATACAGATGAAAGAAGATGTTCACATGGCTGGAAAGTTCAGAAAGCATGTCAGTACAGCCAAGAGCCCGGATCTCCGTTGTACAGAATAACAAGCACTACTTGCTAAGAGACCGTGGAATCAACAAGTCAGTTGAGCCTCATTTCTAACAGGCCACGTGATGAGAATAACATATCATGTGACGTGCGGCGAGTTCGCGGAGATAGGCGGGCGGTGAGTAGCGAGGCGGGCAATTTTCTTTGATCGAGCGAAGGGATGAATCATCGCAGTGTTGCACGACAGCTTCACTTTCGCCCTTGCCTCTCCTCTTCCCCTCTTTCTCTCCGTACTGGAGACTGGGCTCTCTCTCTTTCATCTTCTACCCTCACTTATTTCCAATTTCAAGCCCATTGACTGACTGAATCACAATGGCTACTCCGTTCCTCGTCTCGTACGACCCCGCCGCCGCCTCCGACGGCCTTACTCTCCAGCAGATTGCCTACTTTGGCCGTGTCCTCATCAAGGCCACCGATCTCTCACAAGCGGAGACTTTTGTCCGCCAGAACTTCCGCCAGCTGGATGTCTACGTTGACGCCACCAGAATCTCAGCGACCGGAGACCTCGTCGATATCCTCAATGCCGGTGCGGCCAAGATCTTCATTACCCTCGACCAATTGAACGCCCTTACCGAAGAACAGTCCGTCCCCTCCTCACGTCTCGTCGTCTACACTTCGTCCGATGCGCAAGTCGAGGGTTTTCAACAATGGGTCGTCAAGCACGTTGACCGCGAAGAGGCTGGCTTGTGCACGGATTCATCTTCCGTCCACGCCATCTCTGTGAAGCTCGGTCTCAATGCGGAAGCTCAGCTCCTATACCGTACCTACACTGGTGATGTCACCGAAGACGCTATCAAGGACACAATGAAGCAGGGTGGTGTCAGTGTTGTGCCTGCTACAGCTCTGACCGTTAGCCGGGACCAATCCAGTAGCAAGATCCAGGCTGGTTCTCTGATTGCTGCCCGTGGAGTTTTGGACCAGGGCAATGGTCTTTATGCTACTCTTGTCAATGATGAGCGTGGTACATGCCTCGGCTTCGTCTGGAGCAGCGACGAGAGTATTGCAGAGGCCCTCCGCACAGGCACTGGTGTTTACCAGAGCCGAAAGCGGGGCTTGTGGTACAAGGGTCAGTCGAGCGGGGATGTGCAGGAGCTGATTCGTGTTGGCTTCGATTGCGACAGCGACTGCTTGGTCTTCATTGTCAAGCAGATCGGACGTGGTAAGTGACTTGTGTTCTATTTAATGCTTTTCTAACATCTCCAGGATTCTGCCACCTCGGAACCTCCAGCTGTTTCGGACCATACACCGGACTCTCCCGCCTCCAAAAGACCCTTCAAGCCCGCAAAGCCGATGCCCCGGCTGGATCATACACTGCTCGCCTGTTCAATGAGCCCAAACTCACCCAAGCTAAGATCATGGAGGAAGCCGACGAGCTGTGCCGTGCCGAGTCCAAGGAAGACATTGCGTTCGAAGCTGCTGATCTCCTGTACTTCGCTCTTACCCGTTGTGTTGCTGCTGGTGTCAGCCTCGAAGATGTTGAGCGTAACCTCGATCTCAAGAGTTTGAAGGTCAAGCGCAGAAAGGGTGACGCCAAGGGCCCTTGGGCTGAAAAGGCTGGCCTTGCACCGGCCGCCGAGGCTAAGCCTGCTCCTCAAGAGGAGAAGGTTGTAGAGAAGGAGGATGACAGATCTCGCATTGAAATGATCCGTGTCGTTACTGCTTCGACGCCCAAGGAGAAGGTCCAGGACTACCTTAAGCGTCCTTCCCAGAAGTCCAACGACGCCATTGTCGGACTTGTCAAGCCTATCGTCCAGGATGTCATTAAGGACGGCGATGCTGGAGTCCTCAAATACACTCACAAGTTCGAAAAGGCCACCTCTCTGACGTCGCCCGTCATCAAGGCTCCTTTCCCTGCTGAGCTGATGAAGCTGTCTCCTGATGTCCAGGAGGCTATTGACGTCAGTATCTCCAACATTGCCAAGTTCCACAGTGCGCAACAGAGCAGCAACGACACTATGAAGATGGAGACCATGCCTGGTGTCGTTTGCTCCCGCTTCTCCCGTCCCATCGAGCGTGTTGGCCTGTACATTCCCGGTGGTACCGCCGTCCTGCCGTCCACCGCTATGATGCTGGGTGTTCCCGCCATGGTCGCTGGCTGCAAGAAGATTGTCCTTGCTTCGCCTCCTCGCTCCGATGGCAGCATCACCCCCGAGATTGTCTACGTCGCTCACAAGGTCGGTGCTGAAAGCATTGTTCTCGCTGGCGGTGCTCAGGCTGTTGCTGCTATGGCCTACGGCACAGAGTCCGTCAGCAAGGTGGACAAGATTCTTGGACCCGGTAACCAGTTCGTGACTGCCGCCAAGATGCTTGTCTCCAACGATACCTCCGCCGGTGTCAGCATCGATATGCCCGCTGGACCTTCTGAGGTTCTTGTCATTGCCGACAAGGCTGCCAACCCTGCCTTTGTCGCCTCTGACTTACTGAGCCAGGCTGAACACGGTGTCGACTCCCAGGTCATTCTCATTGCTATTGACCTCAACGAGCAGGAGCTCCAGGCTATTGACGACGAAGTCGATCGCCAGGCCAGAGCCCTTCCCCGCATGGACATTGTCCGTGGAGCTCTTGAACACTCCGTTACCTTTGTCGTCAAGGACATTGAGGAGGCTATGGAGCTCAGCAATGACTACGCCCCTGAGCACTTGATTTTGCAAATTGAGAACGCCGAGGCTGTTGTCGAGAAGGTCCAGAACGCTGGCAGTGTCTTTATCGGAAAGTGGACCCCTGAGAGTGTCGGCGACTACTCTGCTGGTGTCAACCACTCATTGCGTATGTATCCCCTTTCATATTTTATTTGATCGTCTGCTAACATGAATCAGCAACCTACGGCTACGCCAAGCAGTACTCTGGAGTCAACCTCGGCTCCTTCCTCAAGCACATCACCAGCTCGAACTTGACAGCGGAAGGTCTGCTTGGACTGTCCAAGACAGTTGAGACCCTGGCGGCGGTTGAAGGACTTGACGCGCACAAGCGTGCTGTCAGCATCCGCGTTGCAGCGATGAAGCAATAGTTGATTTTTCTCTTGTTCATTTCGGGAGTTTGGATTTATGGTAGTGGTCAACGCATGCATGAATGATACGAGCAATAAGCAATAAAAGTTGATTCAGAATCAGTAATTAATGAATGGTATCTAACGCCGACTATGGTAGTGCAATGGAAGTCTATAGGACGAATTGAACAACTTTTCCAGACCGTCATAACTCATTTGTAGAACAAAAAATGCTCTGAGAAATCACCTCTTCCGCTCCTTGATCTTGAACTTCAGCCCATTCTTATTTACACCACCCACAGAATTCGACATCTTGGCCCGTTGCAGATCGAGCGCACGCTCTGCAGAGGAGATATCATTGTACTGCTTCTGCAACGCCTTGAGCTGATTCTGCTTCGCCTCCAGCGCACGCTTCTTCATCTTCCGCGCCCGTCTTACCTCATACATAGCCTTCTTCTCAGCCTCGAGCTGTTTTCTAGACTTTGACTTCTTCTGCTGCGCGCCGAAGGAGTCGTCTTCCTGCTCTTCATCATCATCATCCTCATCCTCATCCTCATCTTCCTCTTCCAAACCCCGTCGCAACTTCTTCTGATCCTCCCGATCATCCGCAAAGACCAGTTTCCTTGCCTTCTTCTCAACAGGCCCACCAATATCCCACTCATCCTCACTATCCATCTCCTCCTTCTTCTCCTCCTCCCCATCCAAAACCCCACTTATCCCCTCCTGAACCCTAACCTCCTCCTCAGCTTTAACCAGCGCCCGTCGAACCCTCTCCCCAACGGTCCGTAGATACCCGGCATCCTGCGTCTTGAGCAATTTAATCGCGTCGTGAGAGAGACCCTGTGCTGTTGCACTGTCGCGCATGCCAGTCCCGTGTTTGCCCTTCGCGCCGGAGTGCGAGCTCATCATGCCAAAGGCGAATTCGTCCGGGTTCCGGTCGCGGACTTTTTCTTCGAGACGCTTGATTTTTTGTTTCTTTTGGGTGTAGTCTTTTGCGCGGAGGGAGTAGTCCTATTCATTCAACCCAAAATTAGAACCTGGGGATGGGAAGGTTGGATGTGGGAATTTGGTATACGCACCTTGTGTTTCTCGAGGATACCCCATTTTTCTCTACCCTGGAGCTGTCCACGCTCGCGGTGGTTGCGGCGCTGGACGGCGTTGCGCATGGAGGACATGGCGGCGGTTTTTTTCTGTTCTTTTCGGACGGGCTAGAGGTAGGATAGTTGGAATATAAAGAATTCAAGGATCAACAGGAGCCCTTCTCTTCGACGAGAGAGACTCTGGGGCCGAAAAGTCGAGGGGTGTGGTTGTAGAGTAGTTGCGTTGTTGTAGTAGTAAAAAGTTCGGAGTCTGAAGAAATTAAAGTCTGGCCGGGAAGACTGCGGAGCGGAATGAGTCCACTAAAATCAGCTCGAGCTCCGTCGGACGGAACCTCACCTGGCACCACCACCAAGACATCCCATTACACCTCACTCTTTCCCTCTACATCCTCCTTCAATATCCCAATTGGCTTGAAAATACAATCTCCATATTCACAATCTGAATGCGAACATCAAATAAAAAAGCACCATGTCCTCCCAATCCCAAAAATACAACCTCCGCAACCCTCTCCCCCTCTCAGCAACCCAAGAAGCAGAAGTCAAGCAATTATACTACAAGCGCGTACGGGCGCTCTGTGCGCCGGAAATAAAAGGTTTCTTACCCTTAAATCTTCTTACCATATCCTCCCCATTCAAGCGCTAATGTTAGAATGTATGTGCAGCCTTCGCCGAATGCGCCGTCAACCGCACCGTAACAGCAACATGGGTCTGTCGCGCCCAACGCCTAGCCATGAACTCGTGCATGGTCGAGCATGCAAAGCCCGAGGAGGAAGATAAAGCAAGGGAGGAGTGGTTCGCTGGTCATGAGGAGAGACGGAGACTCAAGAATGAGGAGTTGGAGAGGGTTGAGAAGAGAAGAGAGGAGGTTATTCGCATGATGAGGGAGGATGAGAGACGGCAGAAGGAGGCCGCTGAGGCGAAGAAGGCTGCGCGGTGATACTGCCTGTCGAGATCTCGATGTCGTTGCGAGCGTCCTTTGTGGTTGTATTGGCGTGGATGAGTTATGCTTGTTTTGTATACATAGGGAATTTTTGGCGTTTGGGATTGAGCTGAGCTTGAGACTTTGGCTCTTTTACTTTCGATTGTAGCATATTGCATCGAGCTGGAATGCGGTTTATTGTGTATAGTACAGATTTGGAACTAGAATTGACCCAATCTCTCCTTTACCGCGCGATATGGCATGATAGCCCCAAAATGAACCATTAGAAAATATCGAACGCCATAGGTATATAGATTACACATCCGTCATGTCCTTGTCCTCGTCTTCACCATCTCCCATAGCCGTATCTTCTCCGAAAATATCCTCCATCCGACCGTCTTCATCATCGTCGTCTCCCTCACCCTCATCCTCTTCTCCAGCATCAGCAGCACCAGCCTCATTCCGCTCCTCAACAAGCGGAATTTCTTCTTCGCCTTCACTCTCCCATTCATCACTCATCTTCCACCCCGTACCCGTAAGACAGAACCTCTCCGGCGGCAACCTCATCCCACCCATAAGCACACTACTACTAGCAGCCGGTTTCCCAGGCGTCTGCTCAAACCCTCTGGTCGCACCAGGTAATGCAACACGATTCCTCTCAGCCGCAACATCCATAAGAAACTCCTTCGGCAGCCCCGTCTGGAACTGATAGTGTAGTCGCGACGCAATGCTTAATCGCAGCGCAGGGAGGGTTACGGAGTTAACCTCTGGCGGGCCGCGATTGCCCCCTCCTCCACCCGGTGCATCTGTCCCCGCGTATCCTTCTGTAGTGAGATGTACGGCGTCTTGAAGGACACCGGATGTATATCTGTATGCGAAATCGAG
The DNA here is from genome assembly GCF_047715825.1 of Aspergillus stella-maris. Taxonomy (NCBI): domain Eukaryota; kingdom Fungi; phylum Ascomycota; class Eurotiomycetes; order Eurotiales; family Aspergillaceae; genus Aspergillus; species Aspergillus stella-maris. Next base: position 751,885 of record NW_027396796.1, read on the forward strand.
GAGTTGTAACGGCACGCGCTCTTGGTATGCTGTTACGCCTTGCGCGGCGAGGAGCATGTGGATTAGGCGGACGTCGCGCGGGCGGCGTGATTTCCCGGAATCTTTTAGGGAGGTTGATGGGATCTGAGCGGGTTGGGAGGCTGGTGTTGGTGCCGTTTGGGCTGTTGTGGTTGTTGGTTGGGAGGGTTGTGAAGGGGCGGAGGTCGTGGCTGTGGCATTGTTTGTTTGGGGTTCGGCCGGGGGTGTAAGTGGTTGTGTTGAGGGGTTTGCTTGGGATTGGCCTGGTGAGGCCATCTTGATGGGCGTTTGGATGTGTGGTGGTTGAGAGCGAGAGGGCAGGAGGTAAGAGGAGGGTAGGTCGGAGTTGAGTTGTCGGTCGCGTCAAGTGCGAAGGTTTGTTGCAGCAATCCCGGCGCAGTTGCGGTAAACTTCACGGACAAATTGCGCGCCAGAGCAGACTGCGATGATTGAGGATTGAGTGATTGCGAGGGAGTGGGTTGAAGCTTCAAAGTGAATGGTTGCGGTTCGTCTTCGACAATTGGAGATGCTCGCGATTCTGCCGATTGCGCGCTAGTCCGGATTAAGCAAACTGCTGCCCGGCTAGCGGGCCCCCAGGCTGAGCCTCATCTACTTCTCATTGCTTTCATGGGTTCAAACCTTTAAGGTCGTTCGAAGAATATTTGGTCAAACAAGACATCCAATTATACCATGGAAACGATTCTTGCAGAAAGACTTTCTCTCAGTAGTATATCTGTAAATATCCTTATGTGGTCAAGCATACGGCTTAACATTGAGAATATATATAGTCGCAGAAGAGTAAAACAGGTCGCGCCTTCCTGTTGTGCGCCTTCATAATGTGCACCTGAAGGAAGGAACGACCGACATAGCTAGATAGAGGGAATGTGCAGCAGCACCTAGCTTTAGACTTAACAAGCAAATATCCAGCTTAGCAATATGCCTAGTCCATCCTTCAGCCTGTTACAACGGCAAAGAGCCCGAAAGAAAATATAATGTAGTTGGTAAGATATCAGACAGAAAGCCGCAAACCAACGAGCTCACTCAAGTTCGGCAATATATCTCCTAATAGAGAGTCACTGGTTTATAGAGGGGCAGGAGTATGAAGTGCAGCGGTTTGGGGCATGGCGTATGCTATAGCATAGCCCAAGCACCTACAAACTGGCAGATGGCACCCAACGTCATTGACAAGGTCTGTCCACGACTCCACGTTTACCCCAAGTCAATTCCACCTCACGAGGCCCCGATGGTTCGGGGTGTTGTTCATGTCCTAGTGTGGATGACCGGTCCAACGTGCAGGGCATCGGACGTAACCCCCGTCTGCGGGGACAATCGGCCCTAAGCTTGGAGCCCATCGGACTTAACCCCGCCATTTACTCTATCGGAGAAGAGCTACATAGGTAGAGATGCAAAATATATAGAATAAAAACTCAGTCACAAAGAACTCCTATCTACCTCCAAGCAACTCTACCCTTAATCCTCCATTAAGCCTTCCCCAACCGCAATCACAATGTCCTCCGCCCCCCGCCTAAAACTAGCCCTAATCGGCCTGGGCCGTCTAGGCGCCATCCGCGCCAAAATAATCGCATACCAACAGCCTCGCATCGAGTTCGTTGCGGCATGCGATACAAAGCCTGGTAGTGAAGAGTGGGCGGCTGAGAACCTGCCGTCATCGGTGAAGTTCTCCGAAGACCCGGAAGACTGTATGCGGAATAGTGGTGCCGAGGCGGTATTGATTTCTACGGCGACTGCTACGCATGCGCCGTTGATTATTATGGGGTTGGAGTTGGGGCTCGTGAGTTTTAATGTGCTTCTAGGGTGAGGGGATGGTTTGGTGCTAACTGTTGGCAGCATGTTATGTGCGAGAAGCCGATCTCTGTGGACGTTGAGACGACTGAGCAGGTTCTTGCAAAGGCTGCCGAAAAGTCGCATTTGAAGTTTTTGGTTCCGTTTTGTCGACGATGTACGTTAATGCTAGCCTTCCATCTCTTTAATTATTCAAAGCTGATCTGTGGCAGATGATGAATCATACCGCCATGCAAAACAAATGGTCGAAAGCAACTCGCTGGGCGAGATCCACGCCGTCGAAACAACCTGCCTTGACCAGCAAGATCCAACAGGCTTCTTCGTTACTTTCTCCGCCCAGTCAGGGGGTATCTTTGTTGACATGGGCGTGCACGACGTAAGCTCCCTTCCCTAACCCAATATTACCTATCTCAAGCAGATCTAACATAGGTACGTGATACAGATCGACATAGGCCGCTACTATCTAAACGTAAAAACCAACATCCCGAACCCCAAAAAACAAGTCACCCGTGTCATCGCAATGGGCCAACAAGCCGTCTACAGCGACCTCCAGAAATACGGCGACGCCGATAACGGCTGGGGCCTCGTCGAGTTTTCCAACGGGAAAATCCTCACAACCCACCTAGGCCGCACACTCACAAACGGCTTCGAAGGCGCGACCCGTATCTGCGGGACAAAGGGCCACTCTATTGTGAATGGTAACTCAACGATTAACCGTGTTGAAGTCCGCGATGGGCACGGTGTGCGCACTGCCACGACGCCCGACGCGTTTGTGCTCTATGATCGGTCGTTCATTAATGATCTTAAGGAATTCGCGGAGAGTATTCTTGATGGCGCGAGTTTGACATGCACGCCCGAGGACGCGTACGAGGCGGCCAAGATTGCGACGGCGTTGCAGTTTTCGTTTAGGAATGGGGTGCCGGTTTATTTTGATGAGGGGGGGCAGCCGATTATGGATGATAAGGCTAAATAAATAGATCTTATATGACAAAGAATAGAATGATATGCAATTCCCTCCGAGATTCTTACTCCGGTGTTTGGTGTACGACCTAAGAAACAGCTAGGTACCCTAGGTACCTAACTGACAGCTATTCCCGAATCTAGCAGGCAAAGACCATATAGTAGTGAATGAACGACATCAGATAAGGAAGGCGCGGAACCCTTTAGTGTATTTAGGAAGGAGCGATCCCTTAGTGATGTTGATGCGGGAAGGCGCAACCACCCGTTTAAGAAGGTACAACCTTTGCCGCTATCTTAGGAAGGAACGAGGTTCTAGGCAGGTAGGAACCTAGGTGCCAGATGGATCCATGAGCAAAATGCTATTGAGATGAAAAATAGAGTATTGTCCTGGTACTAACGTGCTCCTAGACTATACATTTAGGAAGGACCACATGGAGGCAGCTATACAGGCAGACAAGTATTCATATCTCATTCAACTTCACTATTCTTGAGTAGGATTGAAAATATCCTGCAGCAGCATCGGGTCCCAGAAATCATTCAACTAGTTACCAACATTAGCAAATGCCATAGCCCATTACATGAGCGAAAGCAACTTACGAAGCCATCCGTAGAATCAGGCGTAACCCAAGGAAACGAAGCACCGGGCATCGCCAGATCCGGGTTCGCATTCCTCAAGCTCAGACCACCTAGAGCATTGGCACTGTCGAGAGGCAGACCGAAGCGAGAAGGTATCTGCCCAGGTGATTGGTACGCGGCGGCATTGGCGACATGAGTGCCGTTCGGTGTCGTTGCGGCGATGGATATAGTTCGTATTTTATGGCGGTCTTGCCCGGGACCAGCGCGCTCAATTAGCCTCGTACGCCAGCCGAGGAGTTCTACGTCCTCGTCCTCGTCTTCGCTGTGCTCTCTTGGTGCTTCTTGTTGTCTTTGGCCTGTTCCTGGCCTTTCGGAGGTAGTTACATGATCGTGACTAGAACCAGGTTCTCTTTGGTTGATGGTGGTGCTGGGCTGTTGGCCGGCGGGGGTCGATGCTAGTGAAATCTTGGATGAAACCTTGGAGCGAAGTTTATTGAGCCATTGCAGGTTTCGACAATATCGCGGTGTATTCGCGCCATTTTGTATAAGGGATGTGAATAGGTCGATAGCCAAGTCGAGTTGGGCGAGGACAAAAGTGGCCATTGGGTTTCCTGGGTCGCGGAGAACCAGAGTTCCTAGGCATAGGGCGGAGCCGAAGACGTGATACTAACCAGAGCATGGAATTATTAGATTGACTAGTTTATCTGGCGAAAATAAAGAGTGTGCGCCTACCCAGAAATTCCACTGTCTAGTGCCAACAGCGGGAAACCGACAATGTATGTCGTTGACAATGGCGAGAATCATTGCGCAACGTTCTATGACAGTCATGAATGACGGCGCATATACAGATTTGAGGCGGTCATCAATGTCTTCGTATAGTGCTTTGGCGTAGTAAGGACGATGAAGGTTGATAATGGTTTCGCAGATATTCAGCGCGAGATTCGATTGCTAGTTGAGTCAGTTTAAGTCGCGGGCTTCCATAGAAGGATTCAGCGAACGAACTTGGAATGATTTGGTCATTGACCTGCGCGACGGGTCTGGAGACGCTTCTATAGCGGTCTGGAATTGAGGATACCGAGACGGCATTGCCAGCAAAGCCGCTCGACAGCGAAAAGAAAACGGGAGGTTGCGCTCAAACTCGCAGCTACAGATAATTAATTAATATAATAGATAATGGGTTACGACACTTACAGCCGAAGGTCTAGGTCAATGACGTGGGAATATGGCGGTTTACGCACTTTCATCGCCATGTTGAGGATTCTAGACCCTGATTAGCTAAAAATGACATCCAAAAGACCAAGAACACTGACTCGGATGAAAGCTGGGAAAGTTCAAATCGAAGAATAGAATAGCTCTTTTCGCCGGTGGAGTTCGCTGGCTCTGAAGGAAATGCGACGTCGCAATGCTCAGGGTTAATGGCAGACCTATCAGAAGTTAACACTGCAAGAGGAAAGTTGTCAAGGTCATACGGTCTTGAAAAACAGTGTGCCTGGAAGTTATCAGCAGCATTGCACTCCCAGAACACCTTGCGTCTTTCCTCAACCACGTCTTGAGGAAGATTCCAACAGGCGCCATCTCGATGCATACCCATCTGTTTGGCCATTAGCTTCCTCCATAGTACAAGCTGACTGAACTTACTGCCTGGATCAGTCGCATGACTAGACCCCAAAGCGGCCAGGCCGTGTCACCGCGAGAGCCTTTGTCCAATTGCCTAAAGATTTGTGAGTAACGTGAAGAATATTTTCCAAAGCGCTACGCACAGATGCAGATGAGCCATCAGATGCTATAGAAGATTAGCGACCGGGCTACAGCGGCGACACCAGGACTCACTAGAGTTTGCAATCCAGCGACCATATTGTGGGACAAGAAACTTCCTTCGACCAGCGCCCGTTCCGAGAGATGGAGCCATTCTTCGGCAGATGGATCATAGTAGGGCATCTCAATGTTGAACATGGTCCCTTGGGCTAGAATGATGAAGACGAGCGCTATCTCCTGAGGATTGACACGGGGTGATAGCGAGCCACCTTCGGAGAGCGTATATACACGATCGAATGTTCTCTGAAAGGCGGCTTTTGGAGCGACGTCGTGACTGAGAAGTTAGCAGACGCAGTATGCTCATATTGAATGGGAACACTCACTGCCAAGCGCAATATCGATAGTACGACTCGGCCAGAGTCCACGCTTCCTCTCTCGGAGGTAGATGCGAGACTAGATCTCGGGTGCTTATGCGAGCCGCCGAGCCATTGAAAGGAAACGCAATGGGTGCAGCGCCAAAGTCTAAATGATTGCTCTGAAGGGGAAATGATGGTTGATGGTGGACTGGGGAGGGGGCACGTGTAAACGACGGTGAGTCTGGCACAACCTGAGTTTCGGACTAGCAAGATTTAGTTTGTCAATTCGTCCAATAACTCGAGAGGTAGGGTGGCATACATCTTTAAGCCACTCGCTGCCCGCAGCCGGGCCTAGATACTTTGAGCGCCCTCCTCTACCAAGCATCAATGTGCCGTGAGAGCCGCCTTCGTCGCCAGCATTAACGCCTGGCTGAGTGGCATTGTTGGGCCAAGGTGCCGTCGTACTGCCCGAGGGGACCGAGGAAGGGTCTTGCACTGTCTGAGGCGGAGCACTAGGCACAAAGAATGCAAAGCCGTTCAGGTTGTTTGGGTGGCCCTGATTATGGTGCACTGGGGTACTGTTAGACACACCAGGGTACTCTTGCTCCGCTGTCGTTGGCTGGCTAGGGACGTGTCTAGGTGATAATTCATATTGACCATGGGGCTGCTCTTGCCGAGTAGAGTGATTCTCTGCATTCAACGGTGCAGCCCATCGGTACTGGAAGTCGTCGACAGAGGGTCGTGACTGCCGGGTTTGTGTGGCATCCGGCTCTTGCCCAGAGTGCGCGTCTGGCGCCTCACTTTGAAAAAGGTTAGCTCAGTACAACTCTGCCATGTTGACGCACGGACCAAAGTGCCTCTTCGTTGTTGGAAGGCTTCAGACAAAATTCAACCCGTTGGCGGCGGACACAGTTTGAGCACGGCTCTGAAACTTCAGCTGGCATGCAAGCAACTTCTGCGGTGTGACCGGTACTCACCCTGCCGATCGCATTTCATCTTGAGCCTGCGACATTCTGATGGTGGGTATTAGTGACGCCTCAATTTTGCGCCGATATCAACGGGGATCGACTTGCCTGCGCAGCTGTGCGATGGCCGCTGCCGTCGTTGCTTCTTTCGCGGCCTCGGGCCGTTGTCGGCCTCAACGTCGCTATGAACATTGACCGGCCTTGATATGTTCGGCATCATACAATGCAAGTCATCAAGCGCGGAGTTCTCGGAGATGAGACGCAAGGAGCAATGGCCTGAGGGTCGGGGAATTCTCAAGATCTGGGGAAGTCTGGAGTCTGTGGGGGATGTCCGGTTATCCCCGGTCACGTGAGTGGCCATGACCTAATGCGCCACTATCTCCGATCCATCGGACATACCGAACCATGGGGATGGAAGGGTGCATCGAGAAGACTAGAAAAGAGGAGGCTTCTCTTGAATTTGAAGATACCATATCGCAAGGCATTAATTATTACACCAGCAAAAATGGCCACCATAAACTCTTTCCCGCCTGCCAACAGTCATGTCGAGGTCGACTCCAAGGACCTCAAGGCCCAAGTCGTTGTCAATGAGCTGGACACTACTACACCAGACAAGTCTCCTGTGGCTGACGACTTCATGTACGACTTCAAGTACAACCATGCTTTGCCAACCTCAGATGTGCTTGGGGTCGAGGTACCCACCGATTGCAATGCCGAGAAGGAAGCTGGGAGCATCGTGGCACGCCTCTCAGAGGCCATGAGGGGAGGAGACGCACAAGAATTCACCAACATGTTCTGGGATTATGGTAAGTATTGAATATCATAGAACTAAAAGGCATGTACCAGTATCTGACTTTTGCAGGTGTCTGGCGTGACAAGTTGGCTTTCACTTGGGACTACCGCACATTCAACTTCAAGCCTGCGATTCTCAAGGCTGCCACCGACCTTTTCTTTAAAACTAGAGCTACGAACTTCAAGTTCCTTACGCCTTCACCAAATGTTTCGCGTTCTTACCCCGACTTTGCTCAGCTGCAATTCGTTGTGTCTTTTGAAACAGAGCTCGTTCAGGCTTCCGCTGTGATCAACTCTATTCTCACTAAGGATGGCTGGAAGATTTATACTATGCACACAGTTGCTGAGAAGCTCAAAGAATTTCCTGAGCTTCCTCCCGCTGATGAACACATGACTGGCTCTATCAGTTGGGAGAATCAAAGAGCTCAGGATGTTGACGCCGCCAACCCTGAAGTGCTGATTATTGGTGGTGGACAAAAGTGAGTGTTACTTCTACGGTCTTACCTTCAATACTAACCTTGAATAGTGGTCTGGCGCTTGCCGCTCGATGCAAAGCACTCGGCATGGACACCCTCATTATCGAACGCAACGAATCAGTCGGCGATGTCTGGAAGAAGCGCTACGAGTACTTGTCTCTCCATTTCCCCCACTGGGCCGACGACCTGCCCTACTTCCCCTACCCCAAGCACTGGCCTTCGTACACCCCCGCCCAAAAGCAGGGTCTTTACATGGAATGGTACGCCGTAGCCATGGAGCTCAACGTCTGGACACAGTCAAACGTCACCCACGCCGAACAAGATGCCCAAGGCAAGTGGACCGTCACAATCAACAAGGGCAGCAAAGAGACCCGAACCCTCCACCCTACCCAAGTCGTAATGGCCACCTCCCTCTGCGGCGTCCCCATGACCCCTTCCATCCCCGGCATGGCCGATTTCAAAGGCGTAATCCGTCACTCCTCAGCCCACGACAGCTCGCGCGACTTCATCGGCAAGAAAGTCTGCGTCGTCGGAACATCCTCTTCAGGCTTCGACACAGCCTTCGACTGCTCCCGGCGCGGCATAGACGTAACCCTCCTCCAGCGCTCCCCAACATACATCATGTCCCTCACGCACTCTGTGCCCCGCGCAATTGGCAACTACGGCCCCGACGCAGAAGGTAGCCGCCCCGACATCGAAGAGCAAGACCGTCTCGCCTTCGCAACACCCATCGGACCAGGCGAGGAACTCGCCCGCCGCAACGCCAAAGTCCTCGAAGACCTCGATAGACCCCTCCTCGATGCCCTGCACGCGAAGGGCCTCCGGACATGGCGCGGCCAGCGCGGAACCGGAAACTCCACACTTGGCCAAACCCGTAATGGCGGGTTCTACTTTGACGCCGGCGCCTGCGAGCATATAATCAATGGCGGGATCAAGGTCGAACCAGGCTTCATCGAGCGTTTTTGTGAGGGAACGAACAAGGTTATCCTCAACGGCGGCCGCGAGCGCGAATTCGACCTTGTTGTCTTTGCGACGGGGTTCTCGAATACCATTGACTCTGTGCGCGCTACGCTGGGTGATGAGATTGCGGACTCGTGCGGTCCGATCTGGGGTATTGATGAGGAGGGCGAGTTTAAGACTGCGTATCGGGAGACGGGTGTGAAGGGGTTATGGCTTATGGTTGGATATTTGCCGTATACGAGGTTTCATTCGAAGTTGTTGGCTATGAGGTTGAAGGCTTTGAAGGAGGGGGTTTCGCTGCCGCCTTATACTGTTTAGACTGTTTTATGTTATGAAGATAGAGATGACCTTGTGCAATTCATTCAAATTTCTTTGTTACATAATGCTTCCTTCCTTGTCGTACAGTAGATCAATTCAGGTGATAATGTGCATGTTTTGGCCGAGAACTGGAATTGTGTTGAGCCTCCAGTCGTGGAGCCTACAACCTTTAGAAGTCCTCAAATATGTAGAGTTGTTGACGAGACTACACTGCTCGACTAGACTGAGATGAATATCTGAGATCAAGCCAGACTCGTTGTTGCCACTTCTCAGAATTGCTCGTGTGCCTTTTGAGGTATTCATAGCTAATATCCACCTATAATTTCCACTGCCGTCAAGTTTTAGTATTTTACTTTAAAATCCTATAGTGCCAATAGATCAGGTAGAGCTCTATACTTTGATTCTAAAAAAACAACAAACAAAGGCATCTCAGCATATATGCTCGAATTTTTGTAGTCTATGCCACTAATCTATTTCTTAACAGGCCCATACCAATCCTCAAACCCCAAATCAAACCCCCACAACGGCGTATTAATCCGCTTTGCCTTCCCCCTCGCCGCAAGCCCATCCAGAACCTCCAAATCACTCTTCGACAACTCCACAACCTCCCGATTACTCACAATTCTCTCCTCAGTAACTGACTTGGGCAAAACAACAACCCCCTTATTAACATGATAAGAAATCAGCACCGTCGCACCAGAAACACCATTCTTCTCAGCTATACCCTTAATTTCAGGGTCCTCCATAATCGGTGCGCCCGTTGATCCGAGGGGTGAATATGCCTCTAAGAGGATATCTAGGTTCTCGCAATATTCGCGGAGTTCATGCTGAGGCAGAAACGGGTGAAGCTCGACTTGGTTCACGGCGGGGACGACAGTCCATGTCTTGCGGAGGTCCTCGAGATAGGGGATTGACCAGTTCGCGACGCCGATGGCCTTGACAAGACCCGATTTGTAGACTTCTTCCATTTGGCGCCATGTTTCGCTTTGGTTCCAGGAGCGGTCGACGGACCGGCTGCCGTCGGGGTTTGTGGGGAGAAGGTCGGAAGTCTCGTTCTGGTTGTTCTCAGTTAGTACAAATATGCTGAGCGGGAGAAGTGCAGATTGTGGACTTGGTCTTACGGGGACAAGCCGAACGGGCCAGTGAATGAGGTACAGATCGAGGTAATCTGTGCCGAGCGCATCAAGTGTCTTCTGCAGTCCCTCCTTGACGTTGGGCTGGTGCGTGTTCCAGAGCTTGGAGGTGATGAAGATGTCTTTGCGGGGGACGCCGCTATCTCTAATACCCTGACCGACTTCGTTTTCGTTGCCTGAATTCAATTAGTCTAGGGAGATTGTGGTCTGCCATTGTGCGAACATACCATAAATCAGCGCGGCGTCGATATGGCGGTATCCATTCTTGAGCGCGAATGCGACTGCCTTAGCGACCTCACCGGGCTCGGACTTCCATGTTCCTGTGCATCGGTTAGTTATTGATTAGTACTTAGCAAGCAGGAAGCGCAATCATACCGAGACCAACGGCGGGAATAGAAGCGCCAGTGTTGAGCTTGAAGTGTGTGGGAGGAGCCATTGTGATAGTGATGGAGGGGTAGGTAAGAGAGTTAGAGGAAGATTGGGTGCCTGGAAGCAATTACTTATCGAAGAGGGGAAGCTCTAGAGGCGGCAATTGAAGCATTTCAATGTATGTCAGGGTCCACCACTACGTAATTGGAGAACAGAGTGGGATCGGGTGAAAAGAATGAAGATCTCCGATCGGATGTTATAACCCTAAGGTACCTAGTGTTGCGCTTATCCCCGATCCTTTTGCCCCAGATGTGCACTGCGCGGCGTAATCGGGCTAAGAAATCCAGGGTAGCGGATTATTTCAAGTGTTTTCACTGTGAGTATGCCGCGCTAGTTGAATTGGAGCTCCTGCATCTAATTCTCTCTAAAAGTTCATCTTAGTATGGCCTACAAGCTGCTCCTCTCAGGCGAACGGGCCGACTTCACCACCGTTGAATTCGACGTGGAGAAGAAGGAATTGCGTATCCTTGCAAATTATCCGGCGCCGTTCAATGCTTCCTGGGTTGAGCCTGATTCTTCGCAAGGCGGCGTTGATAGTCTGATTGGACTCTCTGAAGACGATGAGGCCGGTCTTCTGTATACCTTTGAAATTGACCACGCAAGAGAAGCATGCACAATTAATAGCCAGCAGCCGACCTTGGGCGCACCTGGTCACTGTATGTACTTTAGCCTGGACCACAAACATTGGCTTAAACTGATTTTCTTGAACAGTCGCTACGCTGCGGGATGGTTCTGGAATTGCCCTGGCTACTGTAAGTCCCCCGTCCACGCCCTCTCCCTTTTTGCTAACAGTTTAACGAGTAGTACCTCGGTGGCTCCATTGCTATATATCCCATAGAGCCAACTAAAAACGCACCCCTGCTTACAGACGCTCCTTGCCAGGAGATCCTTCCTGATTTCCCATACGCATTTATAGAGCTAGGCCACGGGCCAAACAAAGGCCGACAACGACAATGCCATGCACACCAAGTTCTCGAAGATAAGAAAGGAAATCTCTACGCCCCAGATCTAGGTTCCGACCGCGTATGGATTTTTCGTCGAGACGGTGGTAAACTTGAGATCTCGGGATGGCTTCAGTGTCCGCCTGGAACTGGGCCAAGACATGGTGTTTTGAGTCCGGATGGTATGCTCTGCTCCAACTTCCAAGACACCAAGATACTTCAGAGCTAACTAGATGCAGAGCCATTAATGTATATCATTGGAGAGCTCTCACATACGGTCCTCGCCTTCGACCTGTCAAATGCACCCGCTCAGTCCATCTCACCCATCGAGAACTTCGCACCAAACATTATCCCGCCAAACGTCCACCCAAACCATCAATTCATGATGGACTCCTCCGAAATCTGTCTACACCCTAAGATTCCAAACGTGCTCTACGTGAGCAACAGATGGGAGCGCCACATCGCACAGCGCGAGCCTCATTTAAATGATGTTCCCAAGGACCTACCACCCGGCGACGCCATTGCAATTATTCTTCTATCCGATGAGGGGCGGAGTGTACAGAGTGTAAAGCATGTCCGGACAAATGTCGATGTTATTCGGGGGATGCGACTTAGTGATAATGGGCAGTATATGGTTGTATGTGGGCAGGAAGGAGGCGGGATTGAGGTTTACGAGATTAGTGGGGAGAGGGGGAACGTTTGGACTTTGGTTGCTGGGCTTAATGAGGGGCTTGAGAGTGGGATTAAACATGCTGTTTGGCTATAGAATATAGATGTAGATGTAGAAGATTCTTTATGAGTGTTTATTGATTGAGATTGGAATCTGATAGTTTGCTCTTCCAGAGTGTCTTGAGTATATACCACCACCCGGGGCCCGAGAAATTTTGATTAAACCATACGTCCGACAGAACCTGTACCCACACAACATCTCTTTTTCCTACAGCCTTAGAAGCGAGTGTAAGTTTATCTCAACAACATCGGACTAGAATAGAATGTAGGTCCACCCCCAGAAAACCGTTGAGAAAAAAAAAAAAAAAAAAAAAAAAAAAAAAAAAAAAAAAATACATCCGATCTTGAAAACCATTAGAACAAGGCCGACGAGGTCTAATCCGATGCCCGATTACGGCCGATCCCCAGGTTTACGTCCGATATATGACCCCGGACCCACGCGAGCGGCACGCCCCCGGTTTCTGGGGATGTCCAAACCTGACTTGATAATTGTAACGACGTGGAACATGTGGATATACTCTACATAATGTTTATCACCAGTCTTGCTGATGATATTTACCAGTTGCAATTGAAGTCGTGGCCGCACCCCTCTTTAACGGCAACCGACTCGGAAACCAGGTACCGTGGCGGGCTCGGCTACTGCACAGCTTTGACTTGTGCCGCAACCAAGCTTTGTCCCCGAACAGCGCGGCAACACTCCGGGGAGAATAAACTCGGAAAGATGCCGTGGTTGAACGGGTCCGTCTTGGTACACCCCACGCTCGGGGGTCCGAGGGTACTCGGTGCCTGAAGGTTTCGTCCCCAGCCACTGAACCGGGAACCAAGCACGATCTTTAAGAGTGGTCATTCTGACTGCTGCGATTAGAACACATGAACCTTTCGGCTCTTGTATATCCCAAGCCTGTAGCTCGTGTATGAAGACAGCTTTGTCATACATACGGAGGTACTCCGTCCAGCGTAGCATCCTCAACCCCACAAATCAACATCTCTCAAAAGCCGACAATGTAGATCGTTTCTCTCCCGGTTCTATCCGACACTCGAAACCCTTAGATGCCCTCTCAATTGTCAGCAACTACCAGCAATCTCTCCACAATTCACAAATCTGTCGTCATCCACACTCTCCAGGCTCCAGTCTCCATGCCCGTGGGGTATACCCGCTACCCCAAGCCCGGCGGACCTTGGGGTCTACCCCCGATTAGGGCAATGTCATTATACCGCAATGCGTTAGCCTGCGCCATTTACCGTGTGGCAAGCGAGAGACAGGTGGCCGTCTGGCTATCAGACTCGGTGTCGGGAGCAATACAAGTATGGAGTAGTGACCCCCTTATTCCCCGGGTACCCGATATCCAGTCCGAATGAACTTTCTCTTTCTCTTCTCCCCTTGGATTCCATTTCCTGAGAGACAATGGCCGACGACAAGGTAGACTCACTCAAGGAATACGCCGTTGACGTCGCTGCTCACGGCTCCTCCCAACATGCCGAAGACCTCGCGGCAGACCGAGAGCCCTATGGCCCTCCCGGTCTGCAAGGTCTCATCTACAACCCGTTTGTGCTGATGTGTGCCATCTGCTCAACATTAGGTGGCTTCATCTTCGGCTACGACCAAGGTGTCGTATCTGTCATCCTCGTCATGGAGCAGTTCCTCGACACCTTTCCACGGGTTGGCGGAGCAGGCTCCGGCTTCTGGAAGGGTCTGTTAACTGCTATGATTGAGCTTGGTGCATTGATCGGTGCATTGAATCAAGGTTGGATTGCCGATAAGATCTCGCGTCGGTATTCGATTCTTGTTGCTGTTGCGGTTTTTACTATTGGGTCTATTCTGCAGACTGCTGCTGTGGAATATGGCATGCTTACGTTTGCGCGGTTCGTTGGTGGACTGGGGGTCGGTATGCTGTCTATGGTTGCGCCACTCTACATTGCGGAGATTAGTATGATTCCCATCTCTCTTCCGGTCCATTGATTTCAGTGACGTGCAATACTAACCATTTCTTTTACATAGGTCCCTCCGAATGCCGCGGCACCCTTCTCGTTCTCCAAGAATGGAGCATCATCTTCGGCATCGTCATCGCCTACTGGATTACCTACGGCACACGCTACATGGCCGGCGAATGGTCCTGGCGCCTCCCCTTCCTCCTGCAAATGGTCCCCGGCTTCATCCTAGCAGCGGGCGTAATCTTCCTCCCTTTCTCACCGCGCTGGCTCGCCTCCAAGGGCCGTAACGAAGAAGCCCTAAAGACACTTAGCCGTCTCCGCAAACTACCGACGACAGACCGCCGCGTGCGCCAGGAATACATGGATATTCTAGCTGAAGTGCGCTTTCACAGAGAGACGAATGCCGAGCGGCATCCTAATCTGCAAGGTGGTGGAGCCAAGAATGGTATCTTACTTGAGATTGCCTCTTTCGCGGACTGTTTTAGGCGGGGATACTGGCGGAGAACGCATATCGGTATTATGATTCCGTTCTTCCAGCAGTTTGTTGGAATTAATGCGTTGATCTATTACTCGCCGACGCTATTTGAGACAATGGGGTTCGATATGAATATCCAGCTTATCATGTCTGGTGTGCTTAATTGTCTTCAGTTAGTCGGTTGCTCTACGACAATCTGGACGATGGATACAGTCGGTCGAAGGAAGTTGCTGCTTGGTGGCTCAGCCGCCATGTCCATCTCGCATATCGTCATTGCGGTTCTGGTTGGGTTGTTTAGCTCTAATTGGGCGGCTCATCAAACAGAGGGCTGGGTTAGCGCTGCGTTTTTGCTGGTCTATATGATTGCTTTTGGGGCTGCATGGGGGCCTGTCGGGTGGGCTATCCCCTCTGGTAAGTTCCATACCCCGAACAACAATACCAACTATACAAGTCCACTTACTAACGAATTTCCTTTAATAGAAATATTCCCCTCCTCCCTCCGCGCAAAAGGTGTCGCTCTCGCAACCTGCTCAAACTGGCTAAACAACTTCATAATCGGCCTCATCACTCCCCCCTTAATCGAGGACACCGGATACGGCGCATACGTCTTCTTCGCTGTCTTCTGTATTATGTCAGGGATTTGGACATTCTTCTTTGTCCCTGAGACTATGGGGCGCTCGCTCGAGGATATGGATGCGGTCTTTAAGGATAATTCTAGTGAGAGAGAACGGGAAAGGAGGAGGGCTATTGAGAGGGAGCTTTTGAGGGAGAGGGTTGAGGGGGGTGTTTGAATTAAGCGGCGGGTTTAGTCTAACTGCTCACGATACTACTTCGTGACGATACTCTGGAAGTGTGCCGGGATTGAGGGATGAAACATGTACAAATGGTCCCCTGCCTGGCAAAAACTAGACAATTGATGGAATTCACGACTAAATCCAATGATGAACAGAAGAGATATGGAAAAAAAAAAGATATACCAGAAACGTAGAAGAGAACTGGCATATGCGATCGTCACTTGGTGTCAAGAAGAGTTAAGCTTTTATGTCGTCTGCCCCTAGCCAAACGAAGGCCGGAAGTCATACCTAAAATACCCATAATCAATGTATTTTATACTCGGTAGACCCAAAGCCCTTTGCTTCAATAACAACCGGATCAGACCCAGCTCCCAAGATATCCTCGTCATCAGTGACCGACGCGCAGCCCCTAGCTCTTTACCAATTTCCGGACCGCGCACGTCCCCGTGGGAACCTAATTGGTCTTTGTTGTGGCATATTCGCGGATGCTAGGTTGGTGTATCTAAATTAGTGTTCTCCTTGGGCTTGATGATATTATATGAGAACTTTGTACCGCAGCCTTCGACTGTGCTGCTGGCGGATGCTTGAATAAAGTGACTGTTTAGGCCTTGACCTGCTCGAATATGAACTATCAAGTGTATTTCTCATGGAAGAATGCAGAACAAGGCAGGGCAAGGACCTCTGAGAAGGTGAACGTACATATACTAAACATAGACCTAAACGCAGCCCTGCAATCAAGGTACACGATTCGCCGGGCTCAAGCCCAAACCTGTAACCATTCCTTTACTCCCCCCCTGTCATTGAAATATTAAGGATATCATTATCCGACTCATCAATATAAAGACTCAGGCGGCAATCCGATACCTCATCGTTCTCGGAGTCCCCATCACAATATGTCGGCTTACCAGGCGGTTGCGCATCGTTTCTCGTGAGGGAAAATGCAGCATCACGAAGCAAGCTCTCGGAAAGGTCATTTGGAGGCCACGTTACTTCGACCTGGAAGTCCCGTATTTCATGCAAATCCATCAAAGGACCCAAAAGCCGTGATTCCTGTTCAGGAGACATCACATTACCTCCTACCTCCTGCTCCATCTTGATCCAAGCTTTGATATGCACCAGGCCACGCATTGCTTTTACTGCATCCCAGAAACTTGACCACCCACTGAACCATTCGTCGTCGAGGTCTTGAGGCCAGCAACCCACATACGGATGCAAGAATGATACCTCAAGCAGCCGGAGAGAATCACGCTGACGAGGTAATATGGCGTGTTGGAAGTCCGAGAGGACTCGAAAATCGTCCTTGCCGGTTTCGATTTGAATATGGAGGGGATTATAAGACCAGAGAACGTCTACAGCCTCTGTATATCTAAAGTCCGGTCATGGAAATAATTAACACTGGCCTTAAAAGCTCGCTAAGAACCGAAGACAACATACATCTGGCGACACGTCAAAAGAAGTGGAAGACGCGGGTGCGTATCAGCCGGATCCTTAGTATGCGTGCCACAGTAACTCCATGCAGTTTTGTCTTTCGCTTGCCAAATAAACCAGTGAAACTTTTGGCCTTCGACGTGACAGACACAGTGTCGTAGAGGTACCTCTGAGTCATCCCTTGTAATACCAATGACCTTCCTTAGAAAGACTAATTTGTAGATCTGGAATCGGACTTCCAGGGGTAGTTTGGTCAGAAAGGCACTTTTGTTGTTGGTGTCCATGTTCAACACGAGTATGGTATAATCTGGCTTTATTGTTTGGCCCGTTGCCTGCTGTGAGCAAAGAATATGTCAAGAACTTATCTAGGTACCTGCTTTAGAGAACCAAACGTTGGGGTTAATGGCGGAGTAGGCTGGTACCTACCATGACTTCTACCTGTCTTCTGGACAGCCCCTGTCAACCAAGCCGCTAA
This sequence comes from Aspergillus stella-maris, assembly GCF_047715825.1. NCBI lineage: Eukaryota > Fungi > Ascomycota > Eurotiomycetes > Eurotiales > Aspergillaceae > Aspergillus > Aspergillus stella-maris. The sequence goes on from NW_027396796.1 coordinate 769,200, forward strand.
CCCTGACTAGCGGTCAGGGACGCGTTTCCTCGCGGCGCTGGCGCTCAAGACAATCAAAAGAGGCGATGCAAACATACTTGAGGATGTTTACCGCAAGTAGATAGCAGGGTCCCAGCATTCCACGATTGACCGGTTCTACTATCGAGTGGCTTGGTCGATCCTGTCGTCTGAGCGATGTTGTGGTTTCTTTCCAACCACCACTTTATCGAGGTTTCCGTCTTCTCCCTTCTGTCAAAGCCAACTACTCAGTGTGATTCTTATCAAAGACTTTACTGTTCTCCAAATGTCATACGCTTTTCTTAACAAAAAGAGTGATCCATTGCCCGGTCACGTGGCAATTATGCCCTGGGCGGTCCGGTCCCTGGCGGGAGAGCGAGGCTCACGCGAAGGATGCCTACGTGTCTGCCTGTTGTGGCTGAATACGTTTAGGATCGATAAGCGATATATCGCTTCTTTGAGGGCAGCCAAAAAGAGGAGGGCGCGAACATGTCTAGCCTGCCTCCGGGGCACTCCAGCCGCCGAAGCCTCGTGGTCAGTGGCACGGGTCCTGGATGGTTTAAGGTTGTCTGCGTTCAGTCCTCCAATAATAGCACGGATATAAGACAAAAAACGAGGCTGAATCATGCGCGATCTTGGGTGTGATACAGGGGTCGGATTTCTTGACTTTTCAGTGGGCGATAAGACCCATCCCCGCATCATCAGGGTTCACATAGCGAGGCCGAGTTTGCCCGATCTCAGGGTTTCATATGTGTCATGGAGCTTTTAATTGTAGCTGGACCCTGGGATTGCGGGTGTGATTCCTCGAAAGACAACCAACCGACACATAATGGGACAGAGCAACAGAAAATCTCGTGCTCGAAATACCTCGCATTCGGATGACGAGCTCGAACAATTCCTCGAATGCGACGAACCACATTCTCTCCACGGAAGAAAGATCGGTCGAGCTTTAAGCTACCACAGGCGCGCACTGTGGCTCTTTTTCTTTTATACTATTGTTCTCATTCTTCCATGGGCCCTGACGGTTGTTATGATGTTCCGGCTCTCATGCATCAATCAACTAGGAGAATATTCTGTGCGCGCTGTCTGGCACATGAATCGATGGCGCGTAGCCACGGATATTCTCGACGGGTTCGCGTCCGTTGTCGCCGTGCCGATTGTGTCTGCCCTCCTTGGCTATGGCGCTGTCATTTATACGCAGCGAAGGAAGCAGACCGGACAGAGGAAGTTGAACGTTGGGCAAATGTTCACCTTGGCGTAAAAGGGCTGATCGTACACACCGACCTTTTGGACAGCGCTGTGGGAGGATAGAAAAACACAGAAGCGATCGCCATACTTAGGTTATGCTATTGTTCTTGTTCTCTTAGGTGAGTTGAGCTCGATACCTACTTCAGGGATGTTGGCTCATTCAAAATCACAGCTGCTATCCAGCCACCTTTGAAGCAGCTATTGATCGATGAAGAAGAATCAAAAACGGGTTTGACGTGCAATGACACGCCTATCCTTACTACCAATAATGATACAACTTGCGAGAAAATTCAAGCCATTGTGAAGGTCGTTGGCCAAGACCCAGAACCCCCTTTGCTCGCACACTGTCCACAGAACACAGTGGTCCAACGGACTACAAATAAATTGATAGATGTACGAGCCTACGACGTTCAGATTCATATCTGGCGTGAGATGAATGGTGCATTTTATACCCCTGATTCGGATCAGGAGACGAACATCTTTGCGTATTATATGATAGCGGACAATAATTCAACATTCTTTACATCGTCAGTCATTAACGGAACGACAACCGGCGTGCTTCGTGAACACGCAGTTCGAATGGATACCAATGTTACATGTGAGGTCGACGAAGACTTTCCAGAGATTTGTCCCGGGAACAGGCCATTCACGACGCAAATTGAAAACAAATTGAAAATAGTGTTCTAGGATTTTCAGTTTGTGCCAGCGGCAGCTATTACTCGGTTCCTTGGAAGAACACTCGAGATGCCCAAAGCATCGTAGGGAGACTCTGGATACGCATGAGAGTGAACAAAGATGGAGTTAGGCTACACAGTCGCCCCTACAACTTCACAATGCGCTGTGATGCCGTTTCAAGACGAGGGTGGTTCGAGCCGGGAAACTACCAGAACAATTTCACGCATCGGGCAATGCTCGAAACCTGGCCAGATAACGAGACGATGCGAACCCAATTCAACAACTTTAGCGGTGACTACACACCGAGATATTGGCCGGTAAAAGAGTACATCATCCTTATCCCTTTTGATCCGACAGCCCCATGCTGATTGTCATGCTACAGGGAACCAGATCCCGACCACTTCGAGGTAATCATTGACAATTTATTTCGATATACTACCAATCCCTTTCACACCGAGGAGCTTCCTACGCCTTGGAGAGCCCGGGGTTGTTTCGAAGGAGGCTGCAGAGCACCATTTTGGATAGTATCTGGTTGTTGGATACCTATTGTCTACGCTGGATGGTACCACGTCTTTGCTAATATGAGAAGGAGCTACTCGTCTTCTGCCTTTACTACCTAGATTAATTTGTTTACCTGATTGCACAAGAGAATTTGCAGTAGTCTCCTCAGACCTTAACATTTAGTCTCTAGGACTTGGCGAACCGGGCTCCTTTGTCACTAGAGTTCCTAAAGTCTGAGCTTACTCTTAACATTTGGACTGATAGTCTCCCTGAAACCGTGGAAAGCTCTGTTGAGCAATACTAGTAATGCTGTGTGGCCCTAGTACTTGCTTACATGGACGTTGCAAGCTGAGAATAATGGATTATCACGTCCACGCTCTTAAAGTCCATGCCGACGATGGAGAATATTGGAGTTCTTCCGATGTCCTTGAGAGCTATCAAACTGATGACTCAATTCTAGGAAACGTGACTTCCATGGATCGAAAGAAAAGCATTTTAACGACAGGCTTTCAACGAATTGATATTATAGGACATCCGCCTACTCAGGGAGATATTGCTCTTCCAGTGTTTGACAGTAGAGTCCATAAAATCAACAGCAGAACCAGAAATCAAAGAGCATGAACATGAAGCTCCTTCACGATGCCAGTTTTGAACACACCCAATGTTTGTAGACTGTTCTCTTCCCAAAGCCCAGTACACGTACGCAGAACAAACTCGACGCGCTCTCCCAGACCAGTCAATTCCCGAGGGATAGCCTGAAACGGGATCTCATTTTCCTCGAGAACCTGAATAAATGTCGAGTGTGTATGTTCCCATTCTGCCATGGTACTACTCATTAACCGCGTCCCATCATCCTTCAACCACTCCTGCTGCGGCGGACAAAGGATAACCAACGCCTTTCTCATCCGGTCTCTGAGATAATGCCATTCAGAAGAGTCCTCGAGCAGATCTCGGGATTGAGGAGGCCCGTAGTTGATTGCGTAGACGATGGGATCGACTCCGGAGCGATCGCTCAAAACGACGTCGGTAGGGCTAGGGCTGTTCTCCTCGGCGTACTGGGCGGCTAGAATCAGTTGCTGTAGCTCGAGCGCTCGGGGCGGATTGTAGGCTATATCATCGCGCGTGAATTGGTGTTTCTGTAGGACATGTCGTGCTACCTCTGAAATGGTTTTTAAATGCAGGGATGGATGTTGTTTTGAGATGGCTTCTTGGAGGACGCGGACGAGGGTTGTTTTGCCGGTGCATTGGGCGCCGATGATGTAGAGGGAAATCGGCTGCATGTTGGGAGCTGGAACTTGCAGGCAGATATGGTATGGTTAGATTGAGAAACGGACTGGACATTCGAAGATCTTTGCATACCACCAGAAACCTAAAACGGTCGTGAATCAGAGGGCAAACAGAGGCTGCAGGACCCCCGCTCTGAGAGACAGGGAGGCAAAGGAAGCTGATCCTGGACATGTACGTCGGTCACATATAGTTGTAGCAGACAGGGAAGAACAATCAGTCGACGTTTGGGCAGAGGGTGGCTCAATTGTTTTCAACGTTTGTTGTGTTACTCCTTTCACTCTTTCCCCCAGCTTCACTGCCATATTCACCCTCTGTCCTTCACCAACTCAACCACACACAGCATGGCCCCACAGAAACTCAGCTCTTTCATTAGCACCCTTCAATCAGCATTCTGTTCAATTGATTATGAATGGACATTCCAGGTTCCCAACTTACCCCAGTCTCAAGTGACGAACCCTGGCCGATGGATCAAATCGCTGGAACTGGTCTCCAACGCACAAACGCGCAAGCTCGACCTCAAGATCATCAGATTAGTTCCTAATCGCGCTACTAGCTCCTGCTCACCCGACTCACTACTGCATCTTTCCTTTGCTGATTTCCGGCTAGGCCATTTGAATGATGAAGGGAAGTGGGAGACATTCACTGCGAGAGACACAGGCGACTATCTCGTTCGACTCCTCAAACAAGGGGTCACAATAAACGGTCAATTATACAGCTTCTACGGACACAGTTCAAGCCAACTAAAATCGCGCTCATGCTATCTCCTGCGAGGGCCAAAGGACGAGGTTTCAGCGCTCATTGAATCCCTCGGCGACTTCTCTAAGATCAAAACTGTTGCGAAGAAGGCTAAGCGCATTGGCCTGCTCTTCTCATCATGCAACGCAGTCATAGAAGTTCCGGATGGCCGGTACGATGATATTGACGATTTCGAACGAAATGGATACACCTTTAGCGATGGCTGTGGCTTGATCAGCCCCAAAGCTGCCAGGCTTCTGTCTCAAAAATTATCCATCGTCAGTCGCAACACGCGCTATCATCCCTCTGTGTTCCAAATCCGATTCAAAGGGTACAAGGGAGTCGTTGCACTTGAGCCTGCCGTGCCTAAAGAGTACTGGTTTCGGTTTCGAGACTCTATGCGCAAGTTCTCGGGCACTACAGACCAATCCTTTGCGGTGGTCGAGCATTCCAAGGTATGAAATATATGCCATATACTGTCCTCGCTTGCTGACGTACGATAGCCCTACACTTACGGATACCTCAATGACGATATAGTACTGCTGCTAAGCGCACTTGGCGTCTCGACTGAGGTGCTCCTCCGGAAGCAAGGAGCTCACTTTGATCGGCTGCGCCAGTCCCTTACAAACCCCTCTGTCGCATTCCAGTTCCTGTGCTCTCTCGATCAATTTGACGTGGCCGAGAAGCTTGTCCTGCACGGCATCGAGCGGGTATCAAGCACTCTTCGGGCTCTTATCTCCGCCGAATACAAAAAGATGGTGAACAAGAGGGAGACTCAGAAATGTCGAATCTTCGTGCCAGAATCCAGGCTACTGTTTGGTATCTGTGATCCTAGAGAGATTCTAGAGGAAGGAGAGTGCTTTCTGCGCGTGACCGACGACTGCAATGGACGCCCGATCACAATCAGTGGTTGCGAGGTTCTCGTCACGCGAAACCCTTGCCTCCATCCAGGAGATTTGCGCAAGCTCAAGGCAGTAAATAGGCCAGAGCTCTCGCATATGACGGACTGTGTGGTTTTTTCGGTCAAGGGTGATCGTCCTGCAGCGGACCAAATGTCTGGCGGAGACCTTGATGGGGATACCTGTAAGCTATCCACGAAGCTACGCCTTCTCTACGGAAATCTAGACTAATTCAACTCGCTAGTCTTTGTTTGCTGGGACCCTGATCTTATTCCAACGAAACTGTCAGAACCAGCTCTATATCCACCTGGTCGGCCGCCCGTCTCATGTGACAAAATCACAGTTGATGACCGGATCGAGTACTTTGCCCGTTATACGAGCATTAGCCTTGGTCGCGTGAAGAATCTATTCCTACAATGGGCCATGCGCAATGAAGAAGGCGCACTCAGCAACGAGTGCCAGGAGTTGAACCGGCTACACTCGCTATGCGTCGATGGAAACCGCATACGGATCGACGACAGGTTCACAAAACTACCACCCCTCAAGGAAGGAGCCAGCAATGCTTTCATACTCAATATACTACACCAGGCTGCGGAACAAGAGGCTCAACGGCGCATTGCAGCACAAACTACCTGGAAAGGATTGGACTCGCGGGAGGTTATTGAGACCATCTTGTCCCAACCGCACGGCTGCTCCGAGTTTCGCATGATTGGTCTCGTCCACGACTGGTGTCGAAGGACTAGGCAGGGGGAGCTGTCAGAGTTCTTACCTTACTTCGACCTTTCTGCACTCACAGTGGAACAGCAGCATTGGCTTCTACAAGTGCTGCCTGCGTCTACTGGGCTTCCGGCTCTAGTGATGAACGGTCTTCTTAGCTCCGACATTCTTCGACCACATGAGTTATGCCCGTTTCATCTCAATTACCCCGGTATGCGGTGGAAACGTATTTTTGGTACGGAGGATCGACTTGGAAATTTGTTTGAGACGATTGAGAACGTGTTTCCGCAGTTCCATCGAAAACTTATGATATTGCGGATTCATGACCGCTTCAGCGTCGCAATCTATATCCCGCAGCGTATGGCAATGGATGAAGACGCCCTCGTTGGGAACAAGGTACTTGTGTTTGCATTCCCACATACACAAAGCCAGAACAACGCCCGCGACTGTACTCATATCACAAGCTCCCAGTATATGCTGCACTTTAACCATAATACATTCCAGCTGTACAATCGCCACCGGCAAAACACATTCATCTGGGTTGGCCAGCCGGGGAACAACGATGCTTCCTATCGACAAGTTAAAGAGGAGGCAAACCGCGCCCGCCAACGCCACCAGACCGTGCTCGAGGGCATTAACAACGAATGGATAGCGAGCATTGCCCTGGATCGGTTCAGTCAGAACGTCCGGACACAAATTGGCGGAGTTCGCCGGCAAGGCATCGCAGCTGCTGTAGGTGATGTATCAACTCTAACGGAATGACCGTTTGAACTTACTGAGGGATAGGAGATATTCGTCATCAGCAATAACGACGTGCAATCATTCCAAACACTGGACTTGTGGCTACGCAGCATCGATACTCTAGAAACAATACCCCTTTTTGAAAAGGTACCCCCTCCACTGGTGGTTGCTCAGCTCTCTTCAGCAGATTGGGCCTCGCAGCCGGAGGAGATTCGCGCCCTGGTTGTCGATGGGGACTTTTCTCAATTGGACCAGGTGTGGATGCAGTCAAATATAATCACCGTGCTTCAATTTTGTTTTGAGCACAATGAATCTATCCTGCCGGGCAAGATATATCACCGCTACCTACATTCAGCGAGCGCGGTGGGCAAATGGCTTGTCCCCAGGGAATTACTAGACGGCCTACTACAAGGGCTCCTCTACACACCTGGGAACGTCATCTTCTTTGCACGGCTCTGTCCATGGGAGGAGAATCTTCCATACCACTTGCGTCGGTCTCTCAAACCGCACATCCCGCACCTCCTCCAGTCAATCCTCCAAGCTGCCCGCCATACCCCTGACTTCATCAGTGAAGCTTTCAAAGCCATTGCCCGCGAGGCTGACACAATGTCACCATTTTCTCTCCGAGACCTAGTCGAGAAAGCGTGTCTACTCCTGGAGTCACCGGCAAACCTGCTAGACGTCTGTCTGGAATGCCTTCAGCCGGCGAGCGAGCGCTTACTTAGTGGATCGTCCCCAGCAAAGGAGTACTTCACGCGCACACTCTTTGGTGCCGCTATCGACCACAATGAAGAGGCGTCTGAAGCAAGACCCCCGCGCGACGACCTCTGGGCATTCCAACCAATCCCGCTATCGTTGACATATCCCGTGCTCAAAAGCAATCGACGCATTGACGCACCTCAATTAGAGCGCCTGGCGCCTGGAGACCACGTTCGCTTCGAACTCACTCGGTATCCAGAGAATGTGTTTCTCACAGATCATCCAAGCTTTGACGCTATTGTCGAATCGGTTCAGTCTGGAACGGTCACCTTCGCTTGCTTATCCTACCCGCCTGACTATATAGCATCTTCTCGGTGGCGAATGAAGCATTGCGGCTCACTTGTCACTACAAAAGCAACATTTGACGCCTCGGTTGCCTTGATGGAGAGGGGGACAACTGCATGTGCATTTTACCCCCTGCTCCTTGGTACCAAGTGGGAACCGGACAATCCGAGCAACGCTTCAGCATACGAAACGAGGAACGACCTCAACGAGTGTCAGAATCAGGCCGTCAACGCGTCTCTAAACTCGACTTTAACATGCATCTGGGGTCCCCCGGGTACAGGCAAGACTCAGACAGTTGCCGTTATTTTGCAGGAACTTCTGCGTCGAAGACCCGAGGAGAATATCCTGGTTACTGCGCCTACGCACAATGCAGTTGACAATATCTTGAAGCGGTACTTGGCTCTTGTTAGTTCTTCGGGCGTTAGGCCTCTTAGAGTCACTACTAATGTAAGTCTTCGAAGCGAGCCTTTGCTAACCAAGATTTTACATTCTAAGGCGCTCCATTCTAACAAATTTCGTCTGTTGCCCCTTAGATCCACAAAGTATCCCCAGACCTGGCTCAATATACCTGTGACGGCATGGAACGAAACATCACAAATTCTACTTCAGAGGCGAAGCGTCTAGCAATGGAACGCATCCAGCAGGCCCGGCTAGTGTTCACAACATGCGCCGGTGCAGGACTCGGACTCCTCCGAAACAAGGAATTCGAAATCGTCCTCATCGACGAATCCTCGCAGCAGTCAGAACCTATGTCTCTGATCCCATTAGCCAAGGGCTGCCAACGGGCTATTCTTGTCGGCGATCATGTCCAGCTCCGCGGGACGGTGGGCAAGTACGCCAGAACAATGGGCTTGGAAATATCTCTTTTTGAGCGCCTGTATACAATGAGCACAGACTGTGACGGGTTTGGAGGCGCATACACCAAGGTCATGCTGGATATCCAGTACCGGATGCACCCTGAGATTTGTGATTTCCCGTCCCGCGAGTTTTACAGCGGTAGACTTAAGGCGGATATCTCTTGTAATAACAGACCGCTACCCCCCAGCGACTGCTTTCCCTACCCAAATATCCAGAAAAAAGATGTGGCCCGACGCATCTTCATCCCCTGCTCTGGACCCGAAGACGCAGGACACCAATCAAAAAGCAACGCTGCTCAAGCAAAGCTCTGCAAAAGGGTATATTACCAACTAACAGCCTCAGAGTCCACATCGGGTCAACGGGTATCACAACCCACAATCGCAATCCTAACACCCTACACCCGCCAAGCCAAAACACTCCAATCCTTTCTCCCCACCGCAACAATCTCCAGCATAGACGGGTTCCAGGGCCGCGAAGCGGATATCGTCATCTACGTTACTGTGCGGTGTAACCCGCATGGCGAGATCGGGTTTCTGTCTGATTTGAGGAGGTTGAATGTTGTGCTTACCAGGGCGCGCGCGGGGTTGATTGTTATTGGGTGTCCGCGGACTTTGACGCATGTGGGTGAGGCGGCTTCATCGAAAGGTTCTGGGTTGCGTGATTTGGATTTGAAGGGTAGCGATGGGGGTGTTGAAGCTGGGGTTGATGGGGAGGGGATTAGTCTGGCTGTGGAGCAGGATAGTAGGCCTGTTTGGCGGCGTCTTGTGGCTTCGTTGGTTAAGGTCGAGATGGAGTGAGGGGTAGGCTCATTAGGGTACGGAAGGTCATAATCATACCTCGAGTTCAGGAAAGATGGCGAGCAATATAGCCCGGTTTATTCGGTGATTGAACGCATTGCTCGTGATTGGAACATCTATGCTGTTGGTATAAAGAGTGCCGATAGATTTGGGGCTATGCTTAGTGTGACTATACAACAGCCAAGCATTGATCCCATGCACTTTGCCATTACGTGGTGAAAGTCTGAGTACTATACCTGGTGAGGTCTGGTGGGTAGTCGACACAAGTGTACCTAGGCATTAGATTGTTACGTAGCGAAGAACCGGCTCCTGTCCAACTAATCAGTGACCCACTAGGGACAGTTATAAGGCTACCCAGGAGCAAACCCACTTCAGTCTGCAAGCGAAGAACTATACACAGTCCTGGTGCAAAACCTTGAATCTAGCTGTAGCCTTAAATAGCCACGCGACGGTAACGGGCGTCCTCTTCCGATATGGCACTGGCAAACGTTGGTAGATAGGGCTAAATACACGTGGGGCACCACGTAGATCCATGACGACGCCCATACCCACTTCAGGGGAACCTCGCGCACTCATTCGTTTCGGTGTTCGAGCTTGAGATAACAGCTGTGTTTTTTTTATTCCGGACTGTCCCACGCCACGAAGACTGCGTACGCAAGTCATGTCAACCACCTGCATCTAAAGGATTTATCTGTGGTTGCGACCTCTAGCCATGTGCTCACCTTTGCGACATCGCCAGGTCTATTCTCGACAATGCGGATGCTTCGCTGCTTGCTCGGGGGTCTTTGCTTTTGGGGTAGTTTAGCGCTCGCAGAGTCCGTGATAAGGGGGAGTTATGTATCGACAAACTACGATCTCTACAACGACGGAGAATTCGGCCACCGACCGAATCTACAATTCGAGTCAAGCAGAGAATTTGCGCCGCTTGCACAAGTGAATGTTTGGAAACCAGACCTTATCTCGTTGACCGGTTCACATATTTTTCTCCGGCATGATGGCGATGACCTTAGCAATGACGGCCATGAACTTTCCATCCGGGCGCTTTCGTCGCCTCTTATTCTCGACGCCAGCGATCTAAGTCCAGTGTACATGAACCGGTCGTTCGCCAATGTCTTTGGGACAAGAGTCCAGGAGGATCGGGGGAAGAGATATCTAACTTTCTGGGCGGGGGATAAGGGAAATGGTATTGGGGACGGGTACGGCCTTGCATACGACGACACGTATCAACTAGTCTACAAGGTCTCGACGCAGAACATCGATGTCCATGCTGATTTGCACGAGTTTGCGTTTACGGGGAATGGGTCTGCCCTTGTTACGGGTGTTAATACAATGCGCGTGAATGGGAAGGATTTGAGCACCACGTATGGCTGGGATAATGTCATGCCTGGGACGATGGAGCTTGATATCCTTGAGGGAGTCTTTCAGGAGATTGACCTTGATACGAATGAGGTGTTGTTTGATTGGCGCGCGTTGGACCATGTTAACCCGCTTGATTCGTTTGAGCCGATGGGGAGTGGGTGGGATATTTATCATATCAATAGTATTGAGAAGGTATACCCAGTCACCTACTCACAGTAGCGGTCTTAAAGGCAAATAGATACTAACAGACCCAGACCCAAGCAGGCAACTACCTCATTTCAATCCGCCACACGCACTCAATCCACCTAATCGACGGCAAAACGGGCGCCATAATCTGGACTCTCGGCGGCGCACGCAACAGGTTCAGGGAGTTACCACCTGCAATCACGAATACAACGACTTCCAATTCCTCCTCGGTGCAGCCGCTCCTCACAATGTCCTGGCAACATCACGCGCGGTTTGTTCCAGGAACCAACGAAACAGAAATAACCTTTTTCGACAACCACGCCAAGGTCACGACGCACGGCGAGTGCAGGAATAATTGTTCGCGCGGGTTACATATCGCCATTGATACGACTTCCACCCCGCCGACGGCACAGATCCTTCGACAGTTCACTCACCCTGTACATCTGCAATCGCAAAGCCAAGGAAGTGTGCAGCCCCTGGGCCTAGGAAATGCCACTTCGAACCCCGAGCTCGACCTTGACTCCGACTTGAATACCGATACCGAATACAACCTCGGCAACATCTTCATAGGCTGGGGTCGATGCCCCTCATTCACAGAACACACCCCCTCAGGAGAAACAGTCCTAGACGTACAATTCTCACCCTGGCACAGCGCCGATATCCCCGACGCACTGGACAACTACCGCGCGTATAAAATGGATTGGAATGCGACGCCGTGGTGGGATCCTGTCTTTACGCTCGCTGAGGCAGAGGATAGAGATGGGGACAGTGTGCTTGTTGTTTATATTAGTTGGAATGGGGCGACGGGGGTGAGGAGGTGGGTTGTTCGTGGGTCGGCTTCAGCCCCCAATATGAGCAGGGAGGAGGATGATGGCGAAAGCGGTGGTGATGATGGCGAGATCCTCGCCGTCTCGCCGAAGATGGGCTTTGAAACGAGACTGGCTATACCCTATGGCGAGGAATATACAGACATGCGATATCTATGGGTTGAGGCTTTAGATGGGCACGGCAATGTCCTTCGCGCAAGTGAAGTTCTCGATTCGAATACCGCCACCATATCACAAGACTCGTCGTCTTCATCATCCGCCCTAGAGACTTTCAGCGAGATGGGTCTCGAATCAACAGCGGCCTTTCCGCAGCTTCTCCCCGTACCAGTGGACGGTTACGCCAACAGCTCTACAATAACAGGCGATGATGATGACGACGACAGCGAAGCAATGAAGCTTATCTGGCTGGCATCTAGTCTGGGCGGTTTAACACTGACACTAGCGGCTGTGTTCGGCACGGTATATTTTGTTAGGTGGCGCGGGAGAAATGGGTATAATAGCTTGGAGCTGGAAGCGTCTGATTTCGACCTGCGTCCTATCGATATTGATGAGGTTGATGAGTATGCTGATATTGAGACGGCTAGCCTTGAGCTCGATCCCTCAAAAGAAGGTCGGGGTGACGAGGGCGAGGAGGGTATAGGGTTGCTTTCGAAGCCTGGAGGGTAGCATGAAAATGATGCTGCGGCCAGCGAGTTATAGTAATTGCTTCTGCAACTGCTCGGTCTTGAAGAATGTAACCTTTCCTTTTAGTAAGCTGACTACAAGTAATTACACTGCTATGTTGCAAGAATAGATTATTGTTTGGTGTCACGGTGGCGCAACCTTGCCAATGGCGGGGTTCCTAGCCCTACACAGTCTGCACCCGCCATTTACTCCAGCCTTAGTGTCCTCGCCTAGGCCATATACAAAGCAATGGGGAAATCTATTGATAGGCTAGCTCTGGAATGAAAACAAGGAGACAGCCATTATATCTGTCAAGTTTGCAATGGTGGTGCACACGTAACAGCGTACCATACCCGAGGTTCATGAACAATGTCAGCATTCCAGTGAGCGCGGGGTCGAGATAAGATCGGAGAATTAAGAGCACCTCAACACCTATTAGTGCTCGCCGTTAACCGCCAGATAAACAGCTGCTCTTTACTTTTTATCAGTCGCAGCCTTATCTTAGGTGGGCGCCCGCGATAGCTACCTTCTCCAATCTTACTCCAATTCTTATCTTTACGTGTCGGCCTCCGACAAAAGTGGCGTCATATAAAGGAACGCAAGGGGAGAACCACATCTTCCTAGCTTCATTGTGGTATCAACGATTAGGCACACTTAGTATACGTCGGATTGAGATAAAAGGTCACTATGGCACAGTGGGAAGTCAAAGCACAGAGCGCGCGAGCAGCCCGGGACGCCTCCCTTGCAAAGGTCGAGCCCGCATTAGTCGGCATCCCGGACAGTCTCCCGGTGAATTCTAGGGGTCTCCCTGCGACTGTACTTACCCCGCGGGAGATTGAGATTACGGAGAAGTACTCTGTTCCGGAGTTGTTGAGTGCGCTGTCCTCAAGAGCGATATCCGTCGAGGAGGTCACTAAGGCATTTCTGCGACGGGCGGCTTTGGCTCAAATTGCGGTACATCTCTTCCCTGCCGTCGCCTTCTCACAAGGAACAAAGATTTAACGAACTGGGTCTAGACAAACTGCCTAACAGAACTCCTCTGGGACCAAGCCATCACCCGAGCAAAATACCTCGATTCCCTTCCCGAGCCCAAGGGAACATTATTCGGTCTACCTATCTCAACAAAAGAGCACCATGGCATGATTGGCGAGAAGGTAACTACAAACGCATCGTATGCGACCTGGGTCGGCAAGCCGCATGGTTCGAACCTTCTCTACGACACACTGTGGGATGAGGGATGTGTCTTCTTTGCAAGGACGACCCAGCCGCAGACGATTATGCACTTGGAGACGAACAGCAATGTTTTTGGGAGGACGGTCAATCCGTATAATCGCGATTTGACGCCTGGTGGGAGTAGCGGGGGTGAGTCTGCGTTGATTGGTATGCGGGGGAGTTTGCTTGTAAGTTGTTACCTTATATTATATAATACCGTGCATGGCAAATAACACTCTCAGGGCATTGGCGGTGATATCGGTGGTAGTGTCCGGTGTCCATGCGCACACGTTGGTATCTACGGTTTCAAGTATGGCGATGCCCCAATATTCATAAAGTCCGCAGCTAACTCTTCCCCAGACCAACAACAAAACGCATCTCCCTCGCCGGCTCAAGAGCCCACATGGTCGGCAAAGAGACAATCCACGCCACCCCCGGCCCCATGGCAACAGACCGCGAGTCCCTCGAGCTACTAATGAAGGTAGCACTAGCCGCAAAGCCCTGGCGTCTAGACCCCGACCTATCCGTTAAACCATGGGCACCATACGATATCAAAAAGCCGCTGAAGGTAGCAGTTCAATGGTGGGATGGCGTCGTGCGACCTCATCCGCCTATTACGCGGGCTCTTAGGGAGGTTGCGGACGCGTGCAAGAAGGCGGGGATGAAAGTCGTTGATTGGGATTCGACGTTTATTGATCACCAGGAGGGGTGGGAGATTATTTCGAGTCTTTATTGGCCTGATGGTGGGGAGGAGGTGTTGGGGCTTATGGAGGAGAGTGGCGAGCCTGTTTTGCCTTTGACGAAATTTATTATTCAGGAGCAGCCCTCTGTCAGGAATATGACGCAGAAGGACTTGTGGGAGGTAAGTACAATCCATCCACCATGTCGCACCTTGTCATTCCCGGATCATTCTCTGACCATTGCCAAAACAGACCTGCGCCAAACGTGACGCCTACCGCACCGCATACGCCCGCACCTGGACAGCCACCGGCGCAGGCGAAGACAGTCAAGAAGTAGACGTAATCCTCTGCCCAGCGTCTTTCGGCGCCGCCACACCTCACGATCAATCGCGATACTGGGGATACACCGCCAATTGGAATCTCCTCGATTACCCGGGCGCCGTCTTCCCCGTTACAACTGTTGATCCGGTCAAGGACCCTGTTGATACGGGGTATACGCCTGTGAATGAGCAGGATAAGTGGGCTCATGAGATGTATAAGCCTGAGAAGTATACGGACGCGCCAGTTAGTTTGCAGGTTGTTGGACGGCGGGGGTATGATGAGAAGGTTTTGGCTGCGTTGGGGGCTATTGAGGGGGCTATGGGACGGGTTTAGAGACACTTGGACTATACTAAGAGCATATGGTGCTTGAAGCCGGATCATGGATTAATTTGTACCTGTTTGCCGAGATCTGTATGTTTATATCGCTGCTAGATAAAGGATTGTAGACGACAAATCACAAATTGAACTACCTTTCCGTTCAACCAAATATTCATATTACTATCCCTCGCTGTTTTCAATGCGACTGTGTGATATCTATAGACGCATCATTCCTTTCATATGCAGTAACAATCTCGTCTTCCCACTGTCATCGTATCACCATACCCACCGCCGTTCTTTGTCGCTCTCTGCCGTGAGAACCTCAGCACCGTAAAACCCACCCCAGCTACCAATAGGCATTCTAGTACAACAAGACCGCAAAGCCCGTCAGTGTCACAGCGTAACAAGGAACCCACCCTTTCGCCCCGGTGGCTGCGAGTCCAATTTATAACGCCCTGAGCGGAGTCTATTATGATTCAAGACGTGGAGACTGAATTAGCATCCACTTGCACAAATAAATCCATAGCTGTATTATGGCAAGGTAATACAGGGCTATCAGGCAATGTAACGCACCCCCAATTCAAGTTTGCGGTACAGGCGTATCTACACCCGTCGATAAACTTGCGCAAATGTGCCTCCTCACAGTCATCACTCCTCTCCCTTTCGTCATGGGACTGAACTGGGATCTCCAGCTGCTCTGATATCTGATCGAACTCGGCCACGCAGGAAGATACAATGTGCGCGGCTATGTCAACCGCTTGCTGGAGCGATGCGTAGCCGGTTTCGGCGTAGAGAAGCGGAATGAGCGAGTCTGTTTGGCCGTGGCTCTTGGTTCATCGGTCAGTATCTATGTACTTAAGCAGGACATGGTTGGGTTTTTTGCTTCTACGGTTCGAGTCTCAAAGATAGCACAGCACTTACTATTTCCTTCTTCAACGACAGGATGTCATTTGTGCTGGATACGTAGCATCAAGAATAAAGCGTTAGCTGGGTACTTGTGACACGCGGTTTCATGGATCCGGGACGGGGGATTTCCAACGTAGATATTATCATATTGGTCAGATTCCATAATCTGCGAATTGGCGCTTCGTTCATAGCTGGCGGTGGTAGTTCCATTGCGCAAGCGTACCTGTTTGTTTAGATGATAAGCCATCCAGTGCGTATGACAACCGACGAGTCATCTCGTCGAGAGATGTGCAAATTGAAAGGAGATCACATACTCTGTGATGGCCAGGCAAACCCCCACAGCACTGGAGCCCATCCGCCGGTGCAAGTATTCTTCTACAGTTGGCAGATTGTTGCTAGAGAACACTCGCTGTTCCAGATCGGTCATGTCGAGGAAGAAATCGAGTTCTTGAAGGAATCGCTGCCGTTGCTCTATTAAGGCGTCGTGACGCTATCAGACAAACATGGACACAAGGCATTTGATATATTTATAGTGGATGCCAGGGGTCTATCATACCTGGTGTGCACGACTTCGCTATCGCGCGTCCGACCTCTCCAAAGCTGGCTATGAAAGGGTTCTTCTCATCCGGTAGAGGCTGCGATTCATTAGAGAGAAGTGAGGTATGAATGAAATCTTTGGTTTCCTGGCGGAAAAGGGCTCCGCTGTCGCTATTCGTGACAATGTCGGAGATTTCGCTTGAGTCGGATTCTACGGCACGTCAGTACTTCAGGGATTCAAATGCTCGATCAACGAGGTAAACTTACGATCGTCCCAGGCAAATAGCTACTGGAGAATCCAGGCTCATCCCGCAGTCTTACAGAGTCCAGACAACCCCCGTCACTCGTGCGGCTTACGAGCATATCCCGTCAACCTATCTCGTCTGTGAGAGTGACCAGGCTGTTCCACCGCATTTTCAGAGAATATTTGCGGGAATGGCAAACGCCCAAGTGGACTCCTGTGACACTGGGCACTCGCCAATGCTGAGCCAGCCCGGGATGTTGGTGGGCAAGATTGCGACTGCAGCGGACAAAGCAGCTGCAGCGATGTACTCGAGTAGCCCAGCAGACAGAAAATCAGAGACTTGACTAGGGCTAGAGAAAAACAAAAGTTGAGCGACCCCGCTGACTACTTGTCTTTTGCATCTTTCTCAAAGGCCGAGGTCTGAGCTGACGTGGAGATCGTCGTCCATACTACCTTTGAGGCTCGTGTTACTTCCCCTCTTGTGATCGGTCTAAATTTGATAGTTCTTTAGTCGAAATTGAAACAGAGTGTCATGGTTTCCGCTAGAGTCGCTGTTACGTGATCTGGGAGAATGGTAGATGGATAAAAACAGGTGCACAGACAGCAAGAAGATCTCTTTCCAAAAAAAGGTTGGTATCAGCCATCAAAACACCGGTCGACCGAAGATTGTAGAGGGGATAAATTATCTTAATCAAACGTTGGCCCGTTGTGAGGGCATAGCAAGGTCCCGTCCACATTCGACCTACCACCCAATTACTCCATTATACCACGCCGCACGTTATGGCCACTTGGAAACAATTAACGTATTGCTAGACGCGAGGGTGGACATTGACGGCAAGTCAAAAGATGGACGAAGCGCCCTTAGCCGAGCGGCTTGCATGGCAAATCCTGAGACTCTCCGATTGCTGCTTGACAGAGGAGCAAATATCACGAGCACTAACCATGACGGGCAGACACCCCTCATGGGAGCTTTGACGTGGGGCTACATAGACAACTTCCAATTTTTACTTGAGGCCGGCGCGGACCCAGATTACGGCAAAGGTGGATTAGATGATCCTCTCTGGGTAAGCAAGCCACTCATCTGGTGCGCTTATTATGGCCTTTTTGAAGAAACGAAGCTTCTGCTGAAGCATAAGGTCAATATCAACTCCTCATATGGGGCCTTGTCGGCGCTCTATCTTGCGGTTGACAATGGGCATGTTGAGGTTGCTGAACTCCTGCTGGAAGCCCAGGCTGACCCCAACGAAAATCCCATTGGTTATGATCTACTTCTGCTACGGGCAGTCTCAAAGTTGGACAACGCAAAAGGCCTGTCACTCATGAAGCTGCTTCTCGACCATGATGCACGGATAGACGAAGAAGATAACAGTTCTTCGTGGAGGCCTACAGCACTCACACGCGCAGCCGGGACCGGTAATACCGAGCTAGTCAGGCTGCTGATTGAGAGGGGCGCAAACGTGAATCATACCAAGAAGGGCTCGGACTCTCCACTATTTGTAGCCTGTTGGAGCGGTGAAACCGAGAATGTACGGCAACTTATCAAAGGGGGAGCGATCATTAATGAACAACGAGAGAACGACGAATGGCTTCCTGCTCATGCTAGTTATGATAACCATGAGATCATGCAAATCCTTCTTGAGAATGGAGCGGACCCGACCTTGCTCTCAGAGAAAGAGAACTGTCTACATTTGGCAGTGAGAAATGAGGAGCCGGACGTTGTCAAGGTATTGCTTGGTCATCGCCCAAAGCTTGATCTCGAGGTCACGGTTGATCCCCCGTCTTACAACGGTGATGATGACTATACCGCTTTTAGTATCGCCTGTGACATCGGAAACGCCGAGATAGCCAGGCAGCTGCTCGAAGCCGAGGCCAACAAAAATCATCAAACGAAGTTAGGGAAACGGCCCTTGGATATCTCAATTGAAGTTGGTTCGATAGCAACGGCAGATGTCCTATTTGAGTACCGAACTCCCATCGATTATACAGACGAAGATGCGAACACCCCCCTGCATCGAATCTCTGCGGCAACTCCACAGGATCTCGTCAAACGTCTAATTAATGCTGGCATTAACCCCTCTGTGACCAACAATAACGGAGTCACACCACTACGGGTAGCCGTGACGACGGGAAACATCGATGTCACCAGATATCTCCTTTCCAAGAACCCTAACTTCAACTGTTTCCTGAATGGGGCTCCGAGCCTCGTCCATTTGGCGTGCAAAAATGGGGATCTGGTAACTTTGAGAGCACTCGCGGAGAATGGAGTGGATATTAAGGGCGTCGACTCCATGTCTGAAAGTGATGGGCTCATCGTCACCGCCGTCAACGGCAAGCAGGCGCCCAATTTGGAACTGCTGGAATACCTTGTCAAGACCGTCGATGCCGACATCAATGCTCGTGGCTCCACCCTAGAGCATTCCGTGAACGCTGCCTGCGCGCACAAGTATCTCCCCCACTTGCAATACCTGCTCGAAAATGAGGCAAACCCGAACGTAGAAGATTGGTGTGGTCGAAGGGCTCTCCACGTTGCATGCACCTATTACGAGCCGGTGCCAGAGATATTAGACTTCTTATTATCTGCTGGAGCCCAAACCAAAGTCAATGGCATCCCGATTAAGGACAAACTGGATAGAACTCCCGTCCACTTTGCGGCATCAAGTGGGGATTGGGATATATTTTCTCGCGTTGCAGAGTTATACGACACGTCGGAGCTCACGAAGCCAGATGCAGACGGCTGGACGCCCCTATTCTGGGCACTGCTCACCCGAGACGCCGACCTCCGTATAGTCCAGCATCTCATTGACAACGGTGCTGATACCCGGACATCAGTCATAAGCAACAACAAGAGATGGTCACCCCTTAAGCTTGCCCTGTTTATCGGTGTACCGAAGAATGTAGTTGCTCTATTGCCGCAAGGTAGGTCACGAAAGCGTAAGGGTCGCCAGGATGCGTCATCACACAAGCCTCAACGGGGACAGACCTTTAAGTTTTGTTGTGATAGTTGTGGATCGGTTAGTTTTCTCGCTCGCGGCCTCTCCCATTCCCCACTAATATTTGTCTTACCTTGCATTCCGGATCGTTTATAGCAATGTCCTTCTAACCTTATCCAGAACATCTACGGCATCAATTACGATTGCGCTTCGTGCACCCAGTACAATCTGTGCTTTCGATGCTACCCCTCGCGCCAAAGGTTCCATTTGCTCCATGATACCGACGAATGGGCTGAGACCGGCCCTGTATATGAAGAGGCTGAGAACGAGAGTGAATCTGGAGGGTCTGATGCCGACGCAGGCTCGGTAGATGGGGGTGTGGATCAAGGGTCTAAGGAGGAGGAAATCACAGATGATTCCTCGGAGATTCTAGATTCTGATGATCATGAAGAAAAGGAAGATGACGATGACGATGATGACCTTGATGATGACGACGATGATAAGGATGAAGATAACGATTGGAGCAAAAACCTTGAAGATAGCGACGTTGATACCGACGATGATATTGACGATTATAGTGGGGATGGTATCGAAGGATAGCCTGATATTCATAATCGAATCATTTTCTTACAATCCTGTCCCTGGACTTGACTCACATCTTATTAGTAGTCGTGTAAAAGCATAAATATTTAGGACTAGAGATAGTCAGGAGATATTAGGGAATCTGCCTGTTATGTTCAGGCTTTTCGCTAGATACCACACCTTACTACCAAGCACATCACAACACTTGACACTATGCACACGCCATGAGACGGTCGAATTCTTTTTTTCCCGTAAGATCATCCCAGATGGGTTTTATGTACACAGATTTTGGCTACTTGAATCAACCTACGTTGCTGGTTGTCGCATTGTTTGTCCTGTGTGTTGTAAGGATGTCCATAATTCAGGAGCAATAGGGCGTCCCTAGGTACCATATCTCCCGCTATTGAAGACTGTCCACCATAGTCTGTTGACATTGCTAGCTACATGGTGGTCCTTTCCCTTTTGTTCCCTATCTTCTCAGCAGCTTCAACAATCACAAACATGAACATTGTGGTTAGTGGCACCCATCGCACTCGGAAAGCTCCGTGAGAACCGTGGTAGATAGTGGATCCAACAGGGCGAGTCCATTGGCTGTGTAAGCAAGATCGCCACTGGGTCCTTTGGAGCCGAATCAGATCTGAGGAGTAATTATCGCCTTATCATCCCCCGCAGGGCTGCTATCAGGTTTCTTTCTCATCCCGTCATCCATCGCTCACAAAGTACAGACATGTCCCAGCTGACCAGCCCTCTTGACGAAATTGACGACCTAACGATCGTCAAAGATCCGAAATTGAGGCGTAGGGTTCAGAATCGGTTGAATCAGAGGGCATATCGTAGGTTCCACCTTCACTTCCTCGTAGCTTCCGTGGGATTCCTAATTCAATGTTCGTCTAGGTGCTCGCCGACAAGGCAAACCAGCGCAGGGGTCCAAATCGGCATTAACACCAACCGACATACAACAGCAAATTAGTACTATAGTTGATGGCCATACAGCCTGCAACCTCTCCCCAGAACACCACCTACTATGCACATACCTCCCAGCAGCGATCCACTCAATGATGAGTGACTTCGAGAAAGCCGCTCTGGAAAAATACGCCAGCGGCTCCCCGCAAATAGACCACCTCATCAGCTTGAGCCGCGTCAACCTCCTCCGCGCGGCATACGAGAACGTCGTGGCTGTAGGAATGGCCGTGGACTGGCTATGCGCCGATGAAGCCATCTCAATCTTGACACCTACCAGCAATAATTCCAACAACGCCCTATCACCCGCAAAGAACACATCCATCTCCATCCCCTCATGCCTCAAACCAACACCCCTCCAACTCTCAACACCCCATCACCCCTGGGTCGACATATTCCCCTTCCCAGGAATGCGCGACAATCTCATCCGAGCAGGCGACAGCCTCGACGACGACGAATTCTGCCACGATATCACTGGGTTCTGGGATACGCGGCGCAGCAACGCGACGTTACTTGTTTGGGGGTCGCCATGGGATGCGAGCAATTGGGAGGTCACGGAGGAGTTTGTGCATAAGTGGGGATGGCTTATGAATGGGTGTCCGGAGTTGCTTGTTTCGACGAATAAGTGGCGGCGTGTTAGGGGGGAGAAGCCGTTGGATTGGAGGAGGATTGTGGAAGAGGGACAAAGTGAAAACTTGGATGATGGCTTAGGAATGAAAGCATAGATGTACATAATGTCTTATATTTATTATTCTGTGAGACTCGCTCATTGGTCGAGTAAGCGTACCTCGCGTATTATGGGTCCTCCGGCACGGGTCATCGCCACCTGGGTACTATACCTACAAGTAGGGTTTCCCGTGTAAGCAGAGTAGATATCTATGGAACATACATTATTAATACCACTCGGTTTAAAGGATGAAAAAGTCACAGTATATAAGACCTGATCCAATACCAATCTACAAATAAGAAGTCAATTTGGATCTCAATCTAATAAACATCAAACCGACCGACAGAGCACCATGGCAACTCACCCAGCCATCACAGCAACAGGCATTAAACAACCACTAACAATCACAAATGTCGCAACACGCGCCCCTCAAGGCCGCGAAGTCCAGGTGCGAGTTGAATGGGTTGCCTCGGCCCCCCTCGACGTCTACCAGGTTGATGCCGGGCTGATGGCACAGTTCCCGCAATGCCTGGGCGACAGCGCCGCAGGGACAGTCGTTGCAATCGGGCCAGAAGTACAGCGTCTCAAAGTCTCAGACCAGATATTCGGATTCTTCTTCCACAATGCCCATGAGAAGGGGCAACAGGTCTATATAACGGCGCCGGAGCATCTATTTGGGAAGGTTTGTACCTTCGTCCCTCTTTCCTGTAATAGTTACTGACAATGTAACCTGGCAGGTCCCAGATACAATCCCCCTCCACGAAGCCGCCACAATCCCAACAAACTTCTGTACCGCGTTCTATACGCTTTCTGATAAACTCAACCTAGATCTCCCCTGGCCGCGCCCTGCACCATTCATACCAAAAGACGCCGAGATCCCAATTCTAATCTGGGGAGCCGGCACGTCCGTCGGCCACTACGCTATCCAAATCCTAAAACACTGGGGCTATACCAATATTATCATCACCGCGTCTCCAAAACACCACCATAGGCTCAGGCAATACGGCGCAAAACATGCATTTGATTACCGCGATCCCGGTGTCACCGAGACAGTGAGAGAGTGTATTAACGTTAGGGGTAGCAGCTCAGTTTGTGTCTTCGATACCATATCCTCAAGGGATAGCTCGTTGCTTCCTATCTCGCGGATTGTAACGAAGCCTGGTTCAATTGTTGCTGCTGTTCTACCAGTCGTGATTAATCCCCCTTCTCACCCCGAAGGGATCAAGCTTTCTCCTGATGTTGTGGCGGAGGCTGAATGGGCGGTTGGTGTTGAAGTTCACCCTGTTGTGAGCTATGCTTATGAAGAGGTATGCTTTACATTGCCCTACTTACCTACCTTTTGACCCCCTTGTCTTTTCCTCGTCTGTGAGCATGTTCTAAGCCATTTGTATCTACAGAATACCTTTCTACGAGACCACCTTCAGCCAGATATCATGGTGAGCCTCTTATCCGATGGCGTTATCGAGCCGAATCGAGCCAGAATCGTAGAAGGGGGATTCCTTTTGGCGCGCGTTATGAAAGCGATGGATATCATGCGGAGCGGAACTGTTAGTGGTGAGAGGCTTGTTTGGAGGGTTTGGACGCCAGAGGAGTTTCCGGAGTTTGCTTGATCAGTTGAATGAGTGGGTATATTGAAGGTATATACTGATGATATGTATAAACTCCTGACGGGTAGAGGAGTATAGCATAGGTCATAATACCGTTCTCATTTAAGTTCTGTTCCGTCGCGGCACGTCCCGCGTATACAAGAATTTGTGTAGTTGGTGAACTAAATCCGGACGCCAAATGCGACCAGGACTGCCCGTCCTTTTACATCTCCCTCCAATAATCCCATCTTAATACAGCTCTACATTGCGTTTTTCCTTCGTTAAGGTGATGGGCAGCAGTTTTGACCCCGTCGAGCGTCATGTGATATTACACCTTCGAGATCAAGGACGAGCGGTATCTCCAGCACGTGAATGTCCCTGTCGTAGTGGCCGCTGTGGGGTCCTGTGATTAGTAGTTTATCTGGGGTTGGGGATCTGAGAGTGTATGCTTTTTGTATCATTTCGCCGGACTCGGCGCCGCAGAATTGAGTTCCTTTGACCATATTCTGTCTAGGTATTCTAACCTGGTTTGCGCTAATTGTAAGAACTTAGGCACCGCTTGTATTTAAAGTTCGTTAGCTTATATGACCAGTCCAGCATCTTCATATTAGCCAGGTTCAGGTCTTTCGGCTGAACGTCACGGTGTACCTAACTCAGCCGTTGAATGTAGGCCGTGACCCATCAAGAATTTAAGACCACGTGTATTGATACACTGAGAATCCTGTGCGCCGTGCCTTATTCCTGGTGAGACGTAGTGCCCACTGCATTGGTATTATTCCGACCCGACTAGGTACGCTCCACTGTAGATCCACCATGATGTAGAGAGTCTTCCTTCCTTCCTTCCCCCCTTCCTTTCACTTCTACTTCTCTCTCCTTGTCACCCTTTCAGCGTTCTTCGGGAATGTCGTCCCGTAGGCGCCAGAGAGACACGGGAACAATGTGCACAGAACACGCATTTTCCCATAACCGCCTGAATCTAGCCTACTTCGTCCCGGCAGCCGCGCGAAAGTCCCTCTGAAGCCGTATCAACCTTAAGCAATACCTATTCTCGACCTCCAGCTGCTCAACATCCCGCTGCAATTGCATGAGATTAGCCCGCAGCTCCGAAAGGGTCATGTCTTGGGTCTGGTCATTCTTTTCCAGCACACGCACATCAGTAACAAGGTCGTTGAGTTGGCTCGGAGGACTTGTTGCAGAAGCCGGTAGGTCTTGCGCCTTTGAAACTCCCTTGTCAGGATGCTTTATTTTGGTTTGCGCTCTTCTTGCGCGGGGTACAGGCTCGCCATCACAATCGCTGGCACGGACATGACCATTGCCGTGCCCTATGTTTGCTCGGGGCCGCTGGTGCCGGTAGGGGAAGTCCGAACACTCTGGGCTGTCGGAGTTGTCAACGGCAGGGACGTTGTGTGTTTTGCCTGCTTTCAATACCCCCGGACTCGAGTCCGATGTTACAGGGTCAAGAAACCGGTCCCCTGTTTTCCTGCATTTTGAGGCGGGAGTATGTTGTGGGCGGTTGGAGATGTCTCTCTGCACGCGACTAATTGAGCACGTACTGGAGTCGGATTCCGGCTCTTGGTACATTACTGAACATTTAATAGTCTCGTAGGTTGAAATTGCAATGCTTGCATCCAGGTGAGATGATTCTGACTTGAGATGTAAGCTGTAGGTAAAGAAATTGCGCGGGGAAAGTGGTGGAGGGAATATGCGTGAAAGACTGAGCCTTCGGCAGGCATTTTTGCTGCGCGGCCAAAGATGGAAAAGCGTGGACAGGGACTTGGTCTCTAGGCTGGCGTTGATGGCGAATAAGGAATTTACACGTCGCCATGTCATTGCTGAGTCTGGGATCAATGGCCTGGGCATGATCATTGATTTTGCTTTTTTTTCCGGGTTACTGCGCCTTTTTCGCAGGTGACGCGGTTGTAGATTTCGACAAAGATAATGATGTATTGGTGAGACAATATTTAAACTGCATCTTGCGGCCATCCTCCTGGATATTGAATTGCTGTCGAAATGGATTCTTGGCTCACGTCCGCAAGCCCTGTTCCCTTCACCTGACCGTCTTTGAGGCCCGGATCTGAACCCCCCGGGCGGGAAATTATACTCAGAAAGACTGCTATGAGATGGAAGAAGTGAAATAGTATCGGATAGTGTGATACCAAGTCCAATGAGTCCTGACGCCCATGTGAGTCCAGGGCGATACGCCCTTCGACCTGTTGATTGGGGCCATTTGACGGCCATTGTGGCCTGATGTTGCGTCCATTTTGCTGTGCATCATAGAAAGAGTTCACTGCACCATCCAGTAAATTCATCTGCTTGTCTGGTAACCTGGCATTTCCCAATCTTCTTTCTAGCCTTGAAGCGTTGATACGAGATTCGAGATGCGAGCTGACAGAGCCCGGTCTAGTGGCCGCGTGGGAAGTTGTATCGTCCGGAGCCCGCAGTAGATATCCAGGCTGGGACTCATTCGTGGCCCTACGATGGTCGGTCATAGCTTCAATGGCGTTAAAGGAAGGATCGGCTGGTCGCTGCTCATCCGTCACGCCTGGTTCAGTATCTGCGGTGAAGGAGACAGGATGAGGATTGGGAATCTGGACTGGAATGCGCAAAAGGTTTCTCCTCTCCATGTCGTGCGACAGACCAAGCGCAAGAACGTCCAGTGGTTTCCTCAGTCCGGAAGGAGGACGAGGCAGAACCAAAGTCTCATTGATGCCCTGGTCCATGGTATGTGGACTGGGGAATCTCATATGGCACAAGGTCTTCCGGACGCGGTCTCGCTTTCTTTGCAGCTTTCCTTGGATTTCAATTCGCATGACGAATAGGGTCTCCGTGTGCTCGACAGCAAATCCTGTGTGGATAACACTGCTATGCTTCGATTGTCCGCTTATCTCGTCCTCACAAAGTTCCCACTTGAGCGTACGGTAAGATGAGTTTGGAGTCCTTGCTGATCCTTGCCGGGGAACTAAATTCCCGGTGAATGACCATCCAGTCGTATAATTCACTTCATGTTGGTGTTCGACGCCCATACCACCCACACCTCCGCCAAGGACATTGAACTCAGGGGTTAGACGGAGGATTTTGGTGACAGCAACGTTGGCTCCCTCTCCGCTGAGATGTTTTGGACCATAGTAGTCGGTCATCTGAGGACCAATATCTTGACCCTTAGACCGCCTTGTGCGATCGTCCTGAACATAGTCGTCCGAGAAGGCCGGCTCCAATGTGACTAGGACGGTGGCATTGGCAAGGCGACAGTCTAAAGGCTGGTCGAAAGACAGATCCATATAGATAATAGCGGCAGGAGAGGCGGGACTCCCTAGTTCGCCCCATTGCGTCTGCCGCATGCAAAGCTTACAGTCAACTTGCACTTTCCCGATGCTCTGGAAGGCAACGCTTGCAGCAGCCGCACTGTCTAGGCCATGGTAAGTGCGACCGAAGCGTCGCGAATAGGTATTGGAGGGTAAACGTGTAGCTGCTTGGGTTTGTCGAGTTTGCAGCTCCATTGTGCTTCCGGCCTTTAGAATGAGGTTCAGGTGAAGGGTTTTCAGTCCAACGGCGGCAGCTCCGTCTGAGATAAGAGTTGGACGAGGCTGAGAATGCCAATGTTGCCACGCGCTGTCCAATAGATTGCTTGTATTGGGGCTGTGCTCATGCAGGATACGGGCACAAGCGGTCGGCATGGGCTAGGTAAGATACCCCTCACCAGCGTTGTACGAGCAGCTTGTTCAATTTCCCTTTGCTTCGCCTTGCACTTCCACCGGCCATAAGTGGCGATGCAGCGCAATCGAGAGGGTCATCCTGCTACCACGCTAGAAGCATCACCTCCTCGGCGCTCGGCCTTCCCTTGGTCTGAATTTGGCTCCGATAATGATAAGGACATTGAGAATGCTCGAGGTCGCCAATCACTGGCCATCGGCCAGGATCGCAGACGGGCGCTTTCGGCCACCGCTGCCGAGCCAAAACATAGGGATTCTTTGTACTTAGCTGGAATACTGCCGCAAGAACGTGGCAGCGACTGGCAAGAGGGGGGAGCATCTGAAAACAGCCACACTACACGGCCTGGCAATCATACACGGCAGAACACATGGATTCGATCTGCGCAGCAACAGGACATGACCATCCACTTCGATATGGATGTCGCTGAAGATGTGGACTCCTTGCTAGAGGAGTTTTCGCGGCTCAAGAGGCTGGGTGACTTTTGCTCCGCCGAGCAACATTTCAGAGATTACCTGGAGATTTACGCCGACATGCTGCCTGTCATCATTGAATACGCCGACATGTTAGTAGAGCAAGGGAGCTATAGCCGTTTGAACCAATTTATATCGTCTCAGCGAACCGTTATCTCAAAGCAAGCGGCAGCAATAGATATGCAGTCCAACACGGCCATGTATCTGGCAAACCTGAACTTAATCGAGGCTTTTTCGGCAATGCACTCACGCGGACTACTGGTAGGGGCATACAACGTGGTTCAACACGTAGGTACCGAGTTGCGTTCAATATTGCGAGCAGTCCCTGAGCCAACACCACAGCTGGACTCCGCACAGGTCAGTTAAATGTGCCTCACACTTGTGGAGCGGTAGCTCATTTACTGTTTGCTTTCAGATTCAAATTATTCGCTATGCCTTGAGAATCCTGTCTCATATAGAACGTGAGACTGATATTGTCCCTGCGAACCACTTTGACCAGTGGTCAAACTGGGCGCATCTCTACAAGGCTCTTGTATATCAAGGGCGAGTCTGGGATGTCAGAGATATTCTACTGGCTTCACTGCAATCAGATGGCGCTCGCAACACATGGGGAATGATTTTCAAAGACGACGTCACGTCTCCCTCGGCATTCAACCAATTGTTCGCCGACTGGAATATTGCCTACTATGACGAGTCGACGTACCTAGCCGTCCTTGACATCGTCGTTGCTGTAGGTCTCGCGCTGTGTCAGTATTGTTTCAACGTCCCAGACAAAACAGACATCCTTTTCGCACAAAGATGTCTTCAGCCGGCCCGTGGACTGGCATTGTGTTTGAAAGAAAACAACCCCGACCTGAAAAAGTCCCGCTCTTACCTCCAATGGGTTCTCGCAGAAGGAGAGCTTCAAAGGAAGTCTATTTCTGGGCCTACAGTCTTGCAAGCAAAGCTCAACACTTATCCAGGTTTGACTGTATGGCCCGACTCGCTTCCCATTTATGTCCCTATCAAAGGCGAGGTCCCGGAAGACTGTCGGGCCCCTGATAAGACAGATGAAGATGCATCGACTGCGTACGACGAGATCATTGTCACTGTTCTCGACGTAGTACGTGGTGCGGGGGACTATGTGACTGAAGCATTATGCCTTAAGGAGCTGATTTATCGCTCTAGCGATCTGATGCAGAGGGAATGTCTCGCTCGGATGCGGTACCTTCAGAAAGACTTACAGGGTGACTTGTTCGGCTACCAACAGACGGTCTTGTCATCACTCCTCTTTGCGAGAAGAACTGAGCGCGCGCGTTTCAAGCTATACAGCGAGCTGGATAGCTTGCGATACGATACTCCCCGACGCTCTACTATTGGGCTCAGCGCTTGGTGTGCGGTGATGATAGAGAGGGCGCTTTGCCTGTCACTGAACATTGACACGTCGTTACCACAGCTTCACGACGAAGCTTTCGTCTACCTACCTCAGTATATCAAAGATCATCTGAACCATGCTGGACTGGTTACGGTCTACGGATTGAAACCCGGAACCGACGTGACACGCGGACTCGGCGATATAGACGAATATTCCGCTGCCATACCACAAGACGGCGATTCTCATCGGTTGCCTGTCTCCGCCTATGCCTCAAATAATGATACCAGAGGTCGTGAAAAGGAAGCCAAGCCTCTTTCGCGCGCACGAGAAGGCAGGCGATTATCGTACGAGCGAATACGGGCAAACATAGTAAGTCACGAAGGGTCAGATGAGAATATACATGCCGAAGCGTCTGAACCGAGACGCCAAATGCTGGTTAAGGGTAATATGCCGACATACAGCTCAACAGCCAATACCCCAGTTGAGAGTGAAGACCATAAGAGAGAGTAAAAAGTGCAACTTGTGAAGATGAGACGAGTGAGTAACACAATTGAGACCTTTCAGTACAACTACCATTTGGCCACCAGTATATATTACTTCATAAAGATGACAAGAAATTCTTTCCTGCGTCTCCATGGGTAATTTGTATTTCATCTCAAAAGCATACATGCTCATGCGTTACTTTTCGGGACCTACCTCTGAAACCTACCACCTACCTATACTTGATCTATTCTTCCGCATAATAGCATCGCCAACACAGTAGTCGAAGTTCATGATGGCAAAAAGGATGAGCAACAGATCCAGGCATCATGAAACCTCGACCTCAAATGGCACCTACCTCCGCCTCAACCCACAATTCACAAGGCGTCAACCCCCAAATATTCTTCGCCCCCTTCCAGGCCTCCTCTCCGCCCTCCAACTCTTTTACCATTCTTGCCGTCTCCCTATCAATATTCAAAGTCCCCGCCAAATAATGCAACGCTATATTCCCATCCATATCCTGGGTACTTACATCACACCCACCCCACCTCAGTAAAAGCTCAATAGTCGC
Organism: Aspergillus stella-maris; assembly: GCF_047715825.1. Lineage (NCBI taxonomy): Eukaryota > Fungi > Ascomycota > Eurotiomycetes > Eurotiales > Aspergillaceae > Aspergillus > Aspergillus stella-maris. Next base: position 799,263 of record NW_027396796.1, read on the forward strand.
CCTCTGCGCCTGGTTCTGCGCCTCCGTCATGGGCTTCGCCCAGAGTAATCCCATCTCATGAGGCGTTTTGAACTGCGCAAAGATCGGGCTGGGAAGCCAGTATGGGGGCCAGTCCGAGTCGAGTGTGCGCACACAGTGGATGCTTGTGGCGACATTTTCTACCCCGGTGTTTACCTGTCATACCGTCAAAGGCAGGGAAGCTATGTGGAGTAATGTATGCCCGAGTGCAGTTTTCCTAGCTGCGCCGAGACCACCTGGAGCGAAGCTCGCAAGCCAGGTTAGGAGATCTGGGTTGTGGTGTGTTGTCGCGAAGTGAAGCACGTGGACGCCGAAGATAGGTGTGCGCAGGTTAACGTCTATCTGCGGATGGATGAGCAGATCGGTAATTCACTTTTGGTCATGCGGGTCGTTGATGTGGCACCGAGCAATGGCGTAGGACAGAGGCGGGAGGGCTACTGTTGGCCCAGCAAGGGGTCGGTAGTTAGGGGAGTACCCACAGGTAGATAGCAGATGCCAACACATCCTCACTTGGCCGGTGCCAATGGCCTCATGGAGAGGAGAGGTCGTTGACAAAGCAGAAAATGGGACGCCCCTCTCGTGTCGAATATCAAAGAGTCTTTCTTTCTCGGCCTCGTCAGTTCCTACCTTAGCATCGGTCTCATGCGCTGCGACAGACTGAAGCCAAGCAGACTCCTCCGCCCCCGCCGCGCGCAGCATATCCACAAGCTTCGTATTCCTGACCTCGCCGCTACCTCCAACGCGAGTAAGGCCCGCTGCATACGCAACCTAGACCCAGGGATATCCGGCTCCGTCCAAAACCGAACGAAGCCAAGGCAGCGCTCTTCTAATTCCGCCTCTGTAAGTGGACAAACCGGGTGAGTGATACCTTTTTCATCCCGCGCGTTTTCCGGCACCCAGGTGCGCTTTTCACATATCCCATAGTTATTATTGTCGTCTTGGAAATGGCGGCCTCGGATCCAGCGGATTGAGTAGTCTGCGAGATCAACCCGTCTGATACCGTTTGGGTCTGCACCAGCGGCTAGGAGAAGCCGCGCATGGTCTGGCAGATTAGCGCGTACTGCGGCGTTTGTGGGTGAAACCGTAGTGCCATCCAGCATGATTGTTGTATTTGGGTTGATTCCACGTATGATATTCTCCTGATAATGATTCAGTATCCGGGTTTGGCGCCATTTGTCCAGTTTCTCAAAGTGGCTCAATAAAATCTCGAGGACGGCTTTGTTGGGGTTGCGTGCCGCGCGGATCAGGGGCGTTGTGTCCTGATGGAAAGAGTCGAGATCCTGGGCTGTGAGCTGGTACATGATGATGCGAACAAGGTCTAAGAAAGAATTTGCTGCTTGAAAGGGTTTTGGAGGAATAGGATGGAAAAGGTGAGGTTAAAGCTAAATCAGTCAGCTGCGTGGTGGACCAAGTGACTCGTGATACGAGCAATTCCTTGTATTTGCATTGATTACATGACAATAAGATTGGTTCAAGGTTGTTTAAGTCCTTATCTGTATTCTGTTTGGTTTAATTTGTACTGCAAAGGCCAAATGAGTTTGATGTTGATGTTGGCATCGTTGTTTGTGCGGAGACCAACCATTAGCGTTTAGTGGGAGATATTTAGCTTGACAAATAGGTAATGTCGACTACTGGTAAAGGGGCAGAATTTGGGTTACTATCATTTTATGTTATCTCTAACTCTAGAAGCATGGTGCGGATGGACCATAAGTCAGACATCGGTAACATCGGGAGCAAGTTAGGGCTAATTCGAGGCGGTAGTCTTGGGCTTCAGCTTCGACTTTCCGGTTGCGAGGGATTTAATCACCTCATCACCACAGATCTCATTATCTGTTCATAATCATCATCTGCCTTATCGTCATTATAAACCTCAACATGCTTCTCTAGCATAACCAAATCTCCGAGTGCTCCCTGCAACTCTACGACAAGCATCATTAGGCCATTGCTTTCAAGATTCGCTCGTAGAAGCCGTCTTTCTATCACATTGTCGATCGATTGAATATACTCGCCGAGGGGGCTGAATGCATCAACTGCATATTTCTGGCGAGAGCGTTTTTCCTGTGGTGATGGTGGAGGACATGCGATCCATTGGTTTGCACCCATGAACCTACCAGGCGAGGAAACCATCAAGGCAGGTGTACCCGTTCTCATGTTGAGAGGTTCAGGACGGAAGGGCGGCATTTCAGTCGGTGGCGAAGATGAGACTGTGGGAGGTTTACACTGGCTCAACTTCTGAAGAAAGATGTATTGGACATTGAGGCAAGTTACGCAACGCTTGCTAAAGAATCAATTAGGGTTGGCATGCAGGGCATGAGGCAAACGGCTATAATGGGGGGCCAAGAGTTACCCCGGGCTGTTCCGTTTAGGCGCCACTTGGTCGGACAGAGCCGGTGCTTCTGGGTAGTTGATTTCTTCAAATTCAAGATGTTGCGAGGCATACAATCGCTTTCCGCGCATTTCCAAGATTATTCCACCCTTTCTGTCAAGTATGTCTAATTGCATCACATTCCTAGATTCTATAGGCATCTGGGATTCTGGACGCAGAACCGGTCGGGTTTGGGCGCTTACTCCGTCATTTTATCCCTAATATCACCCAAATGACCTCATTTGAGTCGTAACAAGTCAAAATAACCTTCAGCCGGTCTCTTTGAGGCTGAATAACCCCGTAAAGTGTGACAAGGGCTAATTTTATCTAACGAACAGGTGTCGGACCCGACAGATACGAGCCATCTCCGAGACAGTGATGCTGGCCCACATGGCGCCTTCGATGGCCCAGTCGGCATTCACGCCGAAGTACTGAGTGAGGAAAGAGGCCCTGCGCTGCTGCTTCCATGTGACTGACGCTGTCGGAGACTCGGAGTCGTGTGTCTGAAATCCTGGATATGAGTCTTGATTCCTCCTGAATCTTCTCTTGCTCTCATCACTGTCATCGTTGTCCTTGAGATAGAAAGCAACTCTCCTCTCCAGCTCCTCTAAAAACAAAATGTGATTTCCGACCCCTCCGCCCTTCACTTTCAACATCTTTTATTAACACCGCTATTGATAGTAGATTAGAAAATGCCTCTCATCACGCGCGGAATCTCCCTCGTCAACTTTATGGTCGCGTCGTCAGCGCTGGCCTTCCAAGTCTTCGTTCTTTACCCGTGGCACAACCAGCTCGACGACGAATTTAAAGCTCTCAAGCGCGAACATCTCAAGGTCCTCGGACAGATCGATCGGATAACCGCGTCAGAGGTGTTTAAGCGGGGGTTGCCGTCGCAGCAATAAGATAGACAATAATCTTGTTGAAGGAAGTGGAAATCGTGGAAGGATCCGACATTCTCACAAGCTCGTACTAGAGGTATGCGGTGGTCTACAAAGAAGAAGCTACATTCCGTATCAAGGCTGACTTCTTTGTCATCTCCTCTAGCTAGATGGCACCAACGTAGTCTACCCAAACTAGGTCTCCGCAAACCAATCTCCGAACTGCTACTGCGAATCAAATCGAGTGTTACACCGGAAGGCAAGGAGAGCGCTACGTATTACCACAAAATTGTGGGCAGCAAAAATGGCGGAAGTTGGAGATTACTATATGCGAAGGAGGCGCGTACCTGCTAAGTCGCTCATTATGCTATGCTGATATTACTGTCGTTAGATTTCATTCATGTTCAATAGAGACTACCACTGCTTTTCCGCACAATCAGATCTTATCAGGTTATACTCTTCCACTCCCTGCTGTCGCCCCTTCCCCGTTTTCCAAATTGGGAGGGACGGGAGCGCATCGCACTTTCTCCAACTGTTCTTATGCCAACATCGTTCTGAATTAGGAAGGGGCAACGGTTGCTGGGCAAGATTGAGGAAGGAGCTATGCGCGTGGTCGCTCCTTCCTTCTTCATTTTCATCAACGTCCTTTTGCCTTCCCCAGCTCAAGTTATAGTTTGCGACGCGTGACTACAAGGGAAGGTCCAAAGAGGATTTAACACTTGTTTGGGTCCGGATGCGGCCCGTAGGACCCTGAACCTTAAGCCTGTTGAGCCTCATTTATTCCCCGAGGCATTGATCCCGATAGTGAACGTCTACATTCTCGAGACATCCTGCGCCCTCTCGGTTCCCAGCATATAACTTGCTATCGTTAGAAACTGTTACATTCTTGCTTCAAGCAGATCCATTAGGTATCAACAAACAACCTCCCCGATCATAACGCACCCGGACCTGAACTCCTCTGCCGTATCCCATTTCGCACTTCAATCTTTCACCAACCCCGTAACTCTAGCAAGAACCTTTGGCTCGCCACGCTCATTATGGCCCAGGAAGAAGTCTTTCGTGAGCGTCACCTCGTCAACACCGGTATTATACAGTTCGAAATCGACTCGTCGAACGAGGTACGCTAGGGCTAGGTAGAGCTCTGCGTATCCCAGGCTAGACTCTAGTTAGCCACGATCCAGACATGGTAAGTAAAGTTTGACATACTTCATCCCCAGGCAAGCTCTACTCCCCTTCACGAACGCTGTCAAGTACTTATCAAGTCTCTCGCCTGTTACTGCCTTTCCGTCATTGCGGATCCATCTGTCGGGGTCGAATTCAGTAGGGTTAGGGAAGATCGTGGGGTTTTGATGGCAGAGGAAGGAAGACGAGCTCATAGGCGTCTGTATAGTTCAGCATATATATTGACGAATCTATGTTTGGGCATCTTACTCCTGGTGGGATGGTATATTCCTTGTATGTCAACGTCTCATCAGGTGCAATACGCGGGAGTCGACCCACAACTGGGGTAGCGACGCGGAGCGCTTCGCTAATCACGGCACTCTAAGTTATACAAAACAAGTGATTAGTAACAACATCACTGTGCTTCAGGAATCCAACATACCAAGTAGGGTAACTTCTCCAACTCCAACCAAGAACAAGTACTCGTAATAGCCGGCAAAACAGTCCTCAACTCCTCCCTCAACTTCATTAAAAGCCTCTGATCATGCGCCAGATAAAATGCCGCAATCGTCAATGTCCTCGCCGTCGTCTCCGTCCCGGCCCCAAGTACAATAAGACACTCATCTTCCAACCGCTGCTTCGTCCGCTCGTGAACCGGCAGTTTCGGGTCCGTGAGATTATGATACATCGCGGGCCGCCGTTTCCCACCCTCTCCATCATCAGGTGTATCCCCCGAATGAATTGTCTCCATAATTGCGTCCATGAAATCGAATAGTCCTGACTTTCCGGGTGCAAGTGCTCGCATCAGCCACGGCGGTAAGCTTTTTAGCATCGGGTTAATAAAGTGGAAGATGCGGTTTACGTGGCTGAGGCCGCTGATCTCGGTCGTTGCAGTCCGAATATCGACGCGGAAGTCCTTATCTTCGATGAAATGCCATAGTTTGCCGTAGCAATAGTACGTGATTATATCAGCCGTCAGCGCGGAAAAGGCATTGTCGAGCTGAACGATCGTGTCTGTTTCATGGAATTCCTCAAAGCGTTGTAGGAGCTTTAGGCAGCGTTCTTCGATCATGGGGGTCAGGTTCTGGACGTTGCGCTTTGAGAAAAAGTTTGTTAAGATGGATCGGCGGAATCTGTGGTGTTCGTGGTTTGTTGTGCTGATCATGGAGGTTGGGGAGCCAAAGATGGGAACCCATGTTGGGTCTTTTTCGCGACGACGGCTTGACGGTGCGTAGATCTCTTCATAGAACTCGGGGTCGGATATGTGTACTTCTCGGGGGGTAATTCGGACAATCGGTCCTGTAACAAGTCAGTCGCTGCTCAGTGTTTTGTGGGAGGCATGGCGCGACCGACCGTACTGCTTGTGCATCTTTTCAATCTCGAATAGATATTGTCCTCCGCGCCAAATGTCATGGTATATCTCATAGAGATGCGAAATCGCAGCTAACTTGCGACCCGGGATATGGCTGAGCGGGTGGAAGTACAGGCGGTAGATAGACCTAGGCACCAGGTAGACGGCGAACCCTAAGAGGGCCAGCCAAAGGTGTGAGACATCCATTGTCGCGAAATGGACTCAACCCACGGGGTTCTCCAGGGACAGAGAAGAAATAAGAACAGTCTGAATTACCGAAAAAGTCGGAGTCACCTCCTTTAAGAACGACTGTCCTACCCACCTCGAATATTCCATCTGCAGCCGCTCCATTCATGTCTCACGCTACAACCCACAATGTCAACTAGGCTCATGCGAAGGCGGGAAGGGTAAGACCGGGTTTGCAGCAAATGCGATCCTTGAGGATGCGATGGGGTACGCCGTTGACGAACTAACCCCTGCCATGCTCCACTATTGTTGGAGATAACTGGACGCAATATGACGGTTGGAGGGGTCTAGAATAAATTATGCAGTGGTCATGCTACATAATATATGGGATGCGATTGGCCTGTGTCCCCCAAGTATTCCGGAGGTACGACCCGCCACGTATTTTGCGGGCAAACAATGAGGTTATCCCCATGTGGTCCGCGCGGCTGACAAGGATCAACTGGAGCTCTTGTCATGTCAACGGCTGAACGCCAAGTCTAATGTGGACCGGCATTTACGCTGGCTTCTTCCTTCTGTAGGCCGTCCGCCAAGGAGGTGATGTTTGTGCGTAATCACTTTATATCCAACTACCGTATGCGTATGCGTCTATCTCCCTTGTGACTGTTCAATCTTATAGTGAGTCCATGTCTTATAGGTCGCTGCCTCCTATAAGACTCTTATGTCACCATCTATTTATCTCCACCAATAGTCAGGACCCCTCTAACTAAATACTTGTCGCCACTATATTCCGCCGCCGCTATCTGCTCTCTCGATGGGCTTCATACAACCAGTCTTTATCAGGCTTGATAAGCTTTTTAGTATGATATATAAGACGTATATGCCCCGTATCCATCATTCTGCAGAGTCAGCACCTAAAACTTACTCGATCCAACTAAGAATTTCGATAGTTGGAGCAGATGCATAACCCCACTTCGCTTGACAGGGGTCTCACCAGCACTGTTAGGTTGACTCTGCAGGTTGTAAGATTCATCTCATCGCCCCTGATAATTGTTGCTCTTTCCATTGGCACATTTTCTATTGCTAAGGTCTAGACATAATTGTTTTCTGAGTCCGAGCGTTAGACTAGCTCATCTGATATTTAGAGGCGCTGGGATACGCATACGACGACGGGAGACATAGCTCGACACCCTAATATGCGAATAGTTAGTAAACGGGCTGGCCATCACTGATTCTCTATGACGCCAGGAAGCAACCAAGTGCAGACAAGACATGAGTTGAGCATTTCAGCTCAGTTCCGAATTCAAGGTCACAGGGTTTCTTTTGAGCCCTTGAGAATGATGCTTGTCATTCCGTAAACTGAGACGTTGCCACTTTTCACATGTAAGATCTCTTATGGAATGTCGGACGCTTAGTTAATAGACTAAGGGTTATTGTTATGGCATCAGGGAGCAAACATACGTATACCTTGAGAGCGAACCAGCTTTGACCCTAAGAGCAAGCAAGACCAATCTACTGGTTTAGATCTGCGCGTTTTTTTATCCTTGTACTAGCTTATAGTATCAACCAAAATTTGCACATGGAAGCCCTTATCTTGGCACTTGACGCTTGGTCAGTAGGGAGAAAGCAATGTACGTCGATGACGCCAGGAAGCAAATAAAAAGCAGACATTGATAAAACTGACCCCTTCAAAAACAAGGATAGGCAGAAATTGATGTCGCGTCTCTCGCTTACACGTTTATTTCAGTTACCTGATATGTGAAATGGTTGCTATATGGAAAGGATGGAATGAGAGTGTTGGAGGTCGCAACGCAAGAAACGTGCTCTGTTGAATGCGAATACGTGTTATCAAAATGTCCGGAATATGTTAGTTCTACCCGCTCCTTTGAGTCTGACTTATCTAGGTTACTTTAATTACTCTGGATATAGAGCTCCATGCTGGGTCAATATGTTTCTATACCAAGGACGCTTCCTAGCGGGAAAGATGAGTTGAGAGGGCAAACAAGCAGATATATACCAATAGAGCAACTGCCGATCTGAGTGGACGACGTAGTTTCTTCAGCGTTCTGATTATACAATGTGGCTGGTTGTCAGCCACATGGCTGTATATCTGTGCCACTATAGAGCGCATGTGGAGATTCGGCAAAAGGCGTCATTCGCCCGAGAAGATGACCTCATCCATCAACCCCTCAGTATTCTCAACAACAAACAACAACCCAGTAATATACATTCAAATCCCAAGCCAAAATGCCAACAGATATCTTCCCCGGCTACTCGTCACAATACCTCGACACCCCCACAGGCGCCCGCATCTTCACGCGCGTCAGCGACACCAACAGGGAAAAACCACCCCTCCTCTTACTGCACGGCTTCCCCCAAACACACGCCGAGTATCACAGACTCGCACCATTACTCTTACCACACTTCACTCTAATCCTAATTGACCTCCGCGGCTACGGCGCATCATCCCCCGTACCCCACAGCGAGAATGGCTCAGGGTACACTAAGCGACTCATGGGGCAAGACTGCCTCTCTATCATGGACCAACTAGGATACACCGGGAAATTCAGTGTCCTAGGCCACGATCGCGGCGCGAGGGTCGCATATCGCCTGGCATTTGACTCGCCCGAGCGTGTTGAGAAGGTCATTGTGGCTGATATTATGCCGACGGCACATATGTTCCGATCCTTCGGTAATGTATCTGCTGCGGTGAAGGGGTATCACTGGCTCTTCCTTGCACAGCCTGCGCCGTTCCCAGAGGAGATGATTCTTGGTGCCGATGGGGGAAAGAAGTTCCTTGAACGGAGTTTGGCGAGTTGGACGGCGGGGCAGGATTTGGGTTGTTTTGACGCTGGTGTGTTGGAGAAGTACCATGAGGCGTATGTTAATCGGGAGGAAAATATCCATGCAACGTGTGAGGATTATAGAGCTGGTGTGTTTTACGACCGGGTCTACGATGAGGAGGATCTTGAGGCGGGGAGGAAGGTTCAAGTCCCGCTGTTGGCTATTTGGGGTGAGAGTGGACTCTTTGCGGGGTCTATGAAGGAGGAGAAGACGAAGAAGGAGGGTCCGCTGGATGTGTGGAAGAGGTATGCTAAGGATGTGCAGGGGAAAGGACTGAACTGTGGACATTCCATTCCCGAAGAGGATCCGGAAGGGTTATCGAGGGAGGCGTTGCAGTTCCTGCTGTAACTAAGTTTAAATCATTATCTGCGGCAAAGTGTTCTAAGTAAGTACGAACGTTTCCGCGGGGAACCGGTATCAGATCATAGTGTCGGATGGCAGACGGGAAGAAGCCAGCACTATCTAGGTACATATACTAGATCTAATAGGTAGGTAGTATACCACGGGCACCTTCCTCCTCGAACCCTGGAAAGCATAAAGCTGGAGACTGGTCGTGTCTTTTATATTCGTCAACAGACCCGACCGAGAAGGCGCTTTCCTACTCTAGAACAGGCAGATACTCCCAATCGCGTCTTCCTCAACCCAATTATATTTAAGCGCAGACTGTCCCTTCCATGTTCACCACATACCATAGGTACCAATTATGGAATCTCCGGTCTCCATCCACTTAGATACCTAGACACCTAGCCATATAGATAAGCCGATTTGTTGAAATCCCCTTTTTCAGCATCCGCTTTCTGATAGAAAGGCCCAATGTCAGTAACACCACTCAATTCAATACATATGCTAGTAGGCAGCAAGGTTGGAACTTACCACCAACTCCGCAATCTCTTTCGCCAACTCCGTATCCAAATCCATATACTCCCTCTGTCTCTCCGTCCTCTTCTCAAGATCCGAATCATACGTCTGCGCACTGTCGAAATCAATCCACATAGCTCGTTCCCGATCAGAATCAACCTCGTCTTCAAAGACCATTAGGTTCCGCGGGTGTATATCGTTGTGATCTACACCCGCAGCCTGCATCTCCTCGAAGATGGAGATGAGCTTCTCCATCCTCTTCTTTGTATAGTTTGTATAGTATATCTTCGTTAAACCCTCAACATATTCAAGGATTAGCCCCTTTGGCGGGTACTCGGTTTTTCTCGAACATTCAGAGGTGAAGAGTGTAGTGAGTTGGATTGAGGTCTTCGATGCTGCGGTGGAATTTCGGGACTAGGCCAAGGGAGCAGAGACCGTGTGCTTGGAGACGCTTGTAGGCTGTTGCTTCGCAGCTGTGAGGGTTTGTGTTTCGGTCTTTGGATTCGCAGGGGAGGTTGGGGCTGCGGCCATGGTGCTGGTTATCTTACATTAGTATCAGAGGTCGGTATTGTGTTGTAGAAGGGTGAGACTGACTACTTTGAGCGCATTTTGGTGGTCTTTAATAGTGATCAAGAACATAGCAGACCTTTCTGTCTCATAAATTGTCTTCTCGAATGTCACGGCGGAGGGAGAGAATGGCGGGTACTCTCCTCCAGGTTTATCCTTGGGCTTCCTCCCGGGCTTCATGTTGCGCCTTTTCTCGATTCGTCCTCTAGACTGACTCTTGGGCTGCCCTTTACCCCGGTTCTTGTGGACCGGTGGCATTTTTAATGTAATCTGTGCTTCCTATGAGGTGAGAAAGGGTGGTAAATAGCCCGAAGTTAGATCTTGGCCATAGTGATATCATGCAGACGATTAGGGTTTGGCCATTTGTTGGGTACCTGGACCCTGAAACCGGGGAACCCAGCCGGAACTTTGACACACTACTAAAACCTCATAGTCTACAAAAGTAGAAACAGATTGAGTCTTTAGAGCTTTGAACAAGTAATTCGTAGAGTGGAATGACACATTTGACCCGCTCGGCGTTGGGCCATCGGTCACCATCTACAGCTTCGACCATGTCCCGAGGCTTCCAATGAAGCAACGGCAGGAACTATGCATTACGCATGCAAAAGGCAATCTCACCTTAACCAACCAGGTAGTTTCTGTCACTGTCCGGATAAATGTCCAAGACGAAATCCAGCTGAAACTCTATCTTAATCCTCGCCTCGATATAGGCCCGAGACACGCAAAAAATCAAAATTGCATGGAAATGATATAAGGAACACAATTTCCTATCGTCTGTAATTCTAAAATCCTTCTATCTCCAGTAACAGCTAGATACTAGCTCTAAGAGGCGCTTACTTATGGCGCCATCAGTTCAGCTCATGGATTGGATCCATTGTTTGCTTACCTACCAACGTTGATTTCTAAGCTCCCCGCACTTGTATACAGACAGAACCACGACAAGAACTCATATCTGATTCCGTGACTAGATTATAAATCGAATTCCTTTCTTCAATACAAATATAAATCTGTTTTACCTCCAGCTACCTACGTTTATGTCAACCACCTACCTATCACTTATCCGAAAACCCAGACGAAACAAAACAATGCCCCTCCGCACAGCCCTAATAGGCCTCTCCTCAACCGCAACAACATCCTGGGCATCCACCGCACACCTCCCAACCCTCCTCTCCCCCCATGGCCACTCCCTCTTCCAAATAAGTGCCCTCTGCAACAGTTCCATCGCCGCCGCTCAATCCGCGATAAAAACATACAATCTTGGCCCAAGCACAAAGGCATACGGCGACCCCGAAGACCTCGCGAATGATAATGAGATTGATCTTGTGATTTGCGTTACGAGGGTTGATTTACACCTCAGTACTATACTCCCGAGTTTGAAGAAGGGGAAAAGTGTTTTTGTCGAGTGGCCTATCGCTAGTACTCTGTCCGATATCGAAGAAATTGTCTCTATCGTCAAGACCAACAACGCCAGCAAGAACGGTAAGGAGAAGAGAAAGCAACAGATCGTCGCAATAGGACTCCAAGGCCGATTCGCGCCCCCCGTGCTTAAGGTTAAGGAAGTACTGCACTCTGGCGTTATTGGAAGGTTATTGAGCAGTGAGGTGCGTATGTGCGGTGGGACTATTGATCGGGAATTTTTGCCGCCGGGGTTGAAGTATTTTGCGCAGAAGAGTGTGGGGGGGAATGTGGTTACTATTGGGTTTGCGCATGGTGAGTTGCTTTTTCGCTTCCCTTCCGATACTTGCTTTGAGCTTTGAGCAAAATGGATAGATATCTGGCTATGGATTCGGACATGGGCTAATGAACGGTATGCGTGGATGGTAAACAGTTATTGATTTCATTCAATCCGTAACAGGGGATTTAATCTCCGGATCAGAAGATGTCCACTTTGCGCTTCAACGGCCGGAGATCAGGATTCGAGATCCGAAGACAAGGCAGATTATCGAGACGGTTAAGTCCGATGTTCCTGACCTTGTTAGCGTGCATGGTTCGTACCTACCTAACTTCCTCTTTTCATTCATTCATCCATCCTTGCATGCTTTGTATCGCGGGACTTGCCATACTGATATAGTCCAGGCTCCCTCCCCCCATCCCCTCACGTAACCGAAAACGCAACCCTCCTCGCAACATTCACCCGCGGCCAACCCTTCCCCGGCGACCCCGCGCTAGTATGGACACTAACAGGCGAACTTGGTTCCATCCGGCTCGTAGCGGAATCCGGGATAGCGTTGCAGGCAAGTGCGTATGATGCGCCTGTTACGATTAGTTTGCATACCTTCGACACGGATGAGGTGCTTGATGTTCCGTGGGGGTGGAGTGAGGAGCAGATGGGTGTTCCTGTTTCGGGGAGGTCGGTGCAGACTTGTTTATTTGGGATTGGGGAGGGAGATGAAAAGGGGTATGTTGGTCTTGAGGAGGGGGTGAAGAGGGCGAGGCAAGTGTATGGATGGTTGGATGGTTGGAGGGGTGTCGAGTAGATTTGGATAGGTTTTCTGGTATTGAGTCCCTGCGAAGCTTCGAGAAACACTACCTGGATCTACTACGTACTCTGGATGACTATTGCGTGGCTGGACACTGCTAGATGTCATTTCATTGCGTCAATCATCTGTAGGTACATAGGTAGCTATGCAGCTCAGCTTGATACTGCATCTTTGGCTGGATGAAGCTACACTCTTCCTTCATAAAGCAATACGGTACCATCAGTCCATCTACAACTTCCCATCCCCCTTCCCCTCCCCCCCATCCCTAAACCTCCCCTCCGCAACCCTCCAATTCACAACCCTCCAAACCTGCTCCACATATCCGGCCTTATTATTCAGATACTGCAAATAATAAGCATGCTCCCACATATCGATCCCAAAGACCGGGATTGCACCCGTAACAGGGTCCTGATCCTTGGTGGTAACAATCTCAAGTTTTTTCTTGCCGTTCTCGGTAACGAGGACAAGCCAGCCCCACCCGCTTCCTTGGATGGCGAGCAACGTAGCGTTGAATGCCTTCTTGAAGTCCTCGATACTTCCGAATTGAGCTTCAATAGCGGATTTCAGACCCGGTGCAACGGAATCAACCTTTGTATCATCCGAATCATAGGGCGCCAAGTTCTCCCAGAAAAGGGAGTGGTTGATGTGGCCACCGCCATTAAATTTGATTTTCTGTTGCAGACCAATAAGCGAGTTGATGTTTTGGGATTGCAGGGCTGAGGCTTGCGCTTCGAGAGCTGCGTTGAGGTTGTTGATGTAGGTTTGGTGGTGTTTTGTGTGATGGAGGGTCATTATTTGGGAGGAGATTGCTGGTTCGAGGGCCTGTAAAGAGATCATGGGTTAGTGAATGACTGGGGAGTGATTGGGATGCGGATGAATGCACTTACATCGTAGGCGTAGGGGAGGGAGGGGAGAGTGTACTTTGCTTCGGACATGGTGGTGGTTGGGTTGAGTTGAGACTAGGGTTGATCTTGATGGTAGATTGAGATGAATGGATGAGAGAGAGAGAGAGATGAAGAGAGGGAAGAAAAAGAGAAGACACAGCAGGATGGAGGATACTTAAGCAAAACAGCGGGGGAGGGGTGCATGAGAAAGTGAGGACCGCGCGAGCATATATGAGCACATTACATATGCTTAGCAATCACATCATCCTGGATCCAGAACCAACTACTCTACTTATCTCTCGTAGAAGATCATTAACTCAAGTTCTCTGAAGAAATCAATAAGAAACAATGATGGTATAATACTAAAGAGACAGTCTAATCAAACCCAACAATCCCATTCCCCATCTGCAACACCTCTCCCCTCTCCCCCCGTGCAACAACAGTAACCTGCCTTCCCACAATTCCCTTTTCAGAGACGTTCAGATCGAGTCTCTCGGGTAGACTAAATTCCAGTTCATCTTTAGCCTTTATTGAGTCTGAGGATGAAGGGCGAAGCTGGAATTGGTGTAGTGGTTGGAGTCCTGCGTTTGTGAGTGTTAGGTCGCCGTGACGTCTATGCCTATCTGTTAGCTTTCCACCCTGCATAGTAAGAAGGCAAAGGGAAATCGGTAAAGAAGTTAACATACTCAATCCTCATCTCAATTCCCCTCCATTCTTCAAAAAGCCCATTCCCCGTCTCATTCGCATCTTTGGCGCGAAAAACAGCTTTCGTCCCTGCAGAGTCCTGCTCTGCTTGTTGGAATGAGAGACTATATGCTTCTCTGGCCGGTGAGAATGCCTCTGGCTCTGGCGATGATGCTGGCGAAGACAAGAATGATACCGATGAAGGCGAGGCAGATCGTGATGTCGAGGGAGAAGGAAACATAATGGCGATTCTGTGGCCTGTTGCTGGGCGGGAGGGGCCGCACATCTTGTCTTGGGGATCGGGGATACGGAGCTCGGTAGTTGATTATGAGCTGCTCTGGTAGGGTACAGGAAGAAAACTGTGAACAGAGTATGAAGTATAGATAGATTTAGGTTATAGTTGTTGATAAGGTAGTTAGGTAGTTGTCAAAGCTAACCACAAACTCCATGATTCTTATAACACCTCCCTTCCTCCCTCCCTTGTTTCCTTCCCACCTACCACCTGGATCCCTCTGTAACACACTGAGCAGATTATCAGTCACCAAGGTACACCAGCTGCACTGCACACATGATGTTATTGTCTTCAAGGTGCTCAAATCTGCTCAATACTTAGCAGCGCTAAACCTGATTCGGTTAGAGCGGTGACTATCCTTGGTTAGTGCGGTTTCGAGGTCCACTGTGGTTTTGTTGGAGGAGGGCACGTGAATCCACTTTCTGCGACTGGTGCAAGGGATCTCAATGGATTAATAGAAGATACTGTTCAGGGTATAAAGGGCTTGTCTTTATGTTATTCTTGATGTGGATACAGGGTTTGGACTGCTTATTGTGGTATTCTTGTTTGATCACCTAGCTATGGAGTGCTAGGAAGGCTGTACCAGGTCTAGGATCCAAGGTCCACCTCGCCATTCAATCGGTCGGCAAGCATGGTACCAAAGCCACGCTGCCTGATATATACACAACCTACTGAGACGAGTAAACCTTGAACGGGTGCGCCTCAGTATTATAAACAAAAGTATTGGCGCTGCCCTTCTGCACCTGCCACTCGTCCTCTGCTTCAGTTAGCATCCATCACTAAAACCAAATTACATCAAATAGACTGAATTGCAAACATACCAGGAGCAAAAGCGAGATAAGTATACTTGAGCACCTCCGCAAACATGAAACTCTCCTGGTTATCGTCGCGGCCACCACCGTTAGCGGCATTGACGTTCTGTAGACCAGCGAAGCCAGATGGCGTGCGGCAGTAGTTGTTAATGTTGTTGAAGGCGGCCCAGATCCATTGGCGGTACTGCATTTGTTAGTATGTTATTTACTTAAGGGGTAAGAACGTACTGTGTCATCGCCAGTGATGCGCCAAGCATAGTAGAAGCTCTCAATCACCTCCGGTCGCAGGATGTACGAGCCGCTATCGATGTAGAAGCCCGCGCGCTCATACAGCTCCTGCTGCTCGGCGGGAACGCCCTCGGCATCCCAGCTGAATTGTTCGGGGCCGATACCGGTCAATGTCTGGTTGTATGTCTCATGGCAGGCAGAGACAAGGTCGAGGCCAAAATCGATAAAGTCCTGGCGGTCGAGGACGGTTCCACCGAGCAGGAAGCTGCCGCCGTCGAAGCAGGTCAGGTGCTGGCTGACCAGGCCGAGTTTGTCGTTCTCGGTAGAGTAGGTGGCCAAGAAGGTCAGGTCGGGACGGGTAGACGGGTGAGAAGCCAAGTTCTCGATGCTCGACTCGGCGGCGGCAATCCAGCGCTCTTTGTAGAGGTCGAAGCGCTCGGGGTCGTAGACGTACATCTTGATCAGGTACTCGTAGTACGAGTCCGCGCCACCATTCCAGCTAATCTCGCCATTGGACAGCTGGCCATCAGCAATGTTGACAGCGCTACCGATAAGGCCAGGGAACGGCTCGTATTCAGCAGGCGACGGGTTAAGCAGATAGTCCTGCGCCTTTTGACTCAGGGTAGCATATTCAGGGTTCCCCGTCAAATCCGACAGACGCGTCCATTCAAGCACCAGCGTACCAGTCACAGCAAGACCATTGGTAGTAGCATTGTCATTACCATGCGTCGTAATATCAATATTGTTATACGGAACACCAGACGGCGTATCGAACGCGAACTTGAGAATGTCCGCGAGGTTCTGCGACTGCTCAAGCAGCACCCCAACTTTACTCTCATCCATTAAGCCCGCAGCTGGGCCCTTGAGCAAGTCATACCCAGACAGCATACCGGCAAGATACCGGATGGTCGTCTCGAACAAGCTTACAGTGCTGTCAGTCTGGGAGTAATCAATCGTGGCAATGTGGTCAATGATCTGGTTGACGATTGTCGCGTTGCGCATCATGATGGCAGTGGACAGGGCGTCGACTGCCGACGCACCCCAGCCATTTCGCGAATTGCCATATCCATTGGAGATTGGGCGGAGTTCGTCGTTGGGAAAGGCGTATTTATAGTAGCCGTCCCAGGCGTGAGAGAAAGCTTCCTTGACGGCGTCGGCGCGCAAGTTAGCGGCAGGGCGGGCAAAGACGGGGACGCTGGCGGCGGCCAGGGCCGGGAACGCAAGGAGGTCAAGGCGCATGTCGAAGCCAGACTAATTTTACAGTAAGAATAAAGAGAGTGAAAGCAATTAAGGTAAAGACAGTCTAGGAACGAGCGACACGGCGGGGAAGAGAGGTTTAAAGATGAGATTAGGTGGGGAGAGCTGAAGTGGAGGTGAAGCGGAGAAATTGAATAGGGGATGGAGAAAGGATCGATGTCAAGGCGGGTGGCATCCAGGGTCTGACTCGGCATCCGGGGCGTTCCCCTTCCTGCACCTGACCCTGCCTGATGATGCTGCTTTTTACATAAACCACAGGCTCTGGTTCTCTCTTTTTACATTCAGTAAAGTTCAATTAGTGCGCGCATCTGTAAACATCTTGGTGTAAGTGATCCTTCAGTATCTCTTGTTCAGTTCTTTGAGTACTTTGTAAACAGCGCTAGCCCGATCGGACCGCTCCCCGTCGATCCCCGATGTTGCATTCGCGGAGTTCATGACTAATCAGGTACAATGTGCATAGTTAGTTACTGCATAAGAACAATCCCCTTTTCTGCCTTAGCTGTCTGGCTCTCTGCCTTGCGATGGCCCCAAGAGAGATTGCGATGTGCAGTACTGTTACTTCCAGATGCGCCCGATCGGCTTCTTTTCCTTTCTACATGAGGCTTGATCGATGTTGTCACTCGCCCGCTAATGTCATCTTGCCCTGTCTGGTGCCCCCGTCGATGCAACCCAAGCCCGTGAAAGTGAGAGGTGACCACCTCCACACTCCACACTTGGACTTTCCAGCATGAAAGTTTTTTGATAGTATACTCGCCGGCCGCCATAGAGTCATGTCTCATGCAACAGTCCCCGCCTTTGTGCCTGGTTGCCAATTGCCATCAACCTGGAGTTGAACTGGGGTTTGAAGTGAGCTGTTGCACGTGCTTTGCTGAAATAGTCGTAAGTATGTAGTAGACGTTTTACGGCTTGAAGGAGGTGCCTGCCAGTAACCTTAAAGAAAAGAAAAAAATACGAATTCAAAGAAGACGCGTTGGGCGCCTAACAGTGTTGCCTCAAATGGGAAGGAACGACCATTAACGACACCGTACCCTCCTTTTTAGTTTCTGGGGTATGAAGTGAGGGAATCTATGAAATAGGGACTACCCTGGTGTCGAGGGTTGAAGATAAAGATAAAGACGGGGGAAGATGGGCATTTGGAGTAGGATCTCTCCCATTGTCGCCGCGTGTTGGCGGTTGGACGAGGACCAGGGACCGCAGTGGGCAGGGAAAAGAGACAATCTACGTAGAAGGAGACGGTACAATTCGTACTTCTACATCTACGCGGTGAAGTAAGTGAAGATTAAGAAATGTCTATAATATTACTCCGTAGGCAGAAACTGCTACCTATGTCAGGAAATAGAAGAACAAGAGGGGGTTTTCACTCTAGAAACAGTAACATGTGCAAGGCATATAAATAGACTCCCTCCCTTCTCCCCCCACATCCAACCCAACTCGTAACGCGTACTCATGCAATTCAAGCTTAAGCGGGCGAAGTCTGCTCAAACAGCGCAATCGTCGAGCAGTACGTGCTCTCGTTACCCTCCTGCGGCACCAATGAGCTGCCGTCCGTAGAAGCAATCATGTTGGTGGACGCAATAGTGCTCAGTCCGAAAATGTGCACGTCCGAGCAGTCGACCTGCACCATGTTCTCCTGGCAGGAGTCACCGAGGCACTCCTGTCCGTAGTTCTCGAAGAAAGAGTAAAGACCAGCGCCGTAGACATAAATGTCAGAG
The DNA here is from genome assembly GCF_047715825.1 of Aspergillus stella-maris. Taxonomy (NCBI): domain Eukaryota; kingdom Fungi; phylum Ascomycota; class Eurotiomycetes; order Eurotiales; family Aspergillaceae; genus Aspergillus; species Aspergillus stella-maris. The sequence continues at coordinate 817,837 of NW_027396796.1, forward strand.
GAGTTGATGACGCGGAGGCCCCAAGCCTTCTTGCAGGCCTCGGTGGTGCAGTACGAGAAGTCGGGGTCGTTCCAGGATTCCTGGGGCGTAAAGGGGACAAGGGAATCAGGGTTAGACTGGAAGTAAGGAGTTTCAGTCTGGATGAGACCCATGAAGACGTTTTCGGCGTTGGAAATCTGGTAGTTGTACAGCTGGTTGTGCTCGGCGGCGGTACCGTACATCCAGACGGGGCCCTGGGATTCAACGAGGATACCGCGGCCGTTGTAGATGTTGATCTGGCCGTGGTCTTCGAGGTCGAGTTCGTGGTCCGAGACCCAAGACCAGACGTTCTCGAGATAGGCGGTGGACTTCTCGGTAATGTGCAGGAGCATGAAAGCGCCGATACACTTCTCGTTGGGGGTGGTGTCGACCTTGGGAGTCTTGGCGCAGGTATCGGATTGGAGCTCTGTTCCGGCTGATCCTCCAACGCGGAAGTGGACGTCCCACATTCCGACAGAGCCGGGGGTTGCTTCGGCGACGTTCCATTCCATGAGGATGGCGCCGGGGGCGGGACCCTTGGTAAGGAGGGTGAGGTCGGAAATTTCAACGTTACCGGTTTCGCCGGGTTGACCGACTTGGAGGAGGGGGATGGGGTTCTGCTCGTCGGAGAACTTCTCGCCGTAGGCCATGAGGGTGGGCCAGACTTCACCGACGATCTTGATGTCTGTGGGGACGCGGACGGTGTCGGTAAGGACGTAGGAACCATGGTCGAAGTAGATGACTTGCTCGGAGGTGGCACTGTCAAAGATGGCCTGGATGGCCTTGGTGTCGTCGGTTTGGCCGTCACCCTTGGCACCCTGGGACTTGACGGAGACGAAAGAGGAGGCGCTGTAGCTCTCGTAGAGGGGCTTGGAGCGTTCATAGACCTTGCCGGTGTCGCTGCTAAGCAGGTTCTGGGGCTTGGAGGCGTGGGGGATGGAGGTCTGCGTGCGGGTCTTGGTCACAGCTTGAGCAGAGCATTGACCGTTGGAGCCGCTAGAGCCGTGGATAGCACCAGAGGACGAGGCAGGGGTAGCAGATTGAGTGCCAGAGGGAATGACAGCGACAGAGGTGGTGCCTGAGCCTGAGCTGGAACCAGAGCCGGAGCTGGAACCAGAGCCGGAGCCGGAGCCAGAGCTAGTGCCGGAGCCAGAGGTAGAACCAGAAGAGCCAGAGGTAGAACCAGAAGAGCCGGAGGTAGAACCAGAAGAGCCGGAGCTAGGGGTAGAGCCAGAACCACCATTAGAGCCACCAGTAGGGACGGGAACAGCAGGAGCCGAAGTATCAACAGCAGGAACAGAGGGCTGAACAGCGGTGGTCTCAGCACCGTGGGTCTCGGAGCCGCCAGAAGGTTGAGGCACGGCACCACTGGTCGCGACACACTCGTAGACGGTCTCGTAGATGGTCGAGACGACAACATCCTCGTCGTCAGTCTCAGGCTGGCTTTCACCAGTCGAGCCGCCGTGGAGAGCACGCTTGGTGGCGGATGAGCCGGGACGGTAGATAGCACCTTGGGTCCAGTTGTCGACGACAGAGCCACCGGCAAGGATGGAGCTACCGTCAACAGCAGCAACACCGGTGGTGGAACCGCTAAAGTCAACGTTGTCGAGGATAAGAGTACCAGCGCCGACGGGGATGCTGTCACTGCCCCAGGCAGTCACAACACCAGTAGGGGTGTTGACAAAGTCGGAGTCGAGCAGAAGGACGGAGCCAACGGTCTGGTTGGAGGGGGAGTTGGACATGTTCAGACCGAGCTGGCAGTTGTTGAAGCTGATGGACTTGAAGGTCCAGGCCCAGTTCCAGTTGACGTAGATACCAGTGTTGCAGTCGTTGAAGGTCAAGTTGCGGCTGGTGAACTGCTGGTTGCCGATGAACATACCGTAGTTACCTCCGTTGAAGGTCATGTCGGTCATGAAACCGCCAGAGCCGTTGTCCATGAAGATACCCTGCTGCTTGTTGGCTTCGCCGCCGCCCTTGACCATCTCGAAGCGGATGTTCTGCAAACTGGTGGCCTGCCCGACCTGCCAGTGGATACCGGCACCAGCGCCCATGTCGAGAGCAGTCAGGTCGACGACAAAGTTACGGATAGCACGGAAGAAGTTGTTCTGGTTGGTGTACCAGTTCGAGCCGTCGTCTTCATAGGGGTCGGCGTCGATAACGGCCATACCGGTGAAGTCGGCAGAGGCCTTGATGACAGGCAGGTTGTTGGCATCACCAATCATTTGAGTGTAGTAATATTGGACAACGGGCTTGGAGACAAGGTAAGTACCGGCCGGGAAGTAGACAACGGCAGGCTTGGTAGTGGAAGAGTCGCAGCCCTTGCCGCAACGGTCTCCGGACGAGATGGCCTTATTGATGGCATCGGTGTCATCCGTGGTACCATCACCTGGATTCATTAGCCTTGCCTTCTTTTGAGTGGTCGTGTTACTCACCAACGGCACCAAAGTCCTTGACGTTTCGGCGGACTTGATAGTCGGCGCTATCTCCAAAAGCAACAGCACCTTGTTGCTCTACAGCGCCAACCCAGTACTCTGTTGATTGTCTGACAACCAACTCGGTATCAGCTGTGATAGGGCTTGCTGCCACAAAGACAGACCCAGCCAGGGCCAAAAAGATGCTGGAAAAGCGCATGTTGCTAAGTGTGATTTTAGGACGACCGAGAGCTCACTGGCCGGCAGTGAGTCGATAGATATACTGACAGTCTGTCGATACAAACGACAGATGACGAAAAACAAGCGATAATATGCAAAAATAAAGGACCGTCGTGTGACGAGGTCAGAGGTTGATCTCAGTAGGGACTGACTGAGATGGTCAACTTAACCTTCGCAAAGTCAATAATAAGGACAGACAAGGAGTCAGTGACGTAGACTCAGAGAAGGAGAGAATAATGGAAACAAAAGAGCGACAGCAAAGAAAGCAAGACCAAACACAAGACGACCCGGCGCTTGGAGACAGAAAGAGAGAAAGAGAAGAACAGAAGTTGAGAGAAGATAGCGAGATCGAGTGTTCTTCAGTATTAATGCAGTCGCTGCGATGTATCGAGAATACCGGATCCGCCGCCAATCAGAGGGGTAATTATGGACAGTAGGCCAATCACAGCACAGAACGAGTGTAATCCCGGCAAGCTGAAACAATCGATTCAGGGATGAAACGATCGAAGAATAGCTCACACGGGGTGATTGGGGCCTGATGACCCTGATCTTTTATTAGTTTGCTCGAAAGCGCTTTGGCTTGGGAGTCGAAAGAGTGACTGGGATTAGAAGCAGAACCAGAGCAAAATGAGGGAAGGGAAGAAATGGTCAAGAAGCGTGGAGGAAGACAAGTTAATATACCACTTCAGGAGACGAGGATCAACATACTCTGCGTGGCCGAGACAACGCCTTTCTGCTAGTCGATCCTTCTTTTTTTCTTCATTATTCAGTCAGCACCAAGAATGGAATTTAGCTTGGTGGTGTGGCCGCCACCCTTTAAATCTACATTCCTTGGCCTTGGAGTTATCTTGGTGTCGCAGCAAGTATGTTACTCGGTCATACTGTACTCGAAAAGCATCTGCCCGATAGCGACCACGGCACAGCAACCAGATCCATGGTTTGCGTCTGGTTTGGGTAAGACACTTCGTCGCATCCATGAATAGGAGCAGCTTAATCAAATATTCTATAGCCAAGCTTTATTACCCGCTCCAAGTGGACGCGGCAGATCGGTCCCCATCAAAGCCACCACCCGCCAGCCAAAAGAGGTTGCTCTTCCTTCGCCCATGAAACACCTAACCTCTTAGCAGGGACCATGGGCGCCAAAGTCCGTATTCTGGATGTTCATTCGTGGTTTTGCTCCGACGCCCCTGGCTAGCTGTAATCTTGTATTGGTCTGGACTTTGTGTCCTGTGTTAAGGAGGTTATCTGCGCCAAGGTGTTTGCAGGCCCGCGTGTTCAGTGACGCAGTTGGAATGAAGCAATGGGCCCTGTCAAGGACTACTCAAGGGACAACTCAAGGGACAACTCAAGATCGAGTACAGTACTCTGTAGAATGCAGTCGAGTGTGGTCGGTGGTTACACTGCCTCAGTAGTCAGGAGAACTGCGCGAGATTGAGATTCCAGCTCTGTCGATCGGTCAGCGGGCGTGTCACCTTGTCACTCGCGTCGCGCATGTGTCAATCATCAGTTACCACCGCCAACTATCTATCTCTGTGCTTTATTTCCGATTGTCTATCCCTTCTAACTTGGTCCAGAATGCTACTCTACATTATTTGAACTCCTAAATTCTCCTCCGACCCTCGTTCGCGCTCACGTTCGTGTCCGCCTTATGTTACTTCGCGTTCAGATCCCCCGTCACCTGCTGGATCGCACGTCCCAGCCGCCGCACGCCTTCCTCCAGCTTCCCTTCCTCCTCCCACGCAAAGCACAGACGCACGAACGACCCAAAGTCATTCTTGTCCGCTGCTGGATCGCGCTGGACCCCGAACAGATCTCCGTCTGCGAATCTCACGAGGTGGTCACGCTGTGCGACCGGGGCTAGGTCACTTGCTTTCAGTGGACTAGGCAAGGCCGCCCACACAAAGAAGCCCCCCGCTACCGCATATGCACCGGGGTCCTGGTCTTTGCTTGTGTTTGTGGGTTCGGCGAACGGAAGGGTTACGCCGAAAGGAAAGAGGTGGGTTCTTATAGCGGAGAGGAGGCGGCGGTGTCGTGAGGCGTAGGCCGGGCGGAGGACCGTGTCGATGTGCTTTTGGAGGAAGTTAGACGAGACGAGTTGGTCGACCATGCTTGAGGAGAACTGAGAGGGGGCGCCGCCGGAGCGTTGGCAGCCTCTACTTTTGTTAGCTTGATGCCCGGTTTAGGAGGTGAGAGATGGTGGTTCGCACGCTTGTGAGATGCCGTAGGCGAGCTTCTCGGTTCCCTCTGCCCATCCTGTTCGGATTCCTGGCCCGATGAGCTTGCTGAAGCTTCCATTGCTGAGGACGTTGCCCCAGTCGTCTTTCGGGCCGCCGTCGAGGTACCGGTCGATATCTACTAATCGAGGGAGGAGAGCACCTGGGCTCGGCTCTAGTGGCTTGCTTGGGTCGGCCGGCCATTGTAGAAAGTCGTAGACATCGTCTGCTATGATGAGAGCATCATACTCTCGAGCGAGCCGTACCAAGGCCTCGCGATCGGATTGGGTCATTGTAAGTGAGGACGGGTTGGAGAACGTAGGTGTCGCGTAAATAATGTGCTTGTAGAGCTTGCCCCATGGTCGTTCCGGTTTATACTTCGCCAGTCAGTCAGATCGAACAATCCAATGTCATCAAGGCATACCGGCTTGCTATTCCTCCCCGCACCCTCCTCAGCTGCGGTCATCTCCCGCCGTAGATACTCCAGGTCAATTCCATCCACGCTCTGAGGAATAGCTCTCAAGCGCCCGGCAAATCCCCCATCGTCGAATATGCGATCAACAAGATGATAATGCGGCGCTACCAACCAGACATTCCTGGTATAGCTGGGGTCCGAAAACACCGACAGTATACAAGCAACATTTTGACTGGCACCACCAGTAATGCAAATGCGATCCGCCGTAACAGGGTCAACAGGCTTATAAAAAGAAGTCAACCACTGTGCAATATGCTCCCGCAAAGGCCCATACCCCTCATCCGGACCGTACATCAAAGCCGGGGTGCGGATGGCGGGGTCAGCCATGACAGTCGCAAAGGCGTCTGATAGCGCATCTGTCGGGAGCAGCGCGGGGTTAGGCCACCCCGTAAAGAGGTCAATTGGTTCGCTGCTATCCATGTCTATCTGTTGGTGGGTGGTTTGAATCTAATCCAGGTAGCCGGGATGAATTGTGCAGCTAGATAAGGTGGCTTGGCCTGCGTTAGGTTGGTGGGATGAAGGTTACCTTATCTATCGGTTGCCGACGCCGCGATATATTTTGGAGTCTGGCTGGGCCAATCTGGGTTTAGCTTTTCGGCAGGTTCTTCAAATTCGGTACTTGGGACGATTGATTAGATCTGATTAAATTTTCATGCATGATATAGTGCGATAGCGATAAGAACTATTTTATTTTTTGCAATAGTTATCGTATACTTTGTTCCTACGTCCTCTGGAGGTTGTCGATGGACTACATCCAAGTCTCCGCGTAGAAGCTCGGGATCTCCGGTTCCGAGCACAAGAGATGGAGAAGGAAGATTATTACTCCGAAATTGGAACCAGAGTTGGCTGACGCTGAGCCTCCACGCTGCACAATTCCCATCTTACATGTCAGAAGCTCGGTGCCAATGGTCTCTTCCAGCTGAGAACCTTGGTCACCTAAATTTGGTATTTGGTAGGTAATTATCAGGTACCCATCACTCTGGTCTTACAGTGCCCAGAAAAGGAATAATGGCAGTGCCTGGGTGATATGGGACTTGTTACGTATGTCGGCAACGCATATTGTATTATTCCCGAGCGGGCCTGTTCTTAGCGTCGACATCATACGTCGTCCTATACGTAGCTATTTATGCCTTGCGTGCTGTTATTCTGGTGTTGCCTCTTGCCACTCGACAGTTAACACTCCTGTGTTGTTCTTGCAGGGAAGAGGAGGATCTTATAGAGATTGACGACAGTTTCTTTTTCAGGAGATCATATCCCTATCCTATGACGTGATAAAAGGAGTGGTCGGTGTGCTGGCTCTTTTGGCCCCTGATCGCTCCACCGGTTCAGAGAATCGAGTCGCACTGGCTGCGATCACCCACGCTGTGCAGAGGCTGCGACTGCGAGCGTGGCTATGAAGTATGACAGTCTTTGATGGTTTTTGCCAACATCGGACCGGATCGTCACCTTGCCAGGTCAGCCTTGTTAGGCCTTGTTCGGAACGAATCCATCGTCCGCCTTAGAAATTCCCGTAATAATGCGAATAAAAGTCGAACAGTCGGGCTGAACTTGGACCTCCGCGAGGCTCGGATGAAGCGTCAAAGATATTGGTTCCGCTGGCTCCGTCAATTAATATCTATAAATATCACACTTGCCAACCAATGTATACGTATGCCAGGGGTCTCGAGAGTTTTCATGTTTATTAAGCTACAATCCATATCAAAGCAACTTTTATCCTCACAATGACATTGACAGCAATAGATGCATTATTAACTTGACCGTCCTGGGGAAGAGCATTGCGATCGGAGCCTGAAAGTAACGGGCATTACCGACCATCCGCATCGGGGCATAAAATACAGTAAGCGTGCAATTCCATGGGCATCCGGACCCAAAGCAGGCTAGCGGATACCATCTCGTATCGCAGCGTCCCGTGGATGAAAAATGGGGAATCGATTGGTTCCTGTTCCAAACTTCATTCAATATTTATCCCAGTCCACGTCCACTTTTCCACTGTTTCTCTCCTCCACACTTCTTCCCTCCCTGTACAGCTTCTTGCATCCCCTAATCTGTACAGTGCCACCTTCGTTCATCTGTCCTTTTTCCTTTTTGCTCTTCTGTCCAGCCTCTCGGCCGTGACTTTACCTTTCGCTCTTTCCTCCCATTCCTCCCCGCTCCCTCCTGCAGATCCATTCCACAGTCACGCCGGGTATCGTGGTCGAGCTCCAGACGCCCCAGTAGCAAAAGAATCTTGAGGAACCTTTGGGACCCAGGCAAAGAGCCACGTCCTGGTCCGACGCTTTCAGCTGCCTCTGCATTACTGTCAGCCTTCGTGCATGGTTGGTGGCTGTCATTCTTCCCTACCTCACAACCACCCACTCACGCTGAGCATCCGACTCACCTGCTCACACCTCCCTCCCTCCTTCCTTCCCATTCCATGTCGCGACACCCTCCATAGCGTTCTTTGTCCCTTTCTCTATCGCATCACGTCTGCGCCTCATCCAGACTTTCCACACCCAGTCGTCATTTTTTCACTGGGCTAACTTTTTTCTTGTTCGATCGTTAGCCACCCGAAGATGTTGTCCGCTCCGGTCAAATCCGCCAAACGCATTTCCTCCCTGTTTTCGTTGAGCTCGAACAATAAAGATGCGACCAGTCCCTCCTCGCCGCGCTCGCCGGGTCTCCCTCCCGACCAGCAGCCTCCACCACAAGACAGACGACGTCGAAGTAGTTCCAGGCCAGCTCGCCTCTCCTCCGCCCCAGTGCCCAACTTCTCACATCCCTCCCCTAGCCCAATGGCAGACAATTTCGACCTGGATTCCCCACTGCCGCCTCCTCCGTCGCTGCTGTCCGTGAATCAAGACCTGGCCGACAACGCATCCACCTCCTCCGATCGACCTCAGAGCAGAGGCCGAAGACTGAGTAGTAGCAATAGACCGTCCAGCTCCGGTGGCTTAGCTGTCCCCGGTGGCCCCGATTCGCGACCCGGTACACCTTCGAAGAGACGCAGCTGGATGCCTGGACGGGCGCGCGCGAGCTCAATAGATGTGCGGTCAAGCCCTCAATTACCGAGCGCTTGGATTGCCGGACTAGAACATAAGATCATATATGACATGGCCCCTCTGGGCCGCGGAGAGCAGGTACGTAAGCTATGCTATGCTTCATGATTGAACCGATCACATGTGACGTTCCCTCTGAGGCCAAGTCGCGCGACCGCAACTAAGACATTATCTGATCTAGATCCCGGAACTTTGGAACGAATCTGGTGACACCTATGTGTACCTATTCCCCCAGAACACGGGCCGACCTGCTTCGTTCAAGATTCATTCGACCGCTTTCGCCGATTCATCCTCGCTAAACTTTCTTGCACGTGGCGCCGACCCCAGAGCTACCGGGAACCTTGAGCGACAAGCGCGAAGTCTGTCGTTGAACCCTAACAGTACACCTACTTCGCCTCCTCTTACACCCCATGCCTGGACCGACAACGATAACGACAGCGCCGGTAGCAGGCGCATGTCTTTTGACGACGACCAGCCAGAGGAACCCCAAGAACTTCACCTCTACTTACCAATTCCCCTCAATAGCGATGTTTCCAGCGAAAGTCTTCCCATCTCTCAAGAAGATTTGGAAACGCTTCTTCTCTTCCGTAACCTCTTCGCTTTCCTCCTCGGCCAATCTTTGATTGCGACTCCTCGGTCTTCGTCACTGTTTACGATCTTCATGGACATTGCAACGCTCCTTGCCCGATTTGAGTTCACAAACCTTGACGGATCGAACTTTGGTGAAATCGCGACCTCCAGCTTCAGCAACTACTGTGACGAGCTCTGCCTGGCCGATGTTCGCAAGAGCCGCGAGAAAACGATCGAAGCCATCATTCTCGGAGAGCGCCTACGGTTCTACCCTCTGTACTTAGAAGGGTTTGTTCACGGTGTGGGAAAACTGGACGAGTTGAAGCAGCTCCGTAGCCCGAAGTTCGGCTTGATCAGCGCCATCACTCAGAAGCGACTTGAGCGTGGTTTCATCGACCTTGACGGCCGCCTGAAGGTTCTCCAGAACAAGCTTAACGACTTTGATTTCCCTTCGGTCTTCTCCGGTATCGCAAACTCGCAGACGACAGTTGAAAGTAAGGTCGTTCGCTTCAAGCAATGGAGGGCGGCGTTTATGGAATTCCGAAGATTCATTCTCCAGTACTACCGCCAGAGATTTGGATCGTGGCCTCCTAAGGCGTCGCGGAAGAACCAGTTCGAAGAGTCTGGTCTCAACCGACAAGTTGCAAAGGAGATGTACAAGGATATGTGCGACGTTTACGACATGCTCGTTGATCGCGGATCTCTGACCACCCGAACGCTGGACATGGCGCCGGAAGTTGATGAGTCGGCTGACACGATGGAGCTCACAACCCGCGCTATGCGGATAGTTCTCAGTGAATACGACCGAAGTACGCCGCCGGTGCAGCCCCCTGTTCCATTCGATATCCCGCAATACCCGTCATTGCAACCCCTCTTGCGCAAACCTATCGACGCAAAGAAGGAAGCGAAGCAAATGACCAAGAAGCTGAAGGACTCGGATGTCAACGCTGTGCTCATGGGGTCCTACACTCGCGAGGCTTTGAAGCCAACGCCGTTTGTGGAGGCCTTTATGCAATTTGAGCGTCGCTCCGGTCACGGAAAGTCTGTCAACGACTTGATCGATCTCCGTTGTGGTCAGTGGATTCTCATCTACTGTGTCATCCAAGCACTGCCCTTGGTCGTGGTTGATGTGCAGGACGTTCACTTTACCGATGACACCGAGTACTTCCTTTGCATTGCTCCTCGTGGCGGCGCACCCTGGGTCAACAATGACGGCAAGGTTGCGCGCAGCTGGTTCGGTGTTGCTGGTGGCAATGGTCTTGTCAGCTTACCGTCAGATGTGGTTGTCAACGGTGTCGAAGGTGTCTATCGCCGCAGTCACTGTTGGCAAGTGGCGGAGCAGTGGGCTGAGAAGGATGCTATTTTGGGACCCCCTACGGTTGATGATCCGTATGACAACGAGTCGTCCATTTCATCGCCATACCCAGCGCATCAATCATCTACCGGATCATCCTCAGAACACCCGCACCTACAGCAGCCTATTCCGGGAACGCAGACGCCGCCGACACCATTGTTGTCACCCGGCAGCGGCCTTGCGCCGCCTCCAGCCATTCCTCGGATGAACTCACCAGCACTGCGCGCACGGGCAGAGCACAGACACTCGATCAACCCCGGATTGGAGGCTCTGCCCCTGCCAGCGGGAGTCGCACCGATTGACCCGCCAGCGCGACCGGTCAGCAAGTTCAACCCGAACATGAGCTTCGACGATATCTTGAAACAAGTTCCGAACCAAAAGCCCAAGAAATGATGAACCTACAGAAGTGAAACTGAATGTGTACAATGTTAGCCGGGGGTTGGGTTATACTGTCGCCATTGCATTGCTTTATTATACAACTTAATACTCTATTTATCATCATCGTCATCCTCCTGGATACTCTGTAATAGTACAGAAGGCAGGACTGAGGGACACGCGGCGGCGTACATGCGACACAAAAGAGCTGATTTTCTTTCCTTGATTCCGGGATTCACTGCATTCTCAATTTCGACCTTGTCTTAGCTTTCTTTTCTCATCATGTTTTTGGAAAGTGCCGCTCCTTGCTTGCTTGCTTAGACGCTCTTGCGCATGGCCATGACCGCCCCTTGACTTGACATTACCTGCATTCTCTGATCCTGACGGATCCTGATTCCTGACTCCCACGACCTCGGATTTCTGATGTTATAGTAGAGACATAGAATAATAAATAATTCTGCCTGATTGCAATTGCAATCTCCATTTATTTGTTCCTTAGATTATATGTAACTATACCCATCTTACACGCGTACTGGGGGCCATAGCATTGCACTAAACGCGTTAGGCTCAGTAGCAGTGCTTTCAGCCCCAGTCCAGGGTCTGCAGCTAAGCGATGCTAAGTCGGAATTGGACTTGTCTTCTTCGTATTTAAGGGCCTAGCCTATTCCCTCTTGTCTTCCGCGGAGTTTTTTTTTGTCTGGACTCTGCTCTCTTTTTGACTTGCGCTCTGCTTTGCTTTGCGCCCGCTACACTTTTGATTCCTGTCGCCTCCTTGTCGCATACGAATTAAACTGAATAACACATCAACTCTGCGAACATAACACAACACAACACTTCTATTCAATGTCAACACCAAGCTAAACCCACCTTTTCGCCCCGAGGACGTCTCCTCTCTTCTCCTCTCCTCTTCTCCCCTTTCCTTACGAACAACGAATAACGACCTCTTTTGAACCACCACCTCCTTTCGAATCTCGCAGACGCTCTCTCCTCTCTTCACACCCCAGCCACACAAGACAAAATGCCCCCCTCCCGCTCAAGCATAACGTCCTCAAGCCACGACCGGCTCGAACCCCGCCTCCTAAAAGCCTGCGCTAGCGATGCGCTCGATGACCTTCGGGATGTTGTCTCGACCGCGCGCGAAAACGGGCAGTTGACGGAGGGTTTTCTGCGCGTGGGACTCATGCGCGCTTGCGAGAGGGGGAGTTTGGGTGTTGTTGCTGAGTTGCTTAGGCTTGGTGCTAAGGCTGATTTACAGCTGGGGAGCAATGGCAAGGATGGACAGGGGCAGGGGAATAATAATACTGGACGGGTTACGGCGTCGCCTCTGCTCAAAGCTGTTGAGCGGAATCATGTAAGGATTCTACAGATTTTGTTGGATTATGGGGCTTCGACGGAGGGGAGGGATAGGAAGGGTCGGACGGCTGTTATGACTGCTGCTTGGAAGAACCATTTTCATGTATTGCAGGTTCTTATTGCGCGCGGGGCGGATGTCAATGCGTGTGATAATCGAGGGCGCAATGTTTTGCATAACCTTGCCGCTGATAAAACGTGTGACTGGGGGGAGGATGTCATTCGGGTTTTACTGGGTACTGTGTGCGCGGTCGATGCGCAGGATGAGTTGGGGCGGACACCGCTGCATTGGGCTTGTGCGACGGGGAAGGAAAGGTTCGCGGAGATGATGCTTGCGCGGCCGATGATTATCAGCGCGAAGAGCAGCGGGATTGCGATGGCGGGCGCGGATGTGAATGCCGTTGAGGGGCGTACGAAGACGGCGCTGCATTTGGCCGTTGCGCATGGAAATGAGAGTATTATTACCTTGCTGCTGAGGCATGGCGCGGATGTGAATGCATGCAGTGATGGTAATTGGACGCCGTTGCACAATGCTTGTGATCGGGGAAGTGAGAGTATTGTTAGGAAGTTACTGGAAGCTGGTGCGTTGATCAATGCGCAGCTGTTGAACGGCATCTCGCCGCTGCATTTGGCGGCACAAGGCGGGCATCGCGAGGTCGTTGAGTGTTTGCTACACCGATCGGACATAAAACAGCGACTGCGGGATAACTTTGGAAGCACACCCTTTCTGCGCGCGGCGCAGTTCAAGCGGAAGGATATTGTTGCGCTTCTGGCACCCTATAACAATGTGGCAGCATTGAGCGATGATGCGCGCGGTGCATGCGAAGGATTCGAGGCGACGGTAGTTGACTTCGGAAACTTTCACAACGAGAACCGGGTCAAAAAGACCTCTGTATTTAACTTGCTGTATGGTCGTGACCTTGAGAATCCCAGAAAACAAGCCTTCAATGCGCTGCCGTCGAACAGCAAGGCCACAGATTTCCGATGGATACATCTCCCTGCGAACAATATGGCGTGGGTGGAGGCACTGCTGACCAAGGCGTTCATCGAAGAAGGAGCACACGACGTCGATAGTTTCAAAGGCTTGGAAAGATCATTCAATTACCAGCACCGCGGACAAAAGATGCATTCCAACTTTATGCGACCATTGTGCCAAAGCACGCATAGAGCGCCGAACATTCGCGACGACGGCCCTTCTGAGCGAGAGGAGAGGATAGAGGAGCCTCTGTCACCACGCATCTTGATCAACGGCCTGTCAAGAGACCCGCCCTTGCCGCCGGTACCGCTACTATCGCCTAAATCAGAGGGCAAATCCAAGAAACAAAAGTCCGGCGGAGGGAAAACGGAGCGGTTAGACTCGCCTTCGCAGGAAGACAGCCAGGGAAAGAAAGGCAAGCGAGGGTCGGCAGGAACACCCAAAGGGGGGACTCCCAAGTCACCGTCTTTCCGACGCGACAAGTCTCCGAACCCTGCGACGTTTTGCAAGGACAAGAGCGACAAGACCCTGCCGCTGGAGAGCAATGTCTGCTACTTTATGCCGTATCTTCACTTTGAAACAGGCGAGGGCCGTGAAAGAATGGAAGAGGCTATCAAGAATGTCCAACAGGTCAAATCGCCTCGACCAGGGCTTGATCGAGTACCTACGCGTGATGAGCTGCTCCTGCGCGCCCATCTGACGTCGTCGTCCACGTCGCTTCACATTCGTCGCACGCTCGATCAATTCTTCTACCCAAACATTGACACCAAGTCGCGTGACCAGGATCAGGTCGTGTACAGGTATCAGAAGAAAAGAGAGGGCAAGAAGAACCCTAAGATATTCATGGTCGACCAGCTGTGGATGTGGATCCTTGGGCCGAGTCTGATTGTGACCAGCTTTCCGCAGCGGTGGGATCAGCCGAAGAATGACCCATTGAACGTGCTGGACGGTGTTATTGAGGACATCAATTCCAAGACCCGCGAGCCTGTGCGCTCCATATACGACCTGGCTATCATCATCACCAACCGCTGCTCAGGTGTTTTTGATCGACACCGGATGGGCGATGACGAGTACCAGTTCCTGGACATGTTTGAATCTTCCATTGGTATCGCGACGGACCGCGAAAGCTTGCTATTCCAGAAATTCAACAAAGCCTCGGCGCAGGCATCAAATTGGCTAAAGAACCACCGGAAACCCAGTCGATTCGCGCGCCGGAAAGATAAGGGCGTAGCTAAGAGCTTGAGCAAGGAGGAGAGGAAACAGAACGGCAATGAGGAGGATGACGATGAGCCGCTGTTCGTTGACAACCTGCTGGACATTGGTCAAGAAACAGATCTCCTCGCCGAAGCGAAAGATATCCGTGATGAGCTCAACATGATTCGGATGGTACTGCAGCACCAGCAACACGTTCTCTTCGATTTCCAGGAAGCAGTATGCGAGATCTACCTTAGCCATGGATACTCGCAACGGGACATTAAGAAGCGCTTTGGTGAGCAGCAGCGGACAATCGACATGCACTTGAAGGATATCGACCGGATGGACAAGCAAGCCGAGCGTATCTACTCTTCCATCACGGACCTTCTCGACCTGAAGCAGAAGCATGCCAACGCATTCGAAGCACGATTTGCCCGTGATCAAGCAGCTGGAACTACGAGGCAAGGTAAAATTCTCATGGTGTTCACCATCGTCACAATTGTGTTCCTTCCGCTCTCATTCATCACATCGGTGTTCACCATCAACATGCCCGAATTTGAGAATAACCTGACGCTCGGTTATGTCGCTAAGTATACCTTTGGAGTTGGATTCGGTATCTCAATTCCCCTGGTGTTGCTGGCGTTGGTGCTGGACGACATTGGTGACATGTTCCAGCAGGGACTAAAGCGGGCTCGAAATTGGATTTACACAAAGGAGCAGAGACTCCAAGATAAGATGAAATCACTCAGAGACGCGCGTGGAAGAGAGAGAGAAAGTGGGCTTTTGCCAATGCGAGAGAGGACGCGAGAAAGGACGAGAGAGAGGGAAAGAAGCGTTGAGGAACTCGAGTTCGATACAAAGAATGTATAATATTTATGAATGATGACTAATGACACTAAATGAATAAGTTATGCCTGCCGAGGTTCTCCGCATCCCTCGTTCCTGACTCCCCAACTCTCTTATACATCTCACCCCATTCTCTTTAATAGACTCTCCGTGCGAGAATAAGTAATGGACCACTCTTCAATAGCAGAGCGAAAGCAAGCTCAGCTCTGGGAGAGAATTCCCCAGCAATGGCGCCTTTCTCCCGATCTGATCCCTGCGGGGATGCACTCCCCCGCGGACTCTGTTGCCAACGTCCAGTATGACCGCGTCAACGTGATGGATATTCCTCGTACATGCGGACTTCTCTCAGTCAAAGAGCTCGAAGCTACCGAGAAATGGGATATCAAGGGTCTGCTAAATCAAATACACAGCAAAAGGCTCACGGCCAAAGAAGTCGTCGAAGCATTCTGCAAGGTGTGTTTCCCGCCGATAACAAAGTAACGAAGCTAATGACTTTACAGAGAGCCGCCATCGCGCACCAATTGACCCGCTGTCTAACCGAACCACTCTTTGACTCTGCTATAAAGCGAGCAGAAGAACTAGATGCCCATCTCAAGCGCACCGGCACACCAATCGGCCCCCTCCACGGCTTACCGGTCTCAATCAAAGACTCGTTCAACATCCGCGGTGTGGACTCTAGTGTCGGCGTCGCATCCCTCGCACTGAACCCCTCCAAACAAGATGCCCCCCTTGTCTCTCTTCTCACATTACTTGGTGCAGTGATCATCACCAAAACCAATGTCCCGCAAACAATGGGCGCCCTCGACTCAGCAAACCACCTCTTCGGGCGCACACTCAACCCTCGCAACCGGCAACTAACAGTCGGTGGATCAACAGGTGGCGAGGGAGCTCTTCTTGCATTACGGGGCTCAATGATGGGCTTCGGCACTGATATCGGCGGGTCGATTCGAATCCCAGCAATGTGCAATGGTCTATACGGGTTCAAGCCGAGTCAGGGCCGTGTCCCCTACGGCGGCCAAACAGACGGGCAGCCGCGCTCAAAAGGGCGAGTCTCTATCCAGGCCGTTGCTGGTCCCATCGCGCACTCAGTAGCGGATATCGACGCCGTCATGACCCATCTTATCCCCTGGGCCCAGTGGTTCGGCGAAGACTGTATACCCGGTGCCTGGCCAAGTCTTCTCTCAAATTTCAGCAAGAACAAAAAGAGACACATTACAATCGGCGTCCTCCCACACGACGGCCTCGTCACGCCCCTCCCGCCCATAACCAAGGTCCTAAATGAAGTCGCCGCGTCACTCCGCCGCCTCCCAGGCGTCGAAGTAATTGAACTCCCAGTCCCCAAAGCCCTCTCGAAATGCCAGGCCCTGGCAAATAAACTCATGGCCGTCGATGGCGGCGAAACAATGATGGATCATCTTGAGAAAACCAAGGAGTCGCTTATACCGTGGTTACAGACGCGCATGAAGCGTGGAAAGCCGATTAGTTTGGCTCAATTGACGCAACTACAGGCTGCGAGGGGGGAGATTGAGCTTGAATTGAAGAGAAAGCTTTGGATGGGCAGCGATGGGACTGGTCAGACAGTCGACGCAATCATCCATCCTATCGCGCCTCATCCGGTTCCGCAGCTGGATAGGTATAATGCTGTGGGTTATACATCGTCTTTTGTCCTACTAGATTATCCGGCTGGGACTGTGCCGGTGCGGGGCTTTGGGAGGGGTGATTTGGAAAGTGGCGTTGAGATGGATGCGAAGACACTGGGGAGTTGGGATAAGGTTAATCGGGAACTTTGTATGTTTTCTCTTTCTCCTCTCTCTGTTCTAGTTGTGATGTGATTTGAGGCACTGACTGTTTGCAGGGGATGAGGGGAAGGTTGACCGGACGGTATATCTAGGGTCGCCGTTGAGCGTACAGGTTATTACGCCTAGACAGCATGACTATGAGCTGTTCCAAGCGATGGAGCTAGTTGATCGGGCTGTTAAAACAAGTTCCGCAAAGCTATAGCGCAGTTAGCTTAAAATGAAATCTATCCAACATAAAGAAAGCCCTGAGTATACAATCAAAACTACATCCTCCCCTTCAAATGCGCCCCTCCATCCGTCGTAATAACACTCCCATTCAAATGTCCAGCAGCGCGACTCGCCAGAAACACTACCAGTCCCGCAATATCCTCCGGGCGTCCCAACCTCTTATTCGGACTCGCAGCCTCCAGATCCTTCATACCACCAGACATCTCAATCAGCCCATTCGCCATTTTACTAGGGTACAATCCCGGCGCAATGGCATTGACGATAACATGCTTGGGCCCCAATTCAACCGCCAGATTCCTCGTCAGATGCAGCACAGCGGCCTTGGACGCACTATACGCATAAGTCCCATTATCACCTAGACTCCCCAGCGTAATCCCCGCCACGGATCCCGTGATAATAACCCGTCCCGTCTGTTCCCTCGTCGCATTCTTCGAGAGCAGTGGAAAGAACTTCTGAATAGTAAAGAATACACTCTTCACGTTCAAATCCATGACCTTGTCGAATGCGGCTTCGGGGAACTTCTCGAATTGTTCGCCCCATGTTGCGCCTGCGTTTGCAAAGAGAATATCGACGTGGTCTGTTGTTTTGGAGACTTCTGCCACGAGCCGCTCGATCTCGGCGTGTTTGGAGGAGTCTGCGGGGACGGAGATTGCGCGGGCGCCGGGGCGGAGGTTCGGGAGGGCGTTTAGGGCTGCGACTGCTTCGTCGCAGGCGGTGGCTTTGCGGGAGGTTATGTAGACTTTTGAGCAGCCTGCTTGGAGGAATCTAGTTTGATTTTCTAGTTAGCGGAGAGGAGGAGAAAGAGGACTGGGAGGATAGGTGGATGGGTGGGCGCACCCGCTTGCGGCGTAGAGACCGAGGCCGCGAGAGCCGCCGGTGACAACGGCGACTTTGCCCTCGAGGGAGAAGATGGAGGGGAAGTTTTGGAGGTGAGCTTGGTCTGCGGCGGACATTTTGGGGTTGACTTGGGAGAGTGAGATGTTGAGAAGAGAGAGTTGAGGAGTCTGGGGAACAGTCTGGGTGTTATAGATTACAAGGAGTTGCCGATGGAGCCGAGGTTCGGTCCCCCGCAGCCGAGTGTATTGGTCTATCAGAAGTATATTGATTCCTCATCTCCACGGTAAGTTGCTCATTCGTTAGAATGCAAGAAGTTGAATTAACCTCTATACCTAGAGAAACAGAACAGCTTGAAAGGCATTGTGACCATAGCTTCCAACCTCAACATGTCAAAGGAAGGAAAGTGCGATGCACTCTGCCAGTGCAGGAATTTCAGTGAAAAACATCCAACGCAGGATTCAGATCTCAACAATGAAGCATCTTTTCCCAGTTGCTGCTATATCATCTATCTTTATTTATCATAATGGAGTTACCTGGGTGCTGTTACTGTGCCCTGTGTTGCGGACCTCTTCAAAAGCATCTTATTCGAAGTCTCCCATACGACCGCGCGAGCGCCGAGATAAATCGAGTGCGGGAGCGCATGAGACAGAATCGCCACGATTTACTGTCTGGCGCCTTGCAAGGGAGCCCACCTATGCCTGGAGAGCTCTATTGTACCGAGCCCTTCCCGTTCTACAGCGGTTGGGTACGAGATGCCATCTGCCTAATCTGCCTGTCCAGCCATCACTACCAGCAAGGACTTGAATGGGGCTTTATAACTTTCCCCGACTATCGGACAACCTCTCAAGCCTGACCATTGCTAACAAAAAGGTCCGTCCTTGTCGAGTACATTTGCGCTTGTAGTTGGAGGCACGGAGTACTCCATAGATCGAGTACAGGTAATCGGTCACGTGGTTAATTTATGGAGTAGTGCGAGGGGGTATATTGGTTTTTAGTAAGCTTAGGCACCTAAGGTGCCTTATCTAGGAGTTGAATTGAAAATTTAGTCAATCTAAATGATGACTCTAGTGCGTACAAGATAAGGTACTAGATACTAGAGGCGATAAGGAGAGAGGCAGATAGGTAAGTAAGTACCATCTCAATCGGATCGACCCATACAAGAGAATTTCATTGATCAATAGAGGCTAGTAGAGAGGGGAGAAGGCGAAGAAAAATACTCACATATCAGCAAGTAAATAAATACTGAATAGGTACATAGAACGAAAGTCATGCTGAAGCGCATTTTTCACAAGATACAAATATGGCGTGCAGATACAGATGTTTACCATGGGTATGGTATACAGACATACAAGTGGAGGCAAAGGAAAGATTAGAGGAGAATCACCAAGTAAAAGCCTCCTCCACAAAATCAACCACAGCGCCCTTCCCAATCCTCCCCCTCGCCGCAGCCCTTACCTCATCCGCAAACGCCCCAGGTCCACAAACACTAACCAGCGTCGCGCCCACACGATTTGGCAGGACTTCATCAAGAACAACATCTGGTCGACAGCGTCCAGGGAACATCTGTACCGTCGCGCTGGGACTCACGATCTCCCTTGAGCTCTTGGGCTTGGACACAAAGAGTTGGATTGTAAGGATATCGCGACGCCCTGGTAATCGCAGAATAGAGTCCATCCATTCTCGCACCCAGGAGAGATGCTCTGTGCTTCTTACTGACCAGACGAGGTAGATTTTCTGCGTGGGGACAGCGCCCTGCGACGCACGAATAAGCAGATCCCGCACTGTAAGCATGTGGTGCGTTATTCCTGCGCCGGCCGAGAAGAGCACTGCTGTACCGTAGGTTGCTGGGTCGGAGGGGTGAGAGGCGTATGGGCCCTCAATGAAACCCGTTGTGTAGAGGGTTGCTTTTGGGGAGGCGAGTGCCTTATTGTACAGTTTGCGGGTCATGCCTTTGCGGGCTGCGACGATGAGGGAGACGCTTGTTTGTTGTGTTAGGCGGTGCGAGGAGTATGAGGGTGGGAGATCGGGGAGTTGTTTCTCGAGCAGGGAGGGGTCTTTGCTGTGTTTCTTGTAGCTGGGGGAGTGTGAGTCCGCGTAGTCGGAGCTTGTTACGGATGAGGCGGGGTCCACCCATGCTACTGAGAACGGGTGCGACATCCAGAATGAGATGCTGGGGATGTATGCGTAGACGTGAGAGCCTGGCGGGACGTGCACGCGTTTCGGGAGGTGGAAGGTGACTTTGCAGGCTTCGCCTGGGAGGGCCTCGACGACGAGCGAGGTTGATCCGCGCTTAAGTGAGAAGTTGAGGTAGATGAGGCGGAAGAGGCGAGCGGAGCGTTCGAGGACCCAGAAGACCCCGATGGCGGTAATCCAGGGCATTTGAGGGAGGGAGTCGATGTCGATGTGGAAGTAGACACCTAGGAAGGCGAGGAGGGCGGCGAGTTGGTGCAGGTGAAGGAATGTCTCGTAAAAGGCGTGCCGAATGGGCGAGGGAGAGTGAACGAGCAGAAAGGCCATGGAGACTGTTCCTACCAATCCCCAGGCGAAGAAGGGCTCGTTAGTGAGGCGGTTCAGCATGTCCGAAACGGTAGCCTCGTCGACGGCGTTTACGCCCCACGCAATGGTATGAACGATGCTCTCGATCACGACGATACGGCCTAGCCACCGGTGGAGAAGGTTGTAGGTGTCGAAGCTGATGCGTAGCAGTGGGATCAACGGGTTGTTGCGGCCAGCGAGAATGAACAGCGGGACCATGTTGAGCACGGCCAGCGTCCCTGACCGGCCTCGAAGCTCTGCCACGAGGGCGGCCTTGACGTTCTCATCGTAGTCAAGGAGTGTGCAGTAAGCGATCTGGCTCGCGACGTAGAGGACGATCAGAATCGTTTGGAACCGCGATGGCAGGGTTCCCACGTTGACAGCGGTGGAGAGTTGAATCTCGCGATTATGCCTCTTCCTGCCGAGCGGGGCATACAAGAGATGTTTCTTGATGTTCGACCATAGCGGCGAGTTTTCAATACTCCAGAATGTCTGTTCCCTCCTGCTTGCCGTCAACGATGTGATATGGCGAAGGTAAGCGTGGCTGATCTGTGCGATCCGGCCGCAGAACAGGATAAAAGCCACGGCGATAACAGATACGAGAATGATGCGAGTAAAAAGGACATCTCGAGGGACATTGACGCCATTTAGACCCCGAGAGTAGCCGTAGACATAAGTCTCATTGGTGTCGTATTTACTCCGGGGAACAAGCTGTCCCGGGAGGTCTTCCATTGAAATCGAGGCTATCTAAAATGCAAGTCGAGTCGTCTATCAAAGCGAAAGGACTGATGTTGCAAAACAGTGAGCGACAGACGATTCAAATGATCGCGATCAAGAAGTTAATCCAGGCGCGGTCGAAGTATGACGCAGTTGGATTCCTGGTGGCCGGGGAACGAGCGGAATGCTGTCAGTGATGACACCGGAACCCGGAAGCTTGGAGGAGTCGGAAAGAATGACGACTCCTGGTCAAGAAACAAGAGAAGAAGTTGCAATAGATTTTTGGTGATGGTTGTGTTGGAGAATTAGTGGCCTGCTCAAGGTTAGAGATCGCCAGCCAAAACAGGAAATCATCGTGCAGCTTCAAAGAACAAGAAATTAGTACCAACAGATCGGCATACCTTGTTGAGCAGATCCGCGATATTTATGACTGTACGGTTATACAACAGCTGCAACAGCTCAGGAGACGCCAGCGTCGCAGGCAGGCAAAGAAAGAAAGAAGGACACAATGGGGGTGTCTGAAACGCGAACAACGGCTGAATCAGGACCTGCTGAACGAGTGAAAGGCAGCGCAAAGAATGCGAATAAAGAGTGAAGTGTTTGAGAAGAAAGGAGAGGCGGAGGGGATTGGATATGCGAGCCCTAAAGATCAATAATATAATGCCTGGTAAGCGCCGAGGGCCAAGGCTGGACTCTGCTCGAACTGTTTCAGCTTTGGCGCCATCTCAGTGCCAATACGCCAGGAGGACTCCCGATAGGATTTTGGGATCGAATGACAGTTCGGCACAGATCAGTCCACTGACAGCTCCGATGCTTGGGTATTGGTGTTGTCTGTGCTGGAAGAACCAGGGACTCGGGGTTCTTCACTGACAGTCAACATCTACAGTACTGCAATACTAACAACATCGGGGGTTTTTGCCCCAAGCTGACCTTGTACAACTGTTCAGAACAAGATCAAAATAAAAGCATTGTGGACACTCAGCGATAGGTAGCCCGTTCTCGACTTGTAAAAGGGTCACACCACTAGAGCTGCAGTGGCTGACGCGCAGAGAATTCTGCACCTCCCACTCGCCCATATTCATCTGTCAGCTTGGGTGCCAATGTGGCAATCGTCTTATTTTCCTGGTCGCTTATTTGCCAATCACTTGGCCAGTGGTGAGCGCTCTCAGGAACACTTCCAGGATGCCCTGCCAGCGGGACTTGGTCGGAGTGTTTCAGCCTTCTGGTTCCTGGCCAACTCTAGTCTGCGCCGTTGCGGACTCGCCGTGCACTCTCAGCGGACAAGACTCACTTCGAAACACTCGCCCTGATGAGGTAATGATTACCATCGCGAGAAGCTATCTAGAATAAATTAAGATTGATTGTCCCTGAGTCGCTGGTCCTGTATAGAGCGGGGAGTTAATCTATTCCAGCCCCTGGCTATATATTACCTTCTTTATCCTCAATTAATCCTGTTGTCCTGCAGCAGAATTTGCGCTTCTACTCGCATCATACGGTGGGCCGCGACAGCGGGATTCCGCTCGTTATCTTTTCTTCGGCGCTTCCCCTCTAGATTGAGTGGAAATGAAGGTGCACTCGAATCCTTAATCGAGTCGTGCCCTTTCTTTGAAGGACGATGATCTATCGCGATGAGGATTTGCGTCGCCTAGGGGTCGAATCGAGCACCCGAAATTATCGCCTGATCACCGAGAGCTCAGTTGGCATGATTGCTCATTCCTGGGAGGAAATTCCAATCTTCGCGTTATCACTCGTCAAGCTCTTTGAAACCCTGAGCCCCGCAGAATCGACTTGACGCCCAACGGTCAAAGTTCGAACGACCCTTTTTCGCTCTCCTGTCCCAGAAGGCAGAAGCGGCGAAGCCCCTGACTCTGCGGACAAAGAATCCGAGCCGAGGATCGCCAAGCGAGGTGGTATGACGCGAGGATCGATGGTTCCTGGGGTTTGGACTTTTGAAGGCATGGGGCGTTGACTCGAGTCGCATTTGATTCAGCCATTGCCATGTGCTTCGTGGCGGGATCAGGCGGAGGAACACATGGTGCATGCTCTCAACCAGAAACTCTAGCCTTGGGGCCAGCTGTCAGCGAAAAGGTTGTCTGATCAGGACTTGATTGTATCCGGTGGTCTTCAGTGCTCACTGGCCCCTAGTGACCTCGTTGTCGCTTCGTTCTCATCTCGTGTTGGCTGGCTCGTCGGCCGAACGCTTGTGGTGAGACATCGTGGTAGTAGTGTCTCGCTCGCGACATTCAGAGAGATCGCTCGTAGTTTGTCACGTAGTCAGAGTCTCACTCTGCATAGGATCGCGGCCCCATAGAAACAAATAACCATGTCAGTAGCAACTGGTGTGAGTGCCGAAGCGCCTGGGAAACCATTCAGCCGCCCGGTCGGGCAGAACATTCATCCAGCGACCGCAGCAGAAGGCGCAGTACAGTAGGTAGGTAGATTTTTGGACAGCCAACATAGGCATGATGGCTATGACCAAATCAACCGACGGTATGACATAGTGAGGAGACTTGTAAACATCCAGGAATCAATTGGCTGAGGTTCCCTGGGCTGAATACCCTCTAACCCAGTTCAGGTGATCTCAGTTGCCGTCAAATGCCGATATCCCCGCACCCGGCTATTGAGCGCACGTGTCCTGTATCGTCGTTGTATTTGGGTGGTTTTGGTCAGGGTGTTACCATACACATCTATGAAGGGATGAAGGAAATCAACCTTATATTCAAGGTTTGGTGTCTTCAATATAGATTTTTTGGAAGGCCTATATGTGCCACTGTTCTTCGCACTTGAAAAATGCTTTGAATAGGTTGTCGTTGGTGACAAGTGCTTGTGATGTGATCTGCCCTGCGTCAAGTGCATACCCCTAGGCTGAAGACAGAAAGGACCTCGTGGATTAGCTTTCTCTCTATATATACCCTGCATAGACTATGTTCTTTTCAGATTCTAGACCATTGGCATTCTAGGTATAGCTTCCGTGCACTTATTATGTGTGTAGGTCGTTCTTTTCTCGAGCATGTAGTTGAAGTAGATATCGTTACCGCGATACGTACGGGCTGAGTAATACGGACGTCCCCAGATTGAACACCTCGAGCCAGCAACAACGTCGGCATGAGATTCCAGATTTTCTCCCACGACCCCGTGTCAACATCTGGACCGACCATTGAGCTTCCAGTCATTTGATCCAGCGGGCTCCTGTGCATAAGGCGTCGGCTCGTGTGGGGAGACTCGAGAACTTTGGGGTGAAGAGATTATGCGGAGAAAGTCCGTTCGCTGGTCAACGCCACGAGGAGTGACTGCACGACTGATCGTCTCTCTCACATAATCTTCATCTTTTTGCCTTTTTTGCAATTCTCGAGGAATTAGAACTTGCCTGTCCCTCATGCACGTTGAATATCGCACCCTTTAAAATTGGTAATGATGGTCCCGACAACACGCCTATAACTCGGTCTGTCTCTTCACCACCAGCGTCATTATGGACGTCTCGGAGCAAGACGAGCAGTCGCATTCTCCACCCGCCGAGGGTGCGCAGGGTCCAAAGCCCAAAGCCCGGTCTGATCATCTTATGAAGCGTGTCTCAAGGGCGTGCTTACATTGCCGACAGCGCAAGTCGAAATGTGATCTGTATGTCACTTCCTATACCAGATGAACCTTTCATAAATTGCGTTGGATATTGCTTCCGACGTACGCTAACTCAATTCTACCTAGGGATGCTAGCGGTAGCCCTGGAGTACCGCCATGTCAGCGTTGCATACGAGATGGAAGAGAATGTGTTCTTGGTGGCTCAAATCGCGGTGGCCGTCGCATCCGCAAGAACAAGATCAAGAACTTCACGCCAGATACGAAATCAACGCCTCAGAAGAACTTAGACGACTCAACTAGTCCAAAAACTTCAGACAACTCTCAGCCTCCTTCCAACTCATACCCTGGCCCAGTCGTCTTTGTACCGTCAAACCCTCCGGCGCCAACGGTAGCAACGACAACCTCGGTTGATGTCGAAGATGAAGATGCAGCCTCTCTTGGCTCCGTACCTCGGAATCCCTCGGACGCATGGCAGTGCTTGACTGAAATTGCAAAGCGCGGTACTGACGGCCCTAGTCCTGCAACCACCGATTCTATGCGCACCGGGACAGGCGCGTATTCGGCCTATGGCGCGCTTCAAAATGGCGACCCAACCGGCTTCCAACAGAAAACTGGCATCAAGGCTTACAGACTGGTACAGTCGCGGTCACTTGACCCGGGAACAGTCTGGCAGCTCGTTGCTCGCTATGCCGAAAACTTTCATCCTTACCTACCTTTAGTACCACGAAAATACTTTCACCGCACTGCTTTGGACGCATTTGCGAACAACGAAAAACACCTACTCACCGCTGTGCTCACCATCGCCTCAAAAGATCTAGTCGAGCGGCCAGAGATCCACGAGTACTGCTCCAAATACATGCACGAACTCATCTCCGGTATCGCCGCCGGCGCCGACTGCGACGTGGAGGCCGTAGAGGCCCTACTTCTCCTTGCCGAATGGGAACCGCAAGGCCTGCGGCCAAAGATTGAGCGCGTCGGACGCGGCGAAGAAGACAGGGCGGCCTGGATGCACGTTGGTCTTGCTCTTCGCTCAGGCTACTTCCTAGCCCTCGACAGGACGTCATTCCGCGGAGACTCTGGAGAATCGGAGATAGAGGCACGTCGGCGACTGGCTTGGACAAGCTGCTATATTTCGGATCGTCTTATCTCTGTCAGAGTTGGGCGTGCGTTCTGGTCACGAGGGCCTGGTCCGATGACTGGTCTTGTTAGTCAGGACTTCCCGTCACTTCAGCCTGTCAGGGAGGGTGATGAGGACTATGCACAGATATTTCAAGCCACCCTGGACTTGACTCAGCTGTACGGGAATGTACATGATTTGCTTTACTCGGGGATGCGGACGAGTAGTCAGATGATGCTGATGGGTGATTATGTGAAATATGTGGATGATTTTCGGCTTGCTATCTTGCGGTGGAAATCGCGCTGGGGCTCTTTGAGATGTATGCTGGTTGCTTTCTTTGTGGAGGCTCTTGCTAACATGACACAGGTTCCACCGCTATGCAGACTACTCTCCAATTGTCATACGAATACCTACGACTCTATACCAACGCCTTTGCCTTTCAGGCTGCAATCTCTCAGTCGCTGTCCAAGCAGAAGGACGACGGTCACTCACAACGGGAGCATTTGCGTGCAACATTCGACAACGTAGCTTCAATGCAGGATGCTCGATTTATCATCGAATCCTTGGACGCGGCAAAAGCATATTTGAATATTCTCGTTGAGACAGCTGACCCTGAGAAGCATCTTCATTTCATGCCTCTTCGATATTACTTATATGGCATCTATGCCGCCGTCTTCTTGTACAAGGTATATTACACTCTTATATTCTACCGAGGCAAACTGACAGAGAAGGCCCGCTCATTCGGCGTCATGCTCCCCGCCGAAGAAATGAGCGTCCGCGATCTAGTAACCCGCACAACCGAGGTCCTTAAACGTGCCAGCGCCGGCCCAGACGACATTGGCGCCCGCTACTCCCGCCTCCTCGAACTACTTTGGCGCCCTAAACAAACGGCCCCAGCGTCACCGGCAGGAACAAACCAAGACAACGACATCCTCATGCAAAACACAAACACCCTGTCCCAAGTTATCCCCGAACAAGACGACTACGTGCATTTCAGCCCGGCGAATGACTTCTCCTGGCTCGATCTCGAGGCAGTTGGTGATTATGTCTCTGGTGATCCTGGTGCATTGTCACTAGATGCGTTCCAGAACTCCGGGTTGTACCACGCTGGTTCTGAAAGGACTTGGCAGGCACCGATGTGGTCGGGTGACATGACTAGTACTCTGCTTTTCTAGATACCGGATTATGTTTACCAGGCACTGTTTTAGATCTGGCAAATCGGCTTTAGGACGAACCCCCGCACTAAGCATGCGGGGCATCGGGACTTACTCCGATCCGAGGGATCCCCTCACCCCGACCCATATATCTACTCTGGGGTCAAAAAGCATACCAGAGCTACCCCAATTTCTGAGACCATAGCTGAGGCGAGCTACATCAACATACTCATAACACAATGGCAGCGACAATGGAACAACTAAACAACGTCCGCGGCCGACTGGCGCTTATTACCGGTGCTTCAGGCGGGTAAGCAAGCACTATGATCTCCTCCCCATTTCACAATTGTACAGATGTGTCTAACAAAGATGACAGAATCGGCGCCGCCTGCGCCCGCCAATTCGCCGAAAAAGGCATCCACCTAGCCCTAACATACTCCTCAAACCTAGAAGCCATAACCACCCTTTCCAACGAACTATCCTCAACATACCCCTCCCTCCGCATCACAACACACAAAGTCGACGTCGGCGTTGCCTCCGACATAGACTCCATGTTTACTGAAATTGACAAAGCCCACAACCAAAGACCAGATATCCTCATTTCAAACGCCGGGTACGGTAAACGCGTCACGCAGATTTGGGATATCACGCTGGAGGAATTCGATTATACGATTAACGTTAATCTCCGTGCGAGTTTTATTCTGGTAAAGGGATGCGTCGAACACATGCGCGAGCAGAAATGGGGGAGGATTGTCTTTATGAGTTCGATTGCTGGGTATGGGGGTGGTATTAACGGTTGCCGTATGCTTCCCAAATAACCACTCTCTTCCATCCTATGTCCATGGCTGACTGTATGTTCCACAGACTACGCCTCCTCTAAAGGCGGCCTAAGCGGCATGATGCGCAATCTCTCCACCCGACTCGCAGAGTACAATATCAGCGTTAATGACGTGGCGCCCGCTATGATTGGAGAGACAGGGATGATCCCTAATGCCGCTGCTATACCTGAGGTCGCGGCGGGGATTCCGCTTAAGAGGTTGGGGGTGCCAGAGGAGTGTGCGAATGTGGTCAGTATGCTTGTTACGACGGGGTATATGACTGGGCAGAGTTTGTTATTGGCTGGGGGTTTGAAATGAGTATGATTGTTACCATATTAAGGAACATGATAGCTTCTGTGATATTATGCATTTTTGTAGCTGGAATTTCCGCTAGACTAAAGCCAAAGGCTTCTAGGCTAGGATGCCGCATGACCTATGGACCTCTCTTGACACATATTTCTGAGAGATTTGACGGAAGCATGGTCCTAAAAATCCGTGCGATTAGAGAAGACGTTCGAGCTTACCTGAACGAGCAAATTTCCCGAACAGGGCCCAAGTTATTGGCCTCACTCCACGAGGATATTGGGTCAGAGATTGAACAATCTGTTGAAGGAATGTGAGTCATTGAATGGTTTAGTTATGGAAAGCAAACAAAACAAGCTATAAAATCTGCCAGGTTTCTGCTGGCACATCTACATTTCAATACTATACGGACAGAAAGAACTGCCAAAAAAATCAAAGAGGCTTTGGGAGCTCTTCCAACCGGATCTAAGGCGTATAGTCACGCATATAATGATATCATGTCGCGGATCGAAGCACAGGATGCTGATGCCTGTAAGCTTGCAAAAGACGTTCTGGCATGGATATGCCAAGCGAACAGATTACTGAGCACCATGGAACTCCGGCACGCGCTTGCCGTCGAAGCTGAGTCCCAGTTTGACCCTGATAACCTGTTGGACATTGGTGATATTATATCTGTATGTGCTGGACTGGTCACGGTGGACGAACACAGTAAAATTATTCGATTGATTCACTATACGGCCGAGGGATACTTCCAAGAAACATGGACCAAATGGTTTCCGAATGCACACCACGATATCCCGACAACTTGTCTGAGGTATCTCTTGTTTGATTGTTTCAACGTGGGAGCTTGTCACGATGATAGTACTTTTGAGGAGCGGTTGGATGCGTATCCGCTCTACTCCTACGCTGCAAGCAACTTGGGCTATCATGCTCAAAAAAGCAAGCCTGTGAAAATCTGGCCATTGCTCTCTTTATGAACAGATCAAAGCTTGAGGCTTCTGTGCAAGGCATCTTTGCAAGCAAAGACTTTCCTGGTCACTCCGGTTATAGCCAACATTTCCCTGGGTCGGTTTCGGGATTACACATTGCGGCATACTTCGGCTTAGACCATGTAGCGCAGCGCCTGATACGATTTGGCCATTATCGGGACCTTAAAGACTCATTCAATCGGACACCACTCTTATGGGCCGCTCTGGGTGGGTATCAAGGAGTAATCCAACTCCTTCTCAGTAAGACCGCAGACGCAAACTCTCGAGATGACGACCAACGATCTTCTCTTTCGTGGGCCGCTGACCAGGGTCATACACTCGTAGCCCAGATTTTATTAGCAAACGGTGCGAACCCAGATTGCAGGGACATTGATGGTCAAACACCCATTTTCTGGGCCGCTGCAAATGGCAGTGAAGGGGTAATACAGCTCCTGCTAGCGCATCATGTTGATTCAAACTCTCAGGACACAGGTGGCCGCACACCTCTCTCATGGGCGACAAAGAATGGAAACAAATCTGTGGTTAGGCTCTTACTTTCGAGGGGCGCCCAAGTCGACTCCAAGGACAGACTCGGTCGCAGTCCCATATCCTGGGCTGAATTCTATGGACACGAGGAAGTGGCCAAAATACTAAGAGATGCCCGCCGAGATGCCTCATTTTACTCCATGGAGTTCAGCTTCGCCATGCCCGATATTTACGGGAATCACCGAGCTTACCTTGGCTTTTCATACTTGAACTGTGAGCACTGTATGCACACCGATCTGGGTCACGTTGAGCCTCGCAGCCACTTAGAACGGACGCAGCAGCTCAGGGGAGCCACCATGGCGGGTTCAAACACTACCGCTGCCAAAATATCCCCTCCTCACGTCCACTCGCAATACCAGGCTCAGGATTCTCAGCTCCAGCGTTCGCAATTATATCACGGACGATGGGATTGCCCATCATGCCCTGACAGACAAGCCATCGTTTTATCAGACTGGGGTCTGCTTGTGCATCATATTCACGCCTTGCATTTCCCAACACACACTTACCGCTGCTCTGAGCCAACCTATCCAGATAGAATTTATCCCAGGGAATGGTTTAGAATGGATAAATTTACTCTGCACTTGCTGGACAAACACAACAGACAACTAACGAGGCAAGAGATGGACCATTGCCAAGTGGGTATAGACCTTCCCGAAGCCTGTCCAGTCTGTCATTCGCGCGCATCTTACCGATGGCAATTCTTCGAGTGCACTATTGGCCACGGCCTGCGGCATAGGGATCCTGAACCTGAGAAGAGCTCCACTAATTCTGCTAGTGGTTACTACGAGGCGCTTCAGGAGCCATATACTGCTACCATTCCACCCCTGCACTCCCCTTTTGATGTTGGGGCGGGGGCTGGGGCTGAACAAGGCCACTATACGTTTGACCATGGCCACTTCCAGTTACAGCAAGCTGAATATTATGCGCTGGGGTATCCTGAAATGCAGCATGGGCTGCTTGAGCAGTGGAATCAGAGTCCATTCCTTGTACCTGTTTCTCAGTCGGTGTCTGTTCAACCCGATACTGCCCCAGAGGACCAGAGGACAATTGATGCCAACTGTAATTCAGCTCTACTCTCTGTTCCAAGGCGGCTTTGTTGTATCTAAACACAGACAACCTTCCTAATTACTATTGGGTGTTGAGGATGCCCGGTGAGTCGCGCCTTCCGAAACAGCCTCGTTAGTAGGCCTCAAACGAGCAGGAACGACAATCATCCGACCTGAACTAGGAAAGCACGACCGGTGTCAGCCATTGCTCCTTAATACAGCAGGCACGACCATCGATGTCATGGTTGCTCCTTCCTTCAAGGGCGTGCCTTATAGTTGGTGAGTTGTTCCTTCACAGGAAACCTGGCCATTCAATTAAGGAAGGAGCGACACTCGTCCGGGCCTAGGATAGGGAAAAAAAACCCGATGGCTGAATGGCAAAGAGCAGGCGTAACCGTTGGATTCAGGATCACTCTTTGCTATTGTACCAACGTGCTATGACTCCCAATGAGCTACATAGGTTACACCTGGAGGATCTCAGGGTCATCGAAATGCAACTATAACTTGATTATTTTAATGTTGCATATTCTATTGATTTCATGCACATTGAGGTCATCAATTTCATATACAAGTTCTGAACACATTTTACACACCTTCTCGCCTCACCTCATCTGTTTTCGACACGACAAGTGAACACGGGTATACGAAACCACGCCAACACAACACATCATCACGCCCAATATGCAAACAACCTGACCAAAAATGATAGGAGAAAGAATTTAGCTCTCAATAACAACCTTAACAACCGGCTCACCCCGCTCATCAACCCCCGCCCCAGCAAGATTAAACGCCCTCGCCCCATCCGCCAACCCGACCCGATGCGTAACAACCTTCTCCTCAACAACACTCATCTTCCCACTAGCCATCAACTCAATAGCAGCAGGGTACGCATACCCATCATACCGGAACACACCGATGATATCGACCTCGCGCAATGCCGCCGCACCAACGGGGACAGTCTGCACGGGGTTTCCCATGCCGATTTGCACGAGGACGGACCCTGGTGCTGCGGAGAAGATACCGGCTTGTACGCAGGCGGGGACACCCGTGCAGTCGTAGACTCGCGTGAATCCGAGGCCTGACGTGTCGACTTCGGCAATAGATGATTTCAGGGAGGCGGCTGTGGCTTGGGCTGTGGATAGAGCGAAAGAGGTTTGTTCGGCGTGCGGGGCATCGCGGGGTGGTGGGTTAGATGGCTTGGGAATAAGGAATGTAGAAAGGTTAGGCAGGGAAAGGGAGGATGCGATGTTCAGGCGCGAGGAGTCGATGTCTGCTACGACGATGTGCGAGAAGGAGTCTTGTGCTGAGAGGCCGGCGGCGAGAAGGAGACCGATTGCGCCGGCGCCGAAGATGAGTGCTGTGCTTTTGTAACCCGCTGGTAGGTCGGCCTTCTTAGGTGGGTTTGAGCGTCGAATAGCGTGGAGGCAGACGGCTAATGGCTCAACAAGGGCACCACCAGCAAAAGATACACTATCAGGAAGTTTATGGCACATATCTTCAGGATGTGTAGTAAGTTCCATAAGCGTGCCGTCAAGATGCGGGAAGATCTTCGCTGAGCTGCGGAACTTCATCTCGGGGCAGAGGTTGTATCTGTTTGAGAGGCAGAGAGGGCATTTTCTGCAGGGAAGACCGACTTCTAGCGCGACGCGGTCGCCGACTTTCAGGTTCTTGACGTTGGGGCCTGTTGCTGTTACGACGCCCGAGGACTCGTGGCCGAGACAGTAGGGCTCGCGGACCACGAAGTCGCCGTTACGGCCGTGGTTGTAGTAGTGCAGGTCTGAGCCGCAGAGACCGGTCGCGCGAACAGCGACTTGGACTTCGGCGTCATTGGGTGTGGCGACGGGTTTTGATTCCTGAAGGTTGACATTAGAATTTCATCTTGAGACTGTATAGCAGTGCGTGGGAGGGGGGAAGGAGGAGAGTGACAGCTTACCAGGCGCAAGTCTTTAGCGCCGTGAAGGACGAGAGCTTGACAGGTTGCGGTGGCCATTGTGTATTTTTTTTGAATGATCGATTATGTCCACTTCCTGGATTTTATTCAGGACCTGATTAATTAAGTATCCCAGGCAGCGCGGACAATTAACCGGGCGAGCGTGGGGTAAACTAGACTGCCACCACCAGATTTCCTCCGCGTCGGGTATTGATCCGTATATTCAATAGCCGACGGGCCTCATGCAATGCGCCTGCTGCACATGCAAGTCAGTGCCTGGTTGTTGAGCCGAGTCACTACAAAGTATCTGAAATAGTAAAGATGAGCGCTACCTCATTAACTTGTCTGCAAGTAATATTCGTGCAATAGAGCGTGTGTCAATCACTATCGCACAGGTCTCCGAAGGCCGATGCTCATTTTGTATACAAAATTAACCCCACGCAGAGGAGCTCCCCCTCGCCGTCCATAACCGGTCCTCCTATAGGCTTCTCCCCAAGGAACACAATAAAATATTAATTCAATCCACCGGACATTTCTCCTATCTTTTACTCTCACTTTTCCAATTTTTCTCCCTCTCCTCTTTATCTCTTCTCTTCTTCTCAGTCGCATTTCTTGCAGAAGTCACTTCCGTGTTCTCCTACCCCGCTTGACATCATGCCTTCTGCCCTCCTCATCGGCGACATTACCCACGCCCGGAAAGAATGGGAGGGTCTTTCGAGTATTCTGACGCTTAAGGTAAGATCGCTATAAATGCGGTATCGCATCTCGAGTGCGAATTTAACAGAGCTTGAATTGCAGGGATTCCCGTCCGGCGATAGAGAGAGCTTCACCCGCAACCTCAAGGACGGACAGTACGACGATGTAGTTGCGCTTTACCGGTCTAATGCTTCTACAAAGGTATGCGATTCAACTTCAATGATGATGCTAGGAATTGAGTGTGAGATGCTAATATATGTAGTTCACCGGCCCCTTTGACAAGGAATTGATTTCGCTCCTCCCCAAGTCCCTGAAATATATCTGCCATAATGGAGCTGGGTATGATAATATTGATGTTCCTGCTTGTTCGGAGAAGGGTAATAGCAACTACTGACTGGATTTGAGGTGCGACGAAGCTAATGGCTGATAGGTATCTCCGTCTCTAGCACGCCAGTTGCCGTTAACAACGCCACCGCTGATGTCGGCATTTTCCTAATGATCGGTGCTCTGCGCCAGGCTTACGTGCCTTTGACTGCTATCCGGGAAGGTAGGAAACAACCTGAACCCACCGTTCAAATGCGAGAAGTATGCTAATGGGAACAGGAAACTGGCATGGCCAGACTACACTAGGCCATGACCCCAAGGGCAAGACTCTGGGTATCCTCGGTATGGGAGGAATCGGTCGCGTGAGTCCACTACACCTTACCCTCACCTACCCATCAACCACCGCATCACTAACATATCTGTTCTACAAGGAAATGGCCAACCGCGCCCGCGCCTTCGGCATGACAATCCAATACCACAACCGCTCGCAACTGAGCCCCGAGCTCGAGAACGGCGCGAAATACGTCTCCTTCGACGACCTCCTCGCTACATCCGACGTCCTGAGTCTCAACCTCGCCCTAAACAAATCAACGCGGCATATCATTGGCGAGAAGGAGTTCGCGAAGATGAAGGACGGCGTTGTGATCGTGAACACTGCGCGTGGCGCGCTGATTGTTGAGAAGGCGCTTGTTGCGGCTTTGGAGTCGAAGAAGGTATGCCATTCGTTTCTCAGGTTGGTTTGTGGAAAGTGTGCTAAGTCAGTTGCAGGTCATGTCCGCTGGTCTGGACGTATATGAGAACGAGCCCATCGTAGAGCTTGGTCTGCTGAACAACCCCCGTGTTATGCTCCTGCCGCATATCGGGACGATGACTTATGAGACGCAGAAGGAGATGGAGATTCTGGTGTTGGATAACTTGCGGTCGGCGGTGGAGAAGGGCGAGTTGATCACGCAGGTTCCGGAGCAGAAGAAATAGAGAAGATGTTATCATATTTGACCATGAGTGAATGAGAATTGCGATAGTCTTCAATGAGTGGTTTCAACAGCCTGCGGTCGCAATGAGCCCAGACCGCCCCGTGCAGTCCGAATGTGGTATAGCGTGCCTATTCAGGGAAGGCGCACTTTGAGTTCGACTCAACCTCGGTCGTCTTGGCATCGCTGTGCCGCATCTATAAAACTTCTGCCTTTGGCCCTCAACGCTGTGCTAGTGCTCTCCCGCTATGACCCCGGCTCTAGCTAATGCTTGCATACATTATCATCGTCGTCAAGCTCCTTGAGGTCAAAGAAAGTGTAATCGCGGGTCTTGTGCCATTTAACATGGTCGTGGTCAAGGACAAATCCCTCTCAGCCAGTTTCGTCTCGAGAAGGTTTACCCAGTCGTAACGAGAGTCGTCCGGGGCATCAAGATTGAATTTTCCACTGCGATATGGCTTTACAGGTATCCAAAACTTCGATGAAAATCCAGGTGCCTTCCAATCCAGGATTGCACTTATTGTGCAGTCTTCCGAGAGAATGTTCGTTGGACTGAGATCGGCGTGGTGGAAATGGAAGCTATCCTCAATGGTAGGAGGTGTTTGGGTCGATATCCTCTTGAGATATTTCTCTGTCTTTTCGCGAGACAAATGCCCTAGCGGCCGGGGTTTCCAGGAGGGGTGTGACTCCTCAGCATCTACGTTCAAAAAAGGCTCGAGACACCGCAACCTGTTGCTGATTTCAGTTTCTCAGAGGCCACTTGCGCAAGATCATAGCAGTATTGCGCGACAGTCCCTGAGATTTGAGATCTTTGCTCGGAGGTAAGAGAGTCCCATGCCTCTGCAAGCGTCCGTCCTGGAACCCGTTGCATGGTAAGGAAACTCCGACTTAGGTCCTTGTCGATCCAGGAATGAATGATACTGGCAAGCGGGACGTGTGGAAAGCAAGACGCCACAAACGCAATTGTATCTCTCTCGAGCTCCATTCCCTCCGTCCAGGTTTTGACCTTGCAAATCGCTTGGGTGCCAATCTTCCAAACAGCAGATGACATGCCAGCCTGGTAGATGATGCCATCCGCTGCTTCTTGGGTCGGTATTGGGCTCAGGTTAGCCTCCTCGAGGCAGTAATGAACATCACAGTCTTGCCAGGACGCCACTGCAGTCTCTGGGATTCCGCCCATGCTTTGTTTACATCGGATCTTTGAGCCCATTTGATATTCGTCCGGGCCCAACACTGAGACCGACATTTCAATTGGGGGAGATGTAGTTCCCAGCCACAGGAGGGGACGGGATCACTGACGTGGAAATCATCTTAGAATCAGAGGAAACGGGAGCGAAACTGCCTGAGACCGGTAGCAGGGTGGAAATGAGAGTCAATTTATACAACTGAGGCGGTGTAAGAGGCCCGATGGACTTTTGGCACGGGGTTGCTCATTGTTGAAGGAGGGGAAGGAAGCAGTCAATCTGGAAAGAGCGGTTCTACTTCGAGAGAAGCATCATTTCAACAATAGATTGATCTGTATAACACTCCTGCGCTCGAGTAATCCAATTAGCCTGGAGCAAGAATGAAAAGTGCCAAAGTAGGGAGGGAAAAAAGCAAATTTGCCTGTAATGGTTATCTTTACCCAAAACCATACCCAAGTAACATCGCAGGCTCTGAAACCAGCCTACCGCCAAGAGTTCCTTTGTGTGACTTGGAGGCAATTGTGCTCTTAAGTATCTGTCCCTTTCGCCAACTTGTAGGAGTTTGTTGCTTGTTATTTGCGATAGGGTCGTATGAAATTCAGACCTCAGATCCCAAACTCCAGATTGATAACGGGGCAGACAGCTGGGGGGTGGAATCGTGGATCCGCACTGCATGAGAATCCCCACTGCCAACGGTCCGTCGCAACCTGAGGGAACAGTATAGCGAGCACATAAAATGCGACGCCTGCCATTTGAATGAGATTGATTTGGAGCATCCTGTTGATAGGTAGCCAAAAGTATGAATACTAGGTTACCAAAGGGCCCACGGTTCGCTCAACCTTGAACTACCCTTCGGTTCCTTGGATGGCTGTCGCAAAAAATATATAATGGACTTTCTCCTCGCAGCCCCACGGAAATAAAGGTTGACGAACAAAACAATCTGATCACTGAAAATACCTGGTCCTTATGAGATGCACAGTGAGTAATTGACTATGAGAATCAAGTCTTGAGATACGGCACGCTCAAGCCAAATTTGCTGGTCATACACTTATAGAGTGCATAATGCCTAGGGCAACGAAGAGTATATTTGGCGCGGGGAAATCCTTCACGCCAAGGCAATAAATTTAGAGAACATGAGAGCTACCTAAAATTGAGGTAAACCCTCTACGAGCCATCAGTTTGGCAGAAGGTAAATTACCTATGTATTCTATAGTCAAATCCACCTCTTTGCACGCAGATGAGTAAGAACCGGGAGAAGGTCGAGGGCTGAGAGGGCTGAGCGGAAAGATACTGCCGCCGCCCGCCCCAAGGAACCCAGGACTAAGGCGGTGACCCAAAACAGCTAGCTAGGGCTCGCTTAGGGCAAGGAGCGCCAAGAGCGAAATGCGCACCACAACGAGCGAGACTCGCGATCTCCAAAGTTCGACGGCCGACCGAAAGAATCGACAATCTTCACTCCGACATCGAGGACCACCACCCCGGCAACCACATCAAAATGGTGAGTATTTCGACCTCGTTATTATTGCGTTCAGGAATTTGAGGAGGATATTGCTGTACGATTTATGGAGGATCACGATCGTCGAAAAGGAATTGTGCTCTCGACTATGGCTTCGTTATGATGGGCAATTCGACGCCTTTTACGCCTGCCTTGCTGTGTTTCTATACTCGAAATTTCGACTGCCTGTTATCGTCACATCCGCCCCTTTTCGACGACCGTGATAAATCCATGAATTGCGTTTTTTTGTGCTGGGGAAACATGTCAAATTTTGGCTGGAGTGAAATGCTGATGGGTTTTCTTCATCAGGTCCGTTACGCTGCTCAGGATATTCCGGCCGCTAAGAGCGCCCGCGCCCGGGGCTCTTACCTGCGTGTCAGCTTCAAGAACACCCGCGAGACCGCCCAGGCCATCAACGGCATGAAGCTGCAGCGTGCCCTTACCTTCCTCGAGAACGTCAAGACCAAGACCGAGACCGTTCCCTTCCGCCGGTTCGCTTCCTCCACTGGCCGCAACGCTCAGGGTGAGTGCTATCCTACCATATATTCCTACGGTTCCCGGAAGAGGTGGAATGAGTGAATGATTTAAGAAGGGTTTTGGAACGACGGACAAGAATGGAAAATGGGATCGGAAGAAAATACAACATCTAGCTCGTCATGATGCTGACGTTCCTTCAGCTAAGCAGTGGGGTGTTGCCCGTGCCCGCTGGCCCGTCAAGTCGGCTGAGTTCCTCATCGATCTCCTCAAGAACGCTGAGGCCAACGCCGACACCAAGGGTCTCGACACCGGCGCTCTCGTCGTCAAGCACATCCAGGTCAACCAGGCCCCCAAGGGCCGCAGACGTACCTACCGTGCTCACGGTCGTGTATGTTCTCATCCAATTCCTAACAAGTGAACGAAATCTAACGAACATAGATCAACCCCTACATGACCAACCCCTGCCACATCGAGCTCATCCTTACCGAGGGTGAGGAGGTCGTCCAGAAGGCTACCACCGTTGAGCGCACTGCTCGCCTCAGCTCCCGGCAGCGTGGTGCTCAGATCCGCCGTGCCATCACCGAGGCGTAAGCGGACTGGGTGTCGGGGGGAAGTTGAGTGAATGAAGTGGTCAGAATTTGAATGGGATAGCCGGAGTTTTTCTGTTGTACGGAAACAAACAAATACCTGGTCACGGAAGAAAATACAAAAGATTCTTCAAACACAAGAGACTTCTCTGCAAAAAGCTATTCGACATTCTCGTTGATCTACAAGCTGAGCGACGGAATTCAGTTTGGATCTTTCACTACCTCTATTACTGCATGGCTGGCGGACTGTATAACTTTTCTTACCTTTTCCTGGATTTGGGCTGCGCTACGCCATAATGATCTAGACAGGCCAATGAAGGTCACGTATTGTTTACTCATGGTCTTTAAATAGTTGGTTAAACTCGTAAGCAGATTGCATAGTGTTAACCCAAGCCTGGACCCATTACGGAGTACGTCTGTCTGATGAGCTGTGGTGGACCACACGCAAAGCCAGCCAAGGGTGGCGGTGCTGCATGGGCATACTTTTGTCTCTTGAGCTTAACACCAGGTGACGAATAATCGCAGCGAAAGCTCAGCAGCATTCAGAATAAAGCACGGAATTTGCGCCCGAGAAGGTTGTTGCATACGTGTTTCAGCCCTTGGGATGCAACAATGTGGCGGTGATGAATGAAAGTTGGTGGTGGGGAAGTCTGGAATGGCTCATCGCATGCGCATCGCGATCACCTCCAAGATCCATCTTTCCCCAGGCATCACCGTTACCACGCCTACCTAATGCTGCTCACCATGTCTGACTGGCTGTGAGCAGGCTTCCCTTGCGTGTCACGGTCATTGTCAAGACATAGAATCGCCGACCAAGCGCCACTTGTGACTCGGTCGCTTGGGATCACCGGGATTGTTTCTGCCTTTGCACTTGCTCAGCGCTTAGACTTGTTCTTAGTCTAATGTCCCCAGATGTCTGTGACGACTAGCTGCTAGCTCTGTTGCACTCACTGCTCAGCCTCTTATTTCTTCTTTCGTCCTTTTCACTCTTTCCTTCCAACTTGTCCCTTTCCTTCTCTACTCTCAGTCTACTCCGTACAATACCTACGTTCCCTACCGTCACCATGAAGCGTCTCCTCAGCACCATCAACAAGCGCCCGAGCGCGAGTCAGTCTCACCGTCCCACAATACACTCCGGCCCCCTACTGAACAAACAAACACAGGTCCCCAGCGCGAAGAATACTCCCAGGACTCTCCAGAGGGTATTGTTCTCAGAGAAGTGGTGAGTAGTGAAGGTCCGACTCATCCCGCGCGGGGAATAATGCTGACCGTGTCGTCTCCGAATAGAATGCCTTTTGCGAAGAGGGCCAGGGTCCAAATCAGCCGGTACGTCGCCGATACATTTTCAGCCCCTTTTTCACAACATAGTCAGCGCGCGACTGACAATTACCAGCAAGGCGAAGAATTCGTCCATCTCCCGGCCATCGTCGAGGCCGCCGAGTCGAGTCCCAATGCCGCGCGTGAAGCCGCCCACCTTCTCCGCAAACTGCTGTCTTCGCCGAACACCACCGCCGCGAATGTGCAATACAACGCGATTATGCTGATTCGCATCTTGATTGATAACCCTGGACATAGCTTTACCCGTAACCTGGATGCCAAATTTGTCGCGACGGTCAAGGATGCTCTCCGCACCGGAAAGGATGTAGGTGTGCAGCGGTTCCTCCGGGAGACATTGGATTCGATGGAGCTTCAGCGAGGATGGGACGAGGATCTCAAGCCGCTCGTCGAGATGTGGAAGAAGGAGAAGGAGAAGATGAACAAGACCTATAATAGTTCAAGGGTAAGTGCGGTCGGACCTTTTTTCAGTATCGGCGCTGATCCTCGTATAGACCAGTCGAACGAGCTCTTGGCGACATTCCCCGTCGCGTCAGAACTCAAATAGCAGCTTCCCCATTGCCGAACGCACCGATAGCCTGCCGCAGCCCGATGAGCTTGTCTCGCGGATATCCGAGGCGAAGACCTCCGCGAAGCTCCTGACGCAGTTCGTCCAGTCGACGCCACCGACCGAGATGCTCACCAATGATCTCATTCAGGAGTTCTCCGGTCGGTGTCGACGGGCGTCTCGCGCTATCCAGAACTATATCCATGCGACGAATCCTCCTCCCGACGAGGATACCCTGTTGACTCTCATCGAGACGAGTGACGAGCTGTCCGTGGCGCTGTCCAAGCACCAACGTGCTGTGCTTCAAGCGCGGAAGGCCCTGGGACAGCGTACGCCTCCGGCAGAGCCAAACTCCGAGTCACCGTCGCCGAGCGACCAGTACCCGACTCAGAGCATCTCGCGACCTGTGCCTCCCCCTCCAGTGCCGCACCGATCTCAAACTCCTCCCCTCGTTGAGCCAGTATCACCTGTTTCCCCCGAGGGGTTCGCACATCGCTCCAACACAACGGCTACCACAGGTACAATAGGCACGGCGAACACGGCGCCGTCAGACATTTCGACAGCAAGTGGCAGCGGACCTCAGTTTGGCCGGTACGATGAATACCGGTCGGAGGACTACCAAGTGCAAAACCCGTTCGCCGACAACTACAGTATCCCGTCAACCGTCACTGCAGACGAAAGAGACGCGCGAGACCGACAAAACGGGACCCAGGCGCAGCCCCAAACGGCCCATCGCCAACACCTTTAGCCTCAGAACATAGCATTTCTTTTTGACTTTTGGTTTTTTCTGTTTTTGAATTATTCTTTCGTGCTTTTGTATTTATACCCTGTGATACCTTTTGCGGAGTATGAATGAATTTCAGTTCCTTTTGGATAGTCTTACCTTTTTACCGAGCGTTCCTCATGGCTACTAGTTTACTAAACTCCACAACTCATCAAGACTGCACAGGCACCTAGTCTATCTGATTCAAACATTCAGTTGCAGGGTCAGACTGAGCGACGGTGGAACCCTGTGTGCAGCTGGGGCATGACAACTTGCAAGGCGTCAAATGGCGAATATGACGATCGCTTACCGGCACAGGCACAACGGTTAACGGCAATAACGCTATCACCTCTAGCGGTAAGTGAGATTTATCAAAACCTTTATGAATTTTATTAATCTGACTCGTATCAATAAGTGTAGACGACAACGTTATTGCGGCGTGCCAAATAGATTGGCGTATACAAATTAGCGGAGACCAGGATCGCAGTCGGCCCGCCAGGCTAATGAAGCTGAAACCCCGACAGCGCAACCCGCAAAAGCCCTAGTCGCTGAGGCTGCCATGGCCAAGATCCAGATCCACCACCCTTATTGAGCCTAATCAAGATGAAACTATAAAGCGCTTCGGTTCATCCCGACTTGGTGTTCGCTAAGACCTGGCCCTGGCGAGAGCCCCCCCTGCGAGAATCCTGACGTGGTCCCTGTCGCACGATGACCAGCCCCTGATTCTTACCTTGGTGGAGGGAATGGGTTATTTGCCTTTTGAAGTTTAGTTTAGGTTTCATGCGGGATGTCAGTGGCAGTCAAGCATGGACCGAGGGCAGTCTGCAGGGGTTGCCGCCAGGCCTATATAGATAGAAGCAGTTCACTCCCGGGTGTTCTTCTTTGATCTCTTCTTCACGCACGCAGGCTTGCTTGTCTCGACTTTCTTTCCATACATTCTCTTTTCTATCGGTCTGTGACCGTCGCATTCTTTACTTCCACACGTCGGTATACTGGTCTATACCGCCCCTCACTCTCTACAAACCACCAAACAAAAACACTCCTTCGTTCAAACGAAATAACAAACAACCGTCAAAATGATGCAAAAGAGCTCCACCCTCCTCGCCGCTGCCGGCCTCGTCTCCCTCGCCAACGCCCACGGCTACATCACCACTCCCTCCCCCCGTATGCCCGGCTCCGCCATGTCCTCCGCCTGCGGTCAGCAAGTCTACAACAACCAGAACTCCGACCGCGCCGGTAACGTCCAGGGTGAACTCCAGGTCGCCGCCTCCCAATCCGACTACGACGCCGAGGCCTGCCACATCTGGCTGTGCAAGGGCTACCAGTTCGACGACAACACGGACAACGTGCAGTCCTACACCGCCGGCCAAACCGTCGACTTCGAGATCGACATTATCGCCCCTCACACTGGTGTTGCTAACGTCTCTGTTGTTGATACCGCCAGCAACTCCGTTATCGGTTCCCCTCTGATCAGCTGGGACGTCTATGCTTCTACCGCTTCGGGCGTTACGGACGACGAGACCAGCTTCTCCGTCACTATCCCCGACGACCTTGGCTCTCAGTGCTCTGAGGCTGGTGCCTGTGTTCTCCAATGGTACTGGTTCGCCGAGAGCATCGACCAGACCTACGAGTCTTGCGTTGATTTCACCGTTGGTGGATCTGGCTCTGGCTCTGGCTCTGGATCTTCTGGCTCCTCTTCCTCCGCTGCCTCCACCAGCACTGCTACTGCTACTGCTACCTCCACTGCTTCATCCACCACCGAGGCCGCTACCACCACCACAACCGAGGCTGCTAAGACCACCTCCACCACCGAAGCCGCCGCCACAACCACAACCACTGAAGAGGCCAAGGTCCCTACGACCCTTTCCACCGCTACACGCCCCACCGAGACCGCTACCGAGACTGCCACCGAGGAGCTCCCCTCTGCTATCCCTACCGACGGCACCTCTGATGAGCAGCTGAACTGGGTTTCCAGCATTATTAAGGCTGTTTACCAGTACGAGTAAGCGGTGCTTAGGTAGTTGGGGGTAGTAGTGTGTATGGTTTTTTGATAGAGGGGTTAGAAGTGTGAGCTCAGTGCTACGATGAGTTGTCGTTTTGTTGTCCGTTGTTCTTCTTTTCTGGCATGCTTGCCTGTGTGTTGTGTAAAACTTTTGCTTGCTGTATACTATTTAGTTAATTTGACTAGAGGTTTATGGCATATTTATTCCCTGCTGCGTGTAATCTAGCACTCAAAAGTCAAAACTGGGTATAGACCGTACTAAGGTATTTTCCCTCTTTGTATATCGTAATCGCTTCCAGCTAAGGACCAAGTAATTAACCCCCACTGTAGGAGTACTGGAGGCGTCGGTCATTACCCGATTAGCTATGGATACAGTATTGAAACAGATGTGATGTCCGAATACTGTGGTGCAGATTTTGCAAGTAGTACCTGCAGTTAAAACTACTTCCGTTTCCTCCACTGCAGGTTTATTCTACTGCAGGGGTCCCAGAAAACAGGAACCGCTGTGCTACCTGCCTGCCCCCGGTTATCCCAGGATTGATATTGAGATTTGTTGTAGTACCACCTGCCTCGGTACTTATAAAAAAAAGGGACTTACCTCGATTGCTCGCGGTGAGCATCTAACATGAGGTCTCAATCGTAAGAGGATCATGGTTGACATTACAAGGAGACCCTAGCCCGGTTAACTCCAATTTCTTCGCCATAGGGCTGACATGGTGTAGATACCGTAGGTGAGTGATCCCCTCTTCATCTTCTGTCTGTGTTTACACATCGCCACTGATATGACTCGATACAAGATAGATGGTAGCAGCTGGGCAGTACCAGGTATGACAGGGTAGTGATATTGAAGGTTATTGTCTTAAACTACCAGGCTCAATAATCAGTCTACTGCCAGTCTGGGTATACTTGACGGGGGCATCTCTAGATCTCGAGAAGGGCATATACCTTCCTTTCCTTGGTCTACTTCTACTGCACTATTTGAGTCTTCAGAGTTATGAATCAAGGTATATAAACCCCTTCAATCACCACCTCGTTCTTTTTAACCATCGCAACCTTCGACATTTTCTCAAAGCTACATTACATTCAACCCCAGTGTACTTTCGATACTCTAACCAACGCCAATATGGTATGTCTTAAGGCCTTTGTGGTTGCGCTTGCCCTCGCAGCCGGAAGCACCATGGCCACTCCCGCTCCCAAAGCCCTCATCAACGAGCGCCAGGCATCAGGAACTATGTGCCCTGAGCAACACCCCTACGCCCAATGTTGCAGGTCTGCCGTAAGCGGCTTCTTAGGTTTTACAGGCGAAGAAGTTCTGGCTTTATGTCAAGCTCCAGCCGATTTGTCAAGCCTCTCCAAGTTTAATAAGTCCTGCGCGGACGCTAAATCAAACCATCATGCATGGTGCTGTGATAAAAACAGCGTATGCTCTTGTTTGATCCCACAATGCCTCCTTAGCCTACCTACCACTGCTCCTATTCCTTCCCCCACCCCACCCCTACCTATTCTCATC
Source organism: Aspergillus stella-maris (assembly GCF_047715825.1). NCBI lineage: Eukaryota > Fungi > Ascomycota > Eurotiomycetes > Eurotiales > Aspergillaceae > Aspergillus > Aspergillus stella-maris. Next base: position 862,359 of record NW_027396796.1, read on the forward strand.
CTGATCGTGCTGGTGCTGGATGTCTCTCACCATAACAACTCAACCCATGAGAATCCCGACTTGTTTGGACGCTGATTTGTCATTTGCTTCATTTCAGGCCCGCCATTTGAAACACAACTGTAAAGAGGCAACTCGTGTATAATCAGACTAGGCGGGGTGACAACTCTGTACAGCATCCAACAAGGAAGGGTAGTGTTTGTTGGCATTCAGCTGTGGGGGTTCTATGCGAGGATTTCGTGCTGGGTGAGAGTCATTTGGTAGCGGTCTTGGATAGGGGCGGGGACTATAGCTAGTATTTAGTATTTAGTATATATTCAACATAGAATGTTAATGTTTTGTCATAACCTACCAACCTGAGGTACCTGAGGTAGCTCCCCATACACTACTGACATCTTGTATTGTTTCGTGTCAATGATAATGGAGCATATCCTGGACGGCGAGAAGAATAAGATAGGCTTATGACAATTTGAACAGTATAGCAACCCTTATGGATAGAAGATATCTATACCATATAATAATTGAGCTTAGAAGAGAGGGGGTGAAGATGAAGGGAGGAAGTAAAATCGTACGTTTCCAAACATGCAAGTTGCAGTTCTCACCTGTACAAACCAGCTTAGGAAGCAGCAACCACGATATGCAGGGTCGTGCCTGCCATATCCAACGACCGTCAGTTGCTCCTTTCTGAATAGCTATAAGCGTCGTGCGTTCCTTATTCGAGGACAGTTGGTCTGGGAAGGAGCGACTCACTGCCCAAGTATATCAGGAAGGTACGACCGGACCATCGTACCTTCCTTGATCAAAGAGGTCTCGAGGTCGTACCTTCCTCCTAGGACCTTCCTCTTAGGAGATGTGTCTTGTGTCGGGAGCCGGCTGCTCATACAGTTGGAATACTAATATAGGTAACCCAGGACTGGTAGAAGCCAAGTCCACCCCTCAACCTCGGCCCTAACTCAAACTATAGAGCCCACGCTCCACAGGTAAAGCACCAGGGTTTATACTTTACAGATCGAGATCTAAGTTCGATGGAAGTTAAGCTCAAATAAGTAAACTTTAATTTATCTAGGTTGTATGCTTCTAGCTAATAATGATAATAGCTGGAACTTGGCAGGCAGTCTGACAGGTCACATGGACGACGAACGAAAAAGGAAATGAACAGCGAAGGACGCGATGCGATGCAGGGTGGATGAAAGAACAGAAATGAACAGAACAGAGCAGAATAGGAAAGAAAAACCGACGGGAGGGAGGCGGCCAGCGTGAGTGAGCGAGCGACTGTCCGGTTGGTAGGTGGGCAAGTAAGTACAGGAAAGGAGATTGCAGTAGTCAGCCAGGTAATGTACCAGTCAGTAGGAAGGCACTGGAGATGGTATAGTCTTGAATAAGACGATCTATGAATCTATTATATGTCTTGTCTTGAGACATCTTGTGTATATCCACAATGTATATGCAACCAAAAATAACGGAGAACAAACCAACCCTTGCAAAACGCAGAAAATGTGAGGTATAATGAAAACCAAATCAAGTTTTGAAAACGAAGATCCAAATGGATATCAGGATATCAAAAAGCGGAGAGAAATGGGTCTAAGCAGACCCCTTGGTCTTGCTGCCCTTGGGCACACGTGCAAGCCAGTAGATGAAAACGGCAGCGGCAATGTTGAAGACAATGTACACCCACATCAGACCGAAGTTGCGCCAGGCGTCGTCGTAGCTGCTCGATACCGAAAGCAGAAAAGTATCCGTCTTCGAGATCTGGCAGAAGGTACAGTCGGAGGTCGCATCGGGGTTCTGGAGGTAACCGCCCGCGGCGTCAATGTAGGGCTGCATGTATTCCCGGCAAGTGGAGTTCGCTGGTGAGGGAATGGTGAGGAACTCGACTTGCTCGCAGTAGGCGTCTGTACCGGAAACACCAGTGGACAGCATTGCAGAGACAAGGTAGGTAAATGGCGAAACCCGGTACATGAAGATCCAGAAACCGGGGAGCTGAGCGGGGGTCGCAAGGACACCACAGAAGACAAGACACAGCGAGAAGAGCAAGTTGGCAAGATTACCACCTGTTTCAGCGAGTTCGATACCGGCAATAATCATGTGAGAGAAAGTAGAGGTGAAGAGGAGGAAGGTAAGAATAAGCAGGAACATAAGGGCTCCACGTTCATGAACAGAGTCGGTTGGCTCGGCGTTGCGGTAGAGGCCGACAGGATAGTACCAGCAGACGTAGATCAAGACAGCCATCAAGGTGTTCCAGGGGAGCTCGACAAGGATATTGGCAGTCATGAAAGCCTTCCAGGAGTAAGCCTTAGAGGGTCTTTCACGAGCCTCGTAAAGGGCACGCTGGGTAACAAAGTTTGGCATGATTTGTTGGACAAGGTTACCAAAGATGGTCATCAACATGAAGATACTGAACATTTGGTTCTGAAGACCCTGCTTGGTGTTCTCAGCCTGGAAGAAGGAGAAACCGATGTAGAGCGAGGTCAGGATGCAGAGCGCAGTCTTCGAGTAGATGTAGATAGGGCTGCGCCAGTACTGCGAGAAGACACGGAGGAGACATTCCCAAAGTTGAGCGGAGAAGGGTGCGGCGAATTCGTTGTAATCAGAGGCATCAGCGGCGGACGTCTCGGCGGGCTTCTGCGAAAGGGTCTGTTGCAGTTCAGCGAGGTGCTGGTGCACACCTTGACGTTCAGGGCTCTCGCGCCAGACAGCAGGCCAATCGATATCACTGTGAGAACCGGGTGCGGCACCAATAACCTCAAGCATCCATTCGGCAGGGTTGGCATCGGCAGGAAGCTTAGGAGCTCCGTTACGCTCGAAGTAGCTAGACAAAGTAGACGACTTGTCGCCAATGTCACCGAAGTACACAGTCTTACCGCCCTTGGCGAGGAACAATAGACGATCGAAACGCTGGAAAAGCATGGCGGAAGGCTGGTGAATGGTGCAAAGAATGGCTTGACCGTGCTGGGTGAGTGTGTCGATCAGATCAAGGATGGACCAGGAAGTTTGACTGTCAAGACCGGAGGTAGGTTCGTCGAGGAAGAGGAGCAGTTGAGGCTTAGCAGCGAGTTCAACACCAATGGTTAGACGCTTGCGCTGTTCGACATTGAGACCTGAGAGAGGTTAGCCATTGTGCGATGTTTTGAAATTCGAAAAAAATTACCTTCTCCAGGAACACCGACGACAGCGTCGGCATATGCTTCCATTCCGAGAAGCTTGATGACCTCCTCAACGTAGTCGAGTTTCTCTTGACGGGGAGTGGCCGCTGGCTGACGAAGCAAAGCGCTGAAGCGCAAAGCCTCACGAACGGTGGTGGTGTGAAGGTGAAGATCCTGTTGCTGAACATAGCCAGTCTTGCGCTGGAAGGACTGGTCGCGAGGACGACCGTCGACCAACATGTCACCACTGACAACACCCATAGTAACACGAGTAGCAAGCACATCCAGAAGCGTCGTTTTACCGGCACCAGAAACACCCTATATCAATGTTAGTATACAACGGCCAACCAATGCGTCAATACGGAAGATCATACCATCAACGCAGTGCAGGTACCAGGCTTGACCCATCCATCAACATGGTCCAGAATGCGCCTGGGCTCATTCTTAATCTTGATGTCGTAGCAAACATCTTTCCAGTGGAAGATGGCAGTTTGACGTTGGATGTTGGCGACATCTTGGTTAGACTGGTCCACCTTCTCACCAGCGGTAGTGGGGGCGTGAGTCTCGAGGTCTTCCACGATGGGGGGAGCTTGGCCGCGGCGGAAAAGAAGGACCTCGCCCTTGGATTTGGCCTCGGAAATATACTCAGTGGCCGTAAGGTAGGTAGTCAAGAAGAAAGCCATGAAAGCGAACATGATACCCAGGTTGCGCCACAAGTGATTGGAAGTATACTGGAAACTTTCGCGAAGGTAGGTTGTTCCATCGACCGTTGATTGACCTGCAACCGCACTGACAACACCACAGATCTGGAAGGCCTGGTTATCATAGCCGGCACCCAATGGAATGTATGCATCAGTGGAGCAATTGAAGGTACGGCCCTGGAATTCATTGACCATCAAACTCTCGAAACCGTATCCGATAGGGTTGATGTAGTTCATCCAGCGGGACCAGCCCAGCATGTTCCTAGTGGGAATGGTGAAACCAGTGTAGATGACAAGACCAAGAATAAGGATGGCAGCAGGGACAAGAGCCTGAGACAGCGTTCGTGAGGTGGCGGCCATTGTACGGAAAAGCATCGACATTGTCAAGGTTGTCACGTAGGAGAAGAGCAGGAAGATGAAGAACGAGCGCGGTTCGCGGCGGAGATTCGTCATGAAGTAAAGCGGAATGTTGAAAGTGATAGCATTAAGGGTTTTGTAAGGCATGTCACACAACATGGAGGCGATTGCTTCGGTGAACGGGTGGTACATCGCGTAACGGGCTTGTTTCTCGACAATCGGACGTTGTGCGTACAGTGTCAAAATCTAGATTGCGTTAGTTTAAAGACAGGCAGTCCAAGAATGAAGTCATACCTCGAGAGCACTGCCAAAGGCGTTAAGAAGGACGGCGAAGAAGAGAAGAGCTCCACGAGAGTAGAAACTGTCGGTCTCATCCTTCAAGTTGTAGAACACACTACCAATGATCAAAGCCATGATGAAGTTTCCAATCAACTGACTGAGAGTCAAACTGGCATCACCCTTGAGACGTTGGAAGCCACGGATCATGCAGAGGTTGACCTGCTCCCAAACAGACATGGTGTAAGGAGACTTGACGCGCCTGTTGAATGATTAGATACTCAGTTTCTTTGCTGGTTGTTACTGTACTTACTGGTTCTTTGACTGCATGGCTTTGCGGGACTCGATGAACTTGCTAACAGACTCTCCGTTGAGAGGGAATTCCTGGTTGTACTCCTCGATGTCACGCATCAGTTGTGCGTGAGCATCGCTGTTCTTCCAGGCAGCTGCGAACTCATCAGGGGTCTGGGGCACACGGCCCTCGAAGCCCTTTCGGACGACACGCTCAGCAGGGCTAGTGAGAGAAGTAAGGAAGTCAGCAGTCGTCTGACGCTCGGGGCACTCGAATCCCATGTCAACGAAGAACTGCTTGGCATCGTCGGTCCGGCCGAAATAGATTTGTCTTCCCTCATAAAGGACAGTGACCTTGTCGAAGACGTCGTAGGCACTCTGAGAGGCCTGGTAGATAGCAACAGCCACAGTCGCACCAGCGTACTTGGTCATCAAGTTCAAAGTACGGCAGAATTCCTATCGATCCATTAATGATGATATTCCTCGAATCCGGGTCGAGGCGGCTTACCAGAGCGTTGGCACTGTCCAAACCACGGGTACTGTTATCCCAGCATTGCAGAGGACTTCCGCTGAGGGTGGCTTCTGCGATAGAAACACGCTTACGCTCACCACCACTAACACCACGGACGAAGTCGTTTCCGACGCGCGTGTTGATGGTGTGGGTCAAGCCCAGCATAGCCATGACGACGTCACGCATGTGAGTCGCATACTGTTCCCTAGAAACACCGGGAAGACGGTTCCGGGGACAACGAGCCAGGGCGGCGAACTTCAGAGTGTCACCGACAGAAAGCTGAGGGAAGTGGACATCGGTCTCTGCTGTGTAAATGGCTTCACCACGGAACTGCTTCCGCATCTGCTTTGCAGGGATACCCTGGTAGTTGAGCTCGGAGGCCTTGTCCATGTAGATACCGTTCATTTCACCCGCGATGGTCTTCAGGAAAGTGGAGCAACCACTGTGGCGAATTAGTATCCTCTCAAAAACTCCAATGTGAGCAGACCTTCGTACCTTCCAGGACGACCGAGGACGACGAGCATCTCTCCAGACTTGACCAAACCGTCAAAGTTGCGTAGAATCTCAATCTTCTGCTTGCCAGATCCCATGATAGAACGGACGAGTCCTCCGACCTGCAAAACCGAGTTGAACACATCCTTCTGGTAATCCGTCGGACTGCCGTAACCGTGAATGCTGAGATTGCGAAAGGAAACACCGGCGTGACGCGCAGGGTATCTTTCGGGGTCGCGAGAAGACAGAGCGAGGAGGTTCTTCATCCAGTTCTTGGCCTTGAAGTTGGGGTTGGCGGGGTTGAGAGAGGACTCTTCGCCAGCGTCAATGAAGGGGTTCTCGATGTTGTGAGTAGAGTACTTTGTCGACTGGTGCGTCAATTGCTGGGCCAGGCGGGTGACTTCCTCCTCGGCCTCAGCCTCGTAGTCACGCTCATCCTTTTCACGGGCTGTTTCAGTCGAGCTGAGATTGCTGCTTCCACTGCCAGCCAACTTTTCTCCTTTGGATTGCTGGTGGGAATCGGTGATTTGTGATTCCTCAATCTCGTTATAGACATTGCCGCCGTGCTCAGTGCCCCGCGATTCCACCGCGTGCTCGGGGCCGACGTTGGTGTTGAATGTCCCCAGGAAAGATGACATGGTTGCTGGTTAGTGAGACAACCAGTCTCAGGGTGCTGTGTAAATATAAGACGCCCGCAATGCAGGTGGGGGTAAACAGCAAACAGATAACAATAAGCTGAAGGGGGTTGTTCAGCAGAAGCTGTCCAGGGAATAGAGGGTCGCAAGGGAGGAAGGGATGAAATGAGGTTAGTAGAGAGAGTTATTTTGATCAACCCGGCTGTAACTCAAGATCGACGGGACCCTCCAAGTGCTCCAGCGCAGGATTCACAACCTTTTAAAGAATAAGGAGAAGAGCGGCGGAAGTGCACCTGGGACCCTCCGCTAGATAAAGCATAAATAATCATAAGGCCAAGCAGCTTCAGGCGAGAAAAAAGAGAAATTGAAGCCAACGCCGCAGTCTGGGCCTCGGAGACTAATCACGGCTCTGACCAAACGGGTGCAGCAGAGCCAGCTTTCCGGAACCCACTTGGCCCATGAACGCTGGACGGGGCTGCTGCTGCTGCGCTCCCGAAGCCTTCACGCGGCGCGGACTTAAGCGATCGAGATTCTCGTGGACTACCTAGTACGGGGTAGTAGTGTCAGTAAGACTCATCATGACGGAGATAATCATCAGCCACTGGCGAGTCCCGGTTCAGCCTGCTGTACTACTATTACGCTGGATGTTGAAAAGTGTTACAGTTAACGGTTTATGCCGGCATATCCCTCTCAGCCTCTTCATGGTAAGTCAACTGCAAGTCAAACGGGCGACGTTCTCCAGTTCCCCACCGCCCCCATGGAAAGGGTGCCGTATAACAATACGCAGTCTGATCGCACATCGTATATCGTACATCGTACACTAGACAGCCCACTAGATAGTCCGCTAGAATAAATTTGAGACAATTGCACAATCAATTGCGTTATCGTGATTGACTCGATCAACGTGCTGACCCCCAAGCAGTAACAATTTGCAGAAAATTGGGATTCTTCCAGTCATTCATTCCATTGTCAGGGGTGGCGGTGGGGCGGCAAGAAGCCTTCCCGGGCCCGAAACCCCTTCACTGGCCGTCTTCATCTTCTCGGACTCGCTCCCTTCCGGTATCCCTGCTGCTTTATGCCCATAGTGACTCAGCTATGCTAGATCTTATCTCCAACCACTGTGCTGCCGATAGGAGTGATCTCTCGGCACGGACGCAGCGTCTTCCGTATCTGGGTAGCCTGGAGATTCGAACTTTCCAGATCAACGCTACGGAGTACCTTGTCTCCAGTTGTTTAGCTCATTTTATTTCAGCCCTGTCACCGGTTTCCTTCCTTGTCATATCCGTTTTGCGTCAATTTGGCCTTGACGCCTCAGCTGTTGTGGCTATCGTCAGCCATCGAAGTGCATTCCCCTCGAAGGTTCAAAGTCCAGTCATGTAAGCGCCAAGCATGCACTCGGTCGGCTTGACCAAATCCCGGTCCAGGCTCAGTGCCAAGTCACGGGCTTCCGCTAGTATCAAACCTTCCATCTCAGATTCTCAGGGCCTCAACGCCTCTTGCGACATTCATGAATGTCAGGCTGGAAATGTGTGACGTACGATTTCGTGAACCCAAGATCGCAGTCATGGTCGCATTCTGCAAGGTACTTCGTGCGTACGCAATCGTTCCTCGCATCCAGTTTGTCAGAACCAAGCAAGGTTTAAGCGAGGGGGGATCATGGAGATAAACAAACATCTCAGTCCAAGTTCCCGAGCTGAAGAATCCAAGACCGCGGCGCCCGTGGCTGCGTGGCATCCCAGTCAATAACTGCCACGACTAACAATATCACACTTCGGCTTCCGGATAAATAGGGCCGTTCCCTGTCTCCGGAGAATTTCTCCAGGGCCAGCAAAACGGTGGCGGTACTACTTAATCTAGCTTCGATTTTGGATTTCGAGCGTTCGGCTTCGAATAGGCGCACGAGCCTCCATGTGACTTGCAAATGACTCGGGGAGTCGGGTTGAATAGGAAAACCGTCGCAGCGACGCAGAGTCAGACACATCTAAGAGTCAGCAGAGTAGAGAAAACGCCGCTTGACGGCTCTCATGCATGCCGTCAGCCAGACGAACCTACCAATGACATCCTCTCCATTCTCTCAATTTAAACATGCGGGGATCCTGGAAAGCCGAGATCGCACTATGGAAAAGGATTCATTGGGTGATGCGATGCGACGCTATAGCGTAGACGAGCCGAGCTGAAGGATGGCGTAGCGTGGCTCCGGCAATGTCACGTCCAGGCTCCAACTCTTTGATTAGGGGTTCAGTCCTGACTCGGTCATCGAGGAGGAAAGCGGTCAGACTCGGGTAGAGCAAGCTTGATGGGTTATTACTGAATGATAAAGTTTCTTTGTTGAATTGAATCCGTAGTTATTCGGATACCAAGGTCACCAGTTTGAAGTGGTTTGTCGCCATAACCATCGCTGATCGCTGGATATATATTCCCACCACATCCCACCGCAATCCAAGAATCGGAGTCTAGACCGAAAACAACTCAGCCTCCAATTCAAGTTCTAACGGCTCAAGAACAAAATATACGATGTCCAATCATAATCTTATGTCTCTATTCCTTCGAGACTACTTCGTGATATTCCTCCTTCCTACGGAGTACAGCATAGACACCTTGAGTATCTCAACGTGAACGTCTGACGCGGCTCAGGATTCGGGACATAGACTATCCGATGTCTTAACAGTACCATGCCCCTAAACCTCAGACCTAATTCTAACGACGTCGCAACGTCGCTGCCTGATAATTACTTCTCCACTAACCCGTCACAACTAGTCAAGTCTCAAGATACTACTGAGGAATGGAGTACTACTAGTACTGTCAAAATTGAAGCGCAGGTCCCCAGGTCCCGGGCCCTCGGTAACCGAGTTCCCGAGCTGAAAGATCGTCTGTAGATACTGTACGTAGCCTCGGACGCCTAATTAGAATCTACTTGTCGTGATACCTACTTACCTACCTTCAGAGACGAGACGTGACATGGTGGGTGATGACTGAAGACGAAGCCTAAAGCATGCCTACCTAAACAGCAACCTGAATTCTTCAGATTAGCCCTGCGCACTATGCAGCACCCTTATTGTCACAGCAGCGGCAAAAGTCTCCGATGGGAGGACGGGGTTAGGAGATATGTATCCGCGCCAAGGACATGGGGTATACCTCACGGTGAAATGTGGTCCAGGTTCTAGGAGTATGGTGCGGAGATAAGATAGAGAACATGCCTAGGACTAGGTTGCCTGTAGATATACCTGAAGTCACAATTAAGCACGGAGCAGGGATGGTTAAACCAAACCACCTCCTAGTGCACTAGAAAGGATACGAGGATGAGCGTGGATATATACTTATTATACTAGCTAGACAGTCTAGTTAATTACTCATCTCCATCACTCTCATCATCAACAATCGGCTCAACAAGAAGCGACCCGCCACGACCAACCTTCTCTTTAATCGAACCAGCATCAACCTCGTAGACAACTCTCGGCATGGGTGATACAAGGCGGAAGCCATAGACGTGGTCGTAGTCCGCAGGTTTCTCGACGGAGCTCTTCTCAACTTCAGAAGTTTCGTTCTTCGTGATATCATGACATTCTACAAACGCGTATAACTCCTCCATGTCGGCGTCCGGAGCAAATCGTCGAATGACGCGCTCGCCGTCGAGAAGGCGGATGCTGATCCTCACAGCATCTTTGGCGTCTGCGCTTGGTTCGGAGGGGAGGGATTGTGCGCGCCAGCGCTTCCATTGTTCGATGTTCTGTTGTCGCTTTACTTCGACTGCTTGGCGTTCTGCTGCTGCTTGTTCTTCTCGCGCCCTGGCGGCCTCTGCTTCGCGTCTTTGGCGCGCGCGTTCGCGGTCGATGGCAAGGGAGCGCTCGTAGGCTGAGTCTTGTTGCTCGCGGAGGCTACGGGATGCTTGTTGTTCGGCTCGGGTGGACCGGATCCGCTCGAGGGGTTCTTTGTTCTGGGCGATGGCTGTGCGTAGCTTCTCGACAAACTCGGCGGGCGAGGTGACCCCGGAGATTCTGGAGACAACGGACATCGCAGTTGAAGAAACGCCCGGTGTGTGAGCTATCGCCGCGGCGAATGGGAATTTCGTGACCCGGAGGGAGTTTGCAGTTTGGTACGCCTCTGCGTCCTGCACGTTGCCGCCCCAGACAATGATGTTGTTTTGAGGGTCATTGACAAAGTCGGTGACTTCTTTTGACAAGAGTGTTCCCTTGACCCAGGCATCCGTGTGGTCATGCTCAGGAGATAGAAGAACCACTAGGAGGAACTTTAGGTCTCGGTGTGCTCTTTCCAACGCCATATTGTATCCATTTTCCATGAACTGGAGCGAATGCACTCCATATTCCTCCTCGAACTCCCGGATGAACCGTGCGGCAGTGTCTTTTGGAGCAAGAGGGCGGCGTCCGTTTGTATTCCGTCGTGCACCGTGTAGAGCAGGGCTTGTTGTCGTATTGAGTAATCGCGGGAGGAAAGGGAATAGCGATCCGAAGAGCCGGAACGAGCTGAAGAGCAATCTGTAGAGGATATTGAACGGGGCGAAGAAGAGGGCTAGGACGAATGGAGGACGGTAAACGGGCTGATCACCGGGTTGCGTCGTGATCCGGGGTGCTGGCTCGACGGCGGGGGTTGCTGGAGAGAACCGCGCAGCTAGGTCTTCATGCAATAGATTCTGCGTTTGTCGGGTCGGACGGGCTGGGCTAGCTGTCTCTAGCGAAGCCCGAGCTTCTTCAACGGGATCCGGTCCTTCGCCATCAAAGAATTTCGCGATGGCAATCTGTTCCGTCAGCAAGAGCTACTAAGTTCGGACTAGGAAAGCTGCCTCTTACCTGCACATTCCATTGCGATCGACTTAGCAAGGCAATAGCCTCTACCGGTTCTTGATCAGTGACAGCGGTATATGTTTCGAGAGCCTCCCGCTGGCTATCGGAGAGCTCGGAAATGTCAGGCCCAGATGAGGACATGGTCAATGTGGTATCTCATCCATACACGAAGCCAACTCAAGTCCACCAAGCATTCATTCAGATGCAGGCCGATAAGGTTGTCGTGGCAGAGAGCGCAGTATGCTCGAGGCGCGATATAGATCAGAGACTATTCTCGAGTTTATATCAGTTTGACCAGCCGGGATTCACCTCCGTTATCTTCACCAGTGAATTTGGAGAGCTTCGAGGTTGGAGAGCTTCGAGGTCGGAGAGCTGTCCAGTTCAGAGCTCCGTCATCGCCGGGCGTCCAGGTCACGTTAGCCGCTCCGCCTTCAGCTCCGACCGCCCTTGTTCCCCTCCCCGCAGACTCGCTCGTCCTACTGCTGCGTCGCCGTGCGGCCTGCTGCTGCTCTCCCTTTTTTCGTCAGTGATACAAGGCCTCATCGCGCCTTTGTTCCGATACACTAGTATATGGTTGATTGCATTGGGTCTGAGTGACTCGATGTGCTGAGGCAGAGAACTGCTCGGGAACGCCCCTCTTCGTCCCATTGGCATTCAAGCCTAACCACGACATATCGCGCCGTCAATCCGTCACAACCTCTTGCTTACCCACGAACGCCCCACTAACAGAGGAATGTGGCTTTCCTTTGAATACACATCGCCGCCCGCCGTTTCACCTACTCGAATCAATGGACAATCCCCTGCGTTGAGACGCTTCTGCTTGTTAGATCATGGCTTCCGTCGGGAAGCCTAGCCTGGAGGACGCCCGTCGTGGAACGGGATCTCCGAAGATGAAAGCGCGAGGTTCGTTTGCTTTGTCGCGGCTGCCATCCCGTCGGAATCAACAGCTTCCTCTTGAGCTGTGTCGAGATTAGTCGGCTAAAATTGTACTTTGGCACCCCCTAGAAAACGCGAAAGATACACTATGCCGGAACGTGACCATCTATGGCCGATGTCGTTATGAGGATAAAGGTATGGCGACAGCTGTATATTGAGCTTCTGCCCATGAATCTATCTGACTTGCCTTTGTCTATTAAGGATGCTCCTTCAACCACGATCCGTACAAGAACCAATACGATAAGTGAGACTCCACAATTTGAGCGACTTGCGTTGGGTGAATGTCTTGGTCTCTAACTGAGAACTCTTGGTAGCGCCAACAAGAAGCGTTTCAATGTCGATTCCCCAAGCTTCACACCGTCTCTTTTACCCTCAAATGGGTCATCACCGACATCTTCAAGCTCATCTCTAAAGAAGGCCTCTACAATTTCTCCGAAAGCAGCAAATGCAGCACCTTTCCAGCCCAGGACGGCTGCTTCAAGTATGGCGGACAACATACCTGGTCGCGAATCCTACTGACCATGGATAGGGTCAAATGCTAGCACACCCGGGGCCCGACAAGATACAATGCCCCCGGAATGGTCTGTTGCTGAAGCGCAAGAATTTATTCCTCAGGGGTTTGATGCTTCGCATATGGTACGTTCCTTCAAATCATGCACCCGGTCGCACCTTCCTAGAGTGGATTTCTTGTTTTTGCCTATCTACATGCGTCACGCAAATCCTCTTTCACCGTTCACATGTTTCAAGAACCTTACTTCCTATGCCTTATCTTATGTGTAACCGTTATCCCTATCCCTACAATCCTCACCCACCTCCCGGCTATCCACCACCTCCTCCCGGCTATCCTCCACTCCCTCCGGGCTTGCCTCAACCTCGGGGCTATCCTCCGCCCCTTCGTGGACGGCACGCTAACTATTACCCCTGGTATGGGTATCAGTCTCCTCTCCACGGAAATGGAAATCCCGCTGTGGCTTCTGCCGGTGCCTTTGACCCTTTTGTCACTACTCCGAATCCCCTGGCTGCACCAGGTGCCGTCGGTCCAGTTCAAGCGAATCCGTTCTCCCATGATGCCACGGCTACGACGCTCGGTGGGGCCGCTTTTTACGCCAACCAGTCGGGCTTTCAACAGCCGGTGAGTTGTCTGACATTGATCGTCGCAGACAAAGTACTCTGTATGCTGACAGCTGTTTCTCCAGGTGCAATACCATTTGTACGCCCCCATTGGCCCTCACAATCCGAACGCACTAGCCTATCAGCGCAATGTCCACGACCTGTTCCTTCCGAATGACATTAGAGAAGATCTTCAGAAGAAAGCTGCTGCTACATTGCAAACGTTACCAAGTATGTAGCTGGTGCCTCAATCGATTGCCCCGGCACTGATTAACACGATATAGACACACAGTTACCGGCCCAGGTAGACTTCTTCCACTCCCTCGTCCCTCTGGATCTCAATCATCAAAAGAATGCGGCCATTTTTGGCTACCCTAGTTGGGTCTATAAAGCACAGTCTAGTAAAGATGGGCTATTTTATGCGCTTCGGCGTCTGGAAGGTAATATTCACAATATGCACCTACTTAAAGAGTGTTGTATTAACCGACTTTCAGGTTTCCGTTTAACGAACGAAAAGGCCATTCGATCCGTTCAAGCCTGGAAGCGCGTGGCTAGCGGCAGTATGGTGACGATACATGATGCATTTACGAGTCGGAGCTTCCAGGATAGCTCCTTGATCTTCGTTACCGACTATCACCCCCTTTCGAAGACGCTTGCGGAAGCGCACTTGAATACAGGAAACCGATTCCAAGGTCGTCCCAATCAGCCAGTATCCGAGCAGGTTCTGTGGGGATACATCACTCAAATCGCGAACGCTTTGAAGAACATCCACAGTGCTGGGTTAGCCGCTAGAGTCATTGACGCTAGCAAGATCCTGCTTACTGGACGAAATCGCGTTCGCCTGAATGCGTGTGCTATCTTGGATGTTGTACAATACGATGCCCAGCGATCTGTTGCCGACCTGCAGCGCCAGGACTTGGTCAACTTTGGTCAACTCATTCTCGCCCTGGGAGCGAATCAACCGAACGTCATGCACAATGCGACGAAGGCTATGGAGTATTTTACACGCACTTATAGTCCACAGCTCAAGAACACGCTAGTTTGGCTATTGGCTGGGTTGCAGACTGATCAGGACCGGAATATTGACATTCTGATCAATGGCATTTCCTCACAATTGATGTCTACCTTTGACTCGGCTCTTCATCTGGATGATCAACTCACGTCAGACTTGGGCCGAGAGCTCGAGAATGCACGCCTTGTGCGACTATTGACGAAATTGAACTTTGTCAACGAGCGCCCAGAGCACGATCATGATCGACAATGGTCTGAAAATGGGGAGCGATTCTACCTGAAGATATTCCGGGATTACGTCTTCCATCAAGTAGACGCCTCGGGAGATCCCGTGGTTGATCTCGGCCATGTTCTGACTTGCTTGAACAAGCTGGATGCAGGAACAGACGAAAGAATAACACTTGTCAGCCGTGACGAACAGAGTTGCTTTATAGTCAGCTACAAAGAGCTGAAAAAGGGTCTGGAGTCATCCTTCCAGGCACTCTTGAAGCCGAACAGAAGGCTTCACTAAACCAAACTAAATCAATTGTCAATGAATGGTCGGATCCCTCAACGGGATGATCATGCATTAGGTATATATGTGAGACTTGCGTGACTGAACAGTGGAATCTATCCTCCGTGGAACGGGGTTTTGGACGGAAAGACACCATCCATGTTGATTGATACATTTACCTTGTGTTATGCTAGTCGTGGTCCACTAGAGGTATATGGTCTTAGCAAAGAGCAATGTTTCTAATCGTTGAACGATCTGATAGTAAGAAGAATTCAATGTCCAATTTCATTCAATGTACATGCAAACCAAGTATGAGTAGAGTAGACATATATAGCAGGCGGGCAACATCTCACAAATCCTTCATAATGTTCTCAATACCAAAATCTCCATTTTCTTCAACAAAAGGCTCCAACCGCTCAACCAACTCCTCCAACTCCATCTCCTCATTGTCCTCCTCAACGACAAACCCACCAAGCCTTCTCGGCGGAATCAACACCCGATCCAAAACATGAATCACCCCATCCTTCCCCACAACATCCGCGAACCCCACGCGCTGACCCCCATTAACCTTAAAACTAACGTAAGGTCCATAGTGCGCAACATCAACGGCAATCTTATGCTCGCCTCCCAAAAGCGTAGGTAAATCCAGGTGCGCGAATCCGTCGATTCCTGTCTCGGGGTTTCTCTTGCGGACAATACCATGATGGAGACCGAACGGCTTCACTTCCCCGTCTTTGTACAGGACGTCGCTGTACAGAACCTCATCCGGAACGATATGGTACTTTAGCAACGCCTTGAGGTATTTCAGGCCCGGCGGGGAGAATAAGAATGCGTTTATCTTGAGGCCTAGTTTCTGGAATGCGCTGTTTGAGGGTGCGAATATTGTGAATCCTGTTCCTGAGGATGTGGATGTGGTGTTTATGGTGCTGTCCAGGGATGTTTTTGTTAGGCCTAGTGTGAATGTTGAGAATTTGGTAGGGAGGATTTCGAGGAGGAAGAGGCTGGAGGGTGGGGGGAGGAGGATGTTGTCGACTGCGTGGATTATGCCGTTTGAGGCGCCCTTCACTACATGTTAGACACTGGGGTTTGAAGGAAAGGAAAGGACAGGCAAGCAAGAACATACAATATCAGCAGCGACGATATGACTATAGAAGTTCAGTGTTAGACCCTTGAAGCCTGCACGGACGGCGATGCGTTGGAGGAGACCCTTATGCTCGCCATATTCTTCACCCTCATCCCCATCTGAACTGCCACCAAGGAACGGATCATGAAGCGCAGAGGGAATAGTATGACTATGGAACAACTTGGCAGCATTCAGCTCAAACGGCGAAGCATGGTACCGCGCCAACAGGCGCACAACTTCCTTGGGGACGCTGGGAGTCGTATTTTGGTCTTGCCACGGGATATCCAGTGTAGATTCGCCGTCATGGTCATGGTCGTGGTCATGATCATGGTCCCTGTGTCGATGATGCGGAATCTTCTCGAATGCTGCGTCTGTCGGGGCAAAGATGGTGATCTTGTGGTGCTCTGTTGAGTTCAGAAAGTCGACTAGTTCCTTGTCTGTTTCGATCCAATTCTTCAAGACGGTCGTGTATTTGCTTTCGGAGATGAGCTGGTAGATTGTTTTGTCGGAGGTGGGTGGGTGGTGAGGATGTAGGTTGTCGAGGTCGACATCAGCGTTGATAGGCTCAGACGGGGCATTCAGGATCTCGTCGAAGGGGTTGCTGTAGATGGCTTTTGTCCAAGCGTTCAGGGTCGAGGTTGTGAGGTCTGGAATAGTGGTGGGGTCGGAGGTATCTAGAGGTTCTGCGGGGGTGAAGGTGGGAGATCGCTCGATGGCATGGTCGAGTGGGTTTTGGGGGTTCGGGTGGAAGATTTCGTCCTCGAGGGATTCGATGTCGCGGAGGATGTCTTGGAAGTCTCCGATCACTAGTGCTGAAGTCAAAGGGAGGGTGGCTGCTGCCACGGAGAGAAGGTGGAACCTCATGGCTGTAGATTCCTATAAGAGATAAAGTGAAGGGGTCATAAGATAGAAGGGGAATCCTTGACAGGACTGAAGAGCATATAAAAAGGCAGCCTCAGCACCCAGACTGGGCGATACGAGCGAATCTGACATGGGCGATTCATCATCCTGATCGACGGAGCAATGGCAGTGGTTCGTTGTCCGCGGTCCGTCGCGCCCAAGAGTGGTTGATGGTCTGATTGAGCGGGGAAGCCTGATGGCCGCTGTCAGATGATGTCACGAGGGCGATGGGCCAATTGTGCAAACATATGATGAATTTATGCTCATAATTTCATTAGGTAGATTTCTATTTGACATGGAGTTTTTGAGGCAGATTTGACCAAGAGTGAGGGTGCATGCAGATTACCTCCGTCGACATGGATATATGGAGGAAACGTGGATAAGAGTATGATAAGATGACTTGGGGGACCAGCCAGCGGAGAAACGTCAGGCCGTAGAGGGTCTTGTGCACCATGCACTACTGTAGGCATGCATTTTGTTGAACACCAGTCGTCGCTTATTCTTCTGCCTGTACGAATGGGTTGGCGATCTGCTCGCTGCCATCAGCGGGAGAGATCAGCACGATCAAGGTGCCACGAGCAACGATGAGGCCGAGGGACCGTGTGTTCTCGTTGCCTTCGTCATCTGCAGGTAATGAGAATTAGACAAACTACTTGGATAGGACTGCGGTGAACTTACCGCGCATCGACTCTTTCACATCGTCTAGAACAAGGTTCATCAGCTGGTCGTAGCCCTTGAGGATACCGGAAACTAGGTACATTAGTCAAGACAACCAATGAAGTCGATATAGAGAAAGCACACCTTCTCGTCCACCATTGAACTTGACCCGGACTTCCTTGTCCATGTACTTGTTCAGATCCAGGATGTTTTCCTTTTTGGGCTTCTCCTGCTGCTGTGCACCGCCACCAGCACCGCCACCTTTCCCATGTCCGCCACGGCCGCCAGAGCGATCATAACCTCCGCCGCGGTTGCGACCACCACCACGGAACGAGCCTCGTTCGGACATGGCTTGGCTGGACCGGAGAGATCAGACGATGATCAACTTAAAGTTCTTGATCCTCTAGTTCAGAACGCGGATCGAAACCGCGTTATGTAATCGACAGGATAAGATATAAAAGAGGAGCGGGGAAGAGAGTCAAAGCCTGCAGTGGTGGGAGGAACTTGGACCTTGGAAGATGGAACCAAGCTAGCTTCCACTACTCTGTAAGTCCGAGGAAGTCTGTGCCTGTCTGACAGGGTGAAGGGCGATGGATGCTCGGAGCTAAGAAACACCAATGAGTGGAAGGCTGGAAGGCGACTTGTCCGACGGTCGTCCGTGGTGTGAAGGGGCGGAAGGCCGAAGTGGCAGCAGAAAGCGCAATGACGGATTGGTGGGTTTGCCGGTCGTTTGTATGAGGGATTTTCCTCGACTCCAGGGTGATGCCCACGCAACACAGCAGCAGATAGTCTCCGAAGCAGATTAATTGGCGACAGAGCTCCAGTCCGAGATAGCGCACTGCAGGTGTTCTTGTCCAGAGTTCTGGACTTTGCATTCCCGGTTGGCTGTTGTCCAGCAGATCCAAGTCACGGGAGGAGATTTCTGACGCTGTATTGTCACATGTTACCGGGTAACAGTACATGACGCAATATCGTATTCAAAGTAAATGACTTAGGCAGACACATAAGGCTTACTTGCGCTACGGCGGAATCGCGTTTCCTCCTGGCTCCATGTAAATGTCGCTGCTGAACGCTAACAGTGCCATTCTCCACGGCTTTGTCTCACCATAACCACTCAGCTCTAGCCTCCGGCAGTTGCGCCGCTTCTCCCCTTTACCGTTGGCGATAAGAGGCCTATGCGATGCGATCACGTGGCATCGTGTTGAGCCCTTGAGCTCACCGTTCACTGTTGGGCTTCGTATGGGTATTCGAGTCAGGCAGCTAACACTGTATCAGAGGAATAGTTGTGTCTGGCAGTTCCTTGTCTGCAAGGGACTGATATCCACTGATAGCAATCTGGGCTGGTAAGTTACGGGTCATGACGGGTAAAGATATGAACCGAGTCCCGTCGCACTCCGCTGACTTTTCGCTGGCGGGATCTCCAGTCAACGGATCCCTCCGCCCTGCCTGCTCAGTCGCTGCTGTGACTCCCGTCGTTTGTCTTCGAGCCAGCCTGCCCAACCCTCCCCCCTTCTGCCTTCTGCCGTTCCTGCCATGTCTCCTCAAGCCTGCTCGTGCAGAGTCATCGCACTTTTATGACCCTTCGACCATCTCTCCTCTCATTTTCCAGTGCTTGTACTCTCTCCGGGCCCCGCGGCCTCGTGGCTGAAATCAAATACCGCATTCTGGAGCGTCAGGCTCCGCCATCGGTAGCACTCTCCTCTGCCAGCGTTCCCATTACTCAATAACGCCCACCTCGACTCTCTCGCTCTGCCAAAACTCTTCGCTGCCTTCCCCACGCCCCAGAAATTCACATCTTGACCCCTCGTCTTCATATATAGTTACTACACTCATTAGTCCTTCGGACCCATTCTCTCTCCGACCTTGCTGCTTATCGCGCCATCGAAGATTCTCTATCCGTCCTCTGCCGTCATGGATGCTCGAGTAGTAACGGCAGAGCCCCCGGGCAAGCGGCCGCGCTCCGATTCAGGCGATTTCCCTCCGATTGCGTCCAAAGTACCCAAAACACACTCAAATCACCTGCAGATCAATTATCTTGCGCGCCAATACAATGATAACCTCCCTCTGGTCTCGATGGATGACCCAATGCCTGCTATACTCCAGCTCATTAGCGACTACGACGGCGTACTGCACCGTCACGAGAGTATCGCCGGAAACCTCGGCGCATGCCCTCTGGGACCAATCTTGATCAAGCGCTTCGAGCGCCTGTTCGACGGCCCGCCGCGGGTACTCAAGTCACATGGCAAGGACACTCCCAATGTTACCTGGTTAGACGTTGTGGAGTTTGCAAAGGCCAAGCCGGAACAATTCAACCTGGAGAAGACTCGTAACGGCGTGCGAGTATGTCAGTTTTATACGAAGCAAAGTCGTGTGGAGATCAGCGAGGAGGACTTTGTGTTGATTGACTCGGGCATGCCTCAGAAGATGATCCCACCACAGCCTATCATTGAGGATGAAGAGAAGGAGCTCGGCGCGCTTGAAATACTGGAGAAGAACCTCCAACAAATAGTCCAGGTTGCAGATCAAGGTTTGTTTTCAGGCAGCACTTTCAGCTTGTATCAGTAGCTAACTCCAATTCTTCTCTAGTGTCCGCGCGTGCACGTCAACTAAATCATCGCCTGAAGAACCGCAGGACCGCCATCGTCTCTCGCCGGGAGAATGATGTGACGCTCTATACCTCCCGGCCACCAGCGGCCCATTCGCAGACGCAGCCTCACCTACCGCAACAACGCTCCATGAGCCCTGCTTGGCGCGAGGCCAATGGCGCTTCTCACAACCCACTCAACGGCAATAGAAATGGCCATGCTTCGTCCAATGCGCAATCTCCATCCACTGGGTTCGTCGCTGTAAACACCACCCGACCCGGTGCGGAAGGCGTGCCAGAAGAAAACAGCTTGTCCTCGCAGTTTCTTTTCTCCCACTCCAACACTGACAACGTCACAATCATCAATGGAACATCCATCAAGGGCGCATCACCGACTACACGTGCTGAATTGATGAAGAAGTTCTTCACCACTCAAGACCGTCAGGTGCGAGCAGGTTATGAGGAAGCCGCTGGGTCGACCAATAGCCAGTCGTCGCGCCCTCGACCTAGAGTATCCGAAGCAGCTGACTATAACATGTACGCTCCCACACCCGCGACTGTCGCTATTCCGAATACTCCGACTTCGCTGCTCCCGCCTCCAAAATCGCACCATCACGAAAAGGATGATGGTGGCCCATTCAAGATTGAGATGGTCGCGCGCATGGAGGAGCTACAGCGAGGTGATCGTATTATGCCACCTTGTGATCGATGCCGTCGTCTCCACATGGACTGCCTTAAGAACCTGACCGCTTGCATGGGCTGCACCAAGAAGCACGCCAAATGTTCATGGAGAGACGTCAAAGAAGAAGAGCTGCGTGAGGCCCAACGCGCTGAGCGAGAAAATGCAGAGGCTCGCTCGAAGGATACGTCAGGTGTCACTAGCCCTACTGGTGCGGCTCCAGAACAGTTGCCTCCACCTCCGACTATTCCGACCCCGGCTTCAGCTCCTACACCATCTTCACTGGTGGCCGAACCGGAAAGGCCACGTGAGGAAAGACCACGTGAGGGCCCTGTCGTAGAGGTTAATGTGCGTCGAGAGTCCGCACCGATAGCCGCACCTATTCCCCGACCACCAGTCATTAGGGAAGTGTCCCCCCGGCGAGCCGTGAGCGAACTCCATGGCAGCCACAACCACAACCACAACCACAACCACAGCCACAGCCACAGTCACAGCCACAGCCATCCGTTCAGCCGTGAGCGCCACGATCGTCACGACCACCCCGATAGACGTATTAGCATGAATCGAAACCACGAACAATCTCGAGAAGATGACGTTCCGGACGCGCTTCGACAAGCAATTCTTGACACATACAACGATCGTGTCGCAGCCAAAGCAAGCGTCCACGAAGTGAGCAATGAGCGCGAACGCGAACGTGACCGAGAGCGCGAGCGGGAACGGGAGCGGGAGCAGCAAGAACGAGATCGCAAGTTGGTGCGAGCATAAGTTTGCCTCCAAGTTCAATTCGTGGTAACGATCACTTACTCTTAAATGGCATGCACGGGCGGCCTCGTTCGCTTGCTTGCTTTGCTTATCTTTGCATGTATATATGGATGTATTGGCATGTCATGTTTGAGCGGTTTAGCGGATATCCCAGGTAGTTGGTGTTTAGGTTTTGTTAATAATCAGTCATCTTTTTGAGGGGCATACTCTCAATTGAATTCTTCATATACTCTTTACCTTTTCTTTCAACGTTAGGTTGAGAGCTGCGAAATATGGCCCATCCGGATGTTCCAGACGCGCAAGGCTGTAGAAAATAACAAGCTACTCTGCATGAAATAGGGCGCAACCCGGTATAGCGCTTAGATTGATCGGCGACTGTTGATCGAATTGGGCGTTCCCGTGTTCCTGCATTGAATACCCTGTCGAAGGAATACATAGATAGAGCTGCCGATTATCGCGGGTAGGGCTCAATACTTCTCAAGATGTACATCATAGCCTTGCCGAGCATTTTGCTTGAGCTTGGCTGTTGTATTGTATGTATGGATCAACAACCGGATTCCGACGGACTATGTGACATGTTTTCTCACTGGGTCATTATGATTAACTGAGAAGTATTCGAGTTCAGGTCAAGTAAATACATAGACAGGGACAAAGAGAGACTTGATCAAAGTGACTTGGCTCATATCGATGAGAGTAAGAAGCACGAATATCATTACGGGTAGACAAACAAGCGTAGCCAGTGGGCACAAAGACATCAAAAAGGGAATCATAATCACAATCACAATCTATTTCTGCGCATAATAAGCACCCTGCTGAGGCGGGTACGTCTCCTGCGGTTGCTGCGGGTAGGTGCCCGTCGTCTGCGCATGCGGCTGTGGCGATAGTTGTGGTTGCTGTTGAGGAATAGCCGTATCCTGCTGCGCATACGACATCCCGCTCGGAGCCTGGTACCCCGTTGCGCTCTGGAACCGGGCAGCTTGCTTATCGAGCTCTTTGTCCTGCTGCACGAGGACGCAGCAGGTACAGCAGCAGGAGCAGAGACAGTCCTTGGCGAAGGAGCCCTTGATGCCGAATTTCTCGCGCATGTCGCGCCGTTTCATCATCATTATGACCCAGTGGAGACTGCAGCAGCTTGCTAGGGTGAAGAGGCAGCACTGGGTTGGGATTGTTAGTGAGGAGGACGGTGGGCAATGGATTGGGTAGAGTGCTCACGTCGCCGTTGATGTAGGAGCCTTGCTTTAGACCGGGGTCTTCCATGCGCTCTGATTGTTGGCCATAGAGGAAGCAGGGGCAGCAGGTGCCGAGGAAGCCTAGGGGGAGGTTGTTAGTGACGATTTGGAGGTCGAATTTGCGTAGAAGGCGGGAGCGCACAAGCTTTGAAAGGAGTGCAGCAGCTCCAGAGAGAGTTATTCCATTCGTTCGACATTGTGCGATGATGTATGTGTAATCAGTGATCGGAAGCGAGATTATAAAGGCGTAGAACTGGTGGTAGACAGTGAAGCTAAGAAAATACAAAAGTCAGAAACAGACCTACAAAAGCCGGGGGAAGCTACCTACCTTTATTAGTCCTGCCCGGACAAGCAAACAAACCTTCAGTCGCTGCAGGGTAAGCAGGACAAAGGGATCATCACACTGCGCAAACGAAGGAACCAGTCAAGAGCTCAACCACCAATGGAGCTGGGTAATGCCGGTCAAAGCCACCAAAGCCACCAAAGCTAAGTCTCGGGCTGTGGCAGGAACACGAGAGTCCACCATCGCTCCGCCGTCCGTGGGCCGTTTGCGGCTGACAGAACACGAGAAGATGTGCGAGCTGGCGACCCCTTTTAGATAGTAATTGACATGACTTTCGGTCGGAGAGAAAGTGAGCTTGGTAGCCTCAGTCCATGGCTCGTATTCGCGAAAGCCCATGGCGAGCAATTCAAATCGTGGGTCATCGCATTCTGAGTCAATCGGCCCAATCGTTTGACTTGGCGTAGGGCCTAAAGTCTTGATCAATCGCTGGATTGTGGATAGCAGAGGTGGTGTTGAAGGCCTGAAGGGGACTTGGGGGCCGGGGAATGGGATGCGGCGCAGCATGAGGCTAAGTTGGGTTTAGCCCTGCCTCAGCCTTACAGCGCACCTGATCCTCGTCTTCTCCTTCCTGTTCCACAGTGTTGTATGTTATCAATTTACATACTGACTCGCCAATGCCCAGACTGCCCAGATAAGATGCGCGTGCATGTGAATCCCATGTTTGCAGCCAGGGTCTGCGATCCATTTATCGCTGGGAATTTCCATGTTCAATCTTGAGAGGGAGTTGAGCAAGCTCATAATTGCTGACAGCACCAATTGAGTGCCCCGAAGAACCAGGATACTTTACCCGTGGACTTGAGTCTTGACGTCAAATTGACCGAACTGCTAATTGTCCCAATACAGACATACTTCGATACTAACTACAGTATCATACAGGGGGAAATGTCCTTTTTCAAGCAATTCGAGCACAACCATGAAGTACGACTGCTGCCATTTACCCAATGGCATCCAAGTCAGCGTGACTCCGGTCTTTGGTGGGTTCAAGTTCCAAACAAAGTCCCCCGAGAAGTATGATTCATTTCCGCCTGATTGGACTGTTTGTCTTTCAACCAGACAGCCGGGTAAGGACGACAACGATTCGTGTTCATTCACCACTCCATCCTTGGACAATGACACCATGTACCTGTCCTCAATGTCAATGCCAAGCTGCGAGGACCTGAAGCCAAGCAGTGCGCCAACGAGACTGGTGGCGATGGTTTTATGGGTGATTTTCTTTTGGTACTATCAGGAGCCTGAGCCTATATCGGCAGAGTCGCCCGAGGACAAAGACAAGGGTACAACGCCCAGAAGATGGCTGTTGAATATACAGGGTCACGGCCTACTGGGTCGAAAAGACCAAATGGTCAAGCTCGAACGCTTAGGTATGCTCTCAACCAAAGACACCTCGGTTGGCCCAAAAGTTGGTTTCGGGGGAGAACCCGAAATGTTCATTACCCAAAAAGCATTCTGGCAACTCGACGCCAGGATTTATCTATACAGCCTTAGCCCAGTGTTACGGGAGCCCGGGCAAATATACCCTCAACCTTCCGGCTCAATGGACTCCCTCGGAGTCGGATTTCCATTCGGAGCTGGACCAGAAACAAGCGGGACTTTCCTACCTCCATACTATCCACCCCAGTCTTTGCAATATATCCACACAGGGGACATTCGCCATCCAATACGTCCAAAAGCTTACAGGCAGGGCGAAGTCTTCTACGTAAGATGGATTCCAAGTGACGCGGAATATCTCATGTTTCGCGTACCTATCTTACCAAATAAATATACCCCGCAGTCCGGTCAGTTGCCGGGCAGATCAAGCGACGCCGCACAGGGGCCTGATCTCTGCCTTGACTCAGAGCTATCAAACGACTTGAAAGTGGTGTATGACTGGATTCAAAACAGACCGGAAGATACTGCTCTCCCACGCAGGAAATCGATTGTCGAACAGTCAAACTTCCTTGAAGACCGTATGTCTAGCCAAAACTCGTTCCCGGTACTCGTCTGCTGGGACTCCAAGCCAACCGGATATTTCGAAATCTTCTGGGTTCAAGAAGACGCTCTCGGCCGTTCTTTAGACGGTACGGATGATTTCGACCGCGGCGTACGATGTTTTATCGGGGATGAGGAGTTTCTTGGACCGAAACAGCTGAAGAGGTGTATGAGCTCCTTGGCTCATCATTGTTGGTTGTATGACCAGAGGACGAACCGGGTGATGTTTGAATGTAGGGCAGATAATTCTGGGTATGCTTTCTCAGCGGTTATATTGCCTTATAGTACTGACCTTTCACAGAGTCGTTTCCGCCTTAGAGTCTATCGGTTTCTTCAAGCTTAAAGAGATCGAGCTTCCAGATGAGCACAACACAATCATGTCGATTGAACGTGGCAGTTGGGCGCCCGTGCTCTGACCACCTACGAGAGTAATCAGGCTCTATGGCGCCCAGCCGAAGGTAATTGTAATATATGTTATCAAAACAACAGACCCTGAGGCAATTCCGATACAAATTACATGTAATGTACATCCTAGGGTCGCTGAGTTCTAGTTTCCCCTAATCTTCCTCTTGCAACTCTCAGGCATTGTTGGCCAACTCTTCCAATTCATTTACTGGAATCTCAATGGTATTTCCTTCCGCCGGATCTGTCGATGGTCTGCGCAGTATATGCTCGAGGTCGATGGTAAGCGGGCCTCCATCAACAGCGGCCTTGCCTTCTCGGGGCTCGGTGATGATGATGTGCTGTTGGATAGTGTATCGACCGTCGCCAATGTGTACCCACTTATCAATTGTGACCTTATGCTCATGTGAAGCAATTCAAAGCGCAAGGATAACATTCACCCCACCCTGGACGCTTGGAACCAAAACCGCACGTCGGACTGTAGCTTCTCCTTTGCCGCGGAGTCTGTGGATTTAATCTCCATAACAACGCTGGGAAAACGCGATTTATCACGGTTGGTCAAGTCGCGTGGAACCCACGACGCATCAGGTGACTCTCTTCCGATAGGGGTAATGCGCCGGTTGTGGAGGTTGGGATCAACGGCAAAATGCATCATGGTAGTGAATTCTGCACTAGTAGATGCATGCGGACCAGAACTAAGTAACATGACGAGTAGAAGCTCGAGCTCGGAATCCCAGGCACATGCCATTGAGAACGGGCTGTCCACTTCCTCGTCGCTTGTGGCGAAATCTCCGGTTTCAAGAAAGTTGTCATTGAAGATCTGCTCAGTGACGCCTGTCACTAGAATGTACTCGCCAGTTCACGTCACCAATCCGAATGTCCCCTTGATAAGGGCGTCAAGGCTTTGGTGGAAGTGCTCTTTGAATTCCTCTCTGCCCCGGTATGCGTATTGCGGCATTATCTTTGAAGAGGCTAACGGGCCTAGAAAGCCACCACCGGGCTCGTTGATGATTGCTTCTTCATAGCCCATAGTCTTTTATCGTAAATAGAGGTGTCATTGCTTCAGGAATTTTCAGAACAGAGCATGTTTTTAAACTTTTCCAACTCATACCTGGTTGAGCTCGAAGTATATGTGGGAAATGGGAAGGAGTCTGGTATTAGGAGGGGCGGATGCACCTCCGAGCTAGGCTAAATACTTATGATGCTGACTAAGACTGTGCAGACCGGGCACCCAAGGACAGGGGAAGAACCCATGCTCCGACAGTATATGTGGGAAGCGATGGATGATCTTCCATTGGGTGGCTGGTATGGCCGCCTAGCTAAGATAACTCTACCTGACTAATGTATGACTAAGCGAGGTCGACCCTAGGGGCAGGCGGTAACGGGCGGCAGTATGCTCCGACAGTATAGAATGTTCACGTGATCGAGCTTTGTACAATTACGTAAACACTTTATCGGCGGCGGCGCTCCGGAGCAACAATCTTCCCTGGTGGGATTCTTCAAAAATTCCCCGAATACTAGCTATCGCAGCAACCACAATTGCTGCTTATCGCATTCTTGACATTAGCAATGGGTAAGCGTGATAAGAAGAAGGTTAGTCGGTACCTATATCAAATCATTGTCAACGTCTACTGACGCTCTGCTGCAGTTCAGCAAGGGTGGTGGCGGCGGCGGCGCCCGCAACAACCGCGGAAACTGGCAAGAGCAGCCTAGAACGAACGAGCGGTTCGAGACCTACTATAACTCGCAGAACTTCGTTCCAGAGGAGGAGCGCGAGGTATTCTGGGAGACGCTGCGAAGGGATCTCCCCAACAGCTTTCGCTTCACGGGATCAAAAGGGTAAATATTCCTGCTCCGCGTTTGATGGTGGTGAACCCCGCTGATAGCTCGAAGCCATGCGCTCTCTGTCCAGGAGCGCCTGAAGAACTTTTACATCCCCGAGATCACTGCCGTCCAGTATGAAGGCAACAACGTCGAGCCTCCCCGCCCGGTCGAATGGTACCCCGACCGCCTCGCCTGGTCCATGACGACCCCCAAGCAAGTCATCCGCCGCTTTGCGCCATTCGCCTCGTTCCAGAAGTTCCTTGTCGCCGAGACCGACGTCGGAAATATCAGTCGTCAGGAAGTCGTCAGTATGATTCCGCCGCTCCTCATGGACCTGCGACCTGGCATGACAGTTCTCGACATGTGCGCTGCGCCTGGAAGCAAGTCGGCGCAGTTGATGGAGATGGTGCACGCCGGTGAAGAGGACGCCATGTTGCAGGTTTCGAAGCAGGTGACTGATGGGACTGTTGGTGCTGAGTCGGCTGGGCCTGAGGGGTTGGCGGATGATGGACGCACTACGGGATTGCTTATTGCCAACGACAGTGATCACAAGCGTGCGCACATGTTGATTCACCAGATGAAGCGTCTTAGCTCGCCGAACCTTATTGTTACGAACCATGATGCGACGATGTACCCCTCCATCAGACTGCCTTCCAGAGAGAGCGTTGATGGACGACCCACCCCCAATAGGTACCTTAAGTTCGACCGTATTCTTGCGGATGTGCCCTGTACCGGTGACGGTACGGCGAGAAAGAACTACGGTGTCTGGAAGGATTGGACTCCTATGAACGCCGTTGGACTGCACGTTACGCAGGTCCGTATCCTTGTGCGTGCCTTGCAGATGCTCAAGGTCGGTGGTCGCGTGGTCTACTCTACATGCAGTATGAACCCCATCGAGAACGAGGCCGTTGTTGCCAGCGCGATCGAGCGCTGCGGTGGTCTTGAAAAGGTCAAGATCATCGACTGCAGCCAGGAACTGCCCGGCCTCAAGCGCGCCGATGGAGTCAAGTCTTGGAAAGTCATGGACCGTGAGGGCCGTTTCTGGAACAACTGGCAGGAAATTGAGGAGCAGAGGGCTGCAAATGGAATTGCTGGCCTTGGCCGCCTTGCGGAGGGCATGTTCCCCCCTACTAGCGACATGCCGCTCGAGAGATGTATGCGCATCTACCCTCACATGCAGGATACTGGTGGTTTCTTCATCACAGTTCTCGAGAAGCAGTCCGAGATCCGCGCCAAGCCGGAGGACTCATCGAAGCAGATTCCCAAGGGCACCGTTGCTGCTTTGACCGAGGAGCTTGACAACAAGAAGAACGGAAATGGCGAGCCTTTGGAGAAGATTGAGGCGCTTGATGACTTGGTGCCTCATGACAAGGAAGGCGACTTGGAGACGGCGAAGAACGCTTCTGTCGCCGAGGCTACCCACCAACTGCCCTACTCTGCTACAAACCAGGTTTCTGCTAAGAGAGATGCGGAAAGCATGGAAGACGGTCTCCCCGTCAAGAAAACCAAGCTCGACGACGGATCAGAGGTCGTCATCGGCGATCGCCCCGTCCACCAGCCCCCGCCAGTCCCGGAAACCGTCCCAGAGACATCTGATGCCACCCCCACCCCTGCCACCGATACCCCCCAGGCTTCAGCAACAGACGCCCAGGCCAAGCCTCCTAAGCGGAAACCTGGCCAGCCCATCGAGGAGCCCTATAGATACCTCGACCCCAAGCACGAAGAGCTGCAACCGATCTTCGACTTCTTCCAGATCTCCGACCGCTTCCCTCGTGACCGATTCATGGTGCGAAACGCCGAGGCTACCATGACAAGAACAGTCTACTACACCAGCGCTCTTGCGCGTGACATCCTTGTCGCCAACCAGGGCCACGGTATCAAGTTCGTGCACTGCGGTGTTAAGATGTTCGTGAAGCAGGATGCTCAGCGTCTCAATGTCTGCCGCTGGCGTATCCAGACCGACGGTCTTCGCATGGTTGAGCCCTGGCTTGGCCCTGCTAGGGCTGTCACTCTTACGCAGAAGGAGACCTTCCGCAAACTCCTCGTTGAGATGTTCCCCAAGGTTGACGACGGTGGCTGGGAGAACCTTGGTGAGATTGGTGAGCGTGTGAGGGACATCCCTATGGGCTGCAGTATCATCTACATCAACCCGACAGAGGAGGATAAATTCAGGTATGTCATCTACGTTACTTACACTCTATCTGTAAAGCACATCACTAACTTAATAACAGCGAACGCATGGTCCTCCCTCTCTGGCGCTCCCTCCACTCAATCAACCTCATGCTTCCCAAGGAAGACCGCCGCGCCCTCCTCCTCCGCATCTTCAACGACACCACGCCCGTCATAAACACAACGCACAAGCGCACCCAAGCCGAAGCCGCTGCTGCTCAAGCCCCCTCAGCCGTTGAAGCCCTCGCCGCCGAGGAAGAAGCCATCAAGGAGGAGAATGCCGTCATCGGCCAGGACGAGCAGGAGCACATGGAGACGAGGGAGACATATACGCAGGCGAACGAGGAGGAGGATAGATTCAACACGACTGTATAATTTATTTCCATGTTAGGGTTAGCATATACTATTGCGAACTAAAAGCTTACGATTTTTGGTTGCTTTTTGGGACTACAGTGAAAAATGGAAAGAACGATTTGTAACCGCATTGATCGTTCCTGCCACAAATGAAGTCTTGTTCATTCAGGGAAAGTATGATTTGCAATGACCTCCATCGCTCCTTCCTATTCAAAGCCATGCACAAGCTAGGCAGGTGCGCGCTGGGTCGGGTCGTGCCTTCCTGAATTGTTTACCATCGATTAGACGTATAAGGCAGGCGCGACTCAGGCCATGACAAATCGTTCCTTCCTCACCTTGACCTAACCTACCCTGGAGGTACCGGAGATGAGCACCGACCACGTCCCAAGCGAGCCGTATGATGCCTGCATAGGCACATCTCACCATTCGTTCAACTCCTGCGTTTACCCGCTTAGTTGGCACAGACTGCATGTTGCGTTGCTGAGTGGCCAACCGGATAAATGCATAGGGGCATGGGGTATGCGGAGAAATTTCCCCGCGATCATTCCATTTCATCTATTAAGCTTGGACATTCAAATGACGCATTGCGAATTGACCTTGGAAGATGGGGTAAGTCCTGTCCTTTCCCGTCTAATACCCTCACTGAAGCTATTACTAGCCCTGCATGATCCGGGCCCAGCCCAATGCCTGCATCCCGGCCCTCCGCAACCAATTTCATCATGTCCGAAGGAGAGGCGGGGTTGAGCTGCTCTTCGGCACAGCAAGGGATAAATACGCCCATTGGTACCTGTGCATCTTTCGGGAATTGCTTTTTCTTGCTACGTAGGTGAATTGAATCCTGGGCTACCCCCGCAATCGGCATGAGGTTGTCTTCGATTTGCACGACTGCCTTGTTGGCAGTCCAGGCAGTTGCTTCTCCTCTTACGCACAAGGTTAGCGGGTTTACGATCATGGAGCATCCGGACCCGCTGAAGAGGGCTTTGTTGCAGGAATATGTAGGTTTGATTGTCTTCTGATCTTGAAGGGGTTCTGATAGACTGGCAGGTTACCTGGGACGAGAAGTCTCTCTTTATCAATGGGGAGAGGATCATGATCTTTGCTGCCGAGATTCATCCGTGGCGGTACGTCCATTTACCCTTTTCTCTACTGTTGAGGTACTAACCATCACAGACTCCCGGTCCCCTCTCTCTGGAAAGACATCCTTCACAAAGTCAAAGCCGCGGGCTTCAACACCATCTCGTTCTACGTCGACTGGAACCTCCTCGAGGGGAAGCCCGGCGAGTACAGAGCTGAAGGAAGCTTTGCATGGGAACCGTTCTTTGATGCAGCTGCGGAACTGGGTATCTATCTCATTGCTCGCCCGGGACCCTACATCAACGCGGAGGCTTCGGGTGGTGGTTTCCCAGGTTGGCTGCAGCGGATCAATGGGACGATTCGGACGGATGATAAGGCTTATTTGGATGCTACGGAGAAGTGAGCTCTACCATCTCCAATTGAATTATTGGAATACTTACTCCCGCAGCTACGTCTCTCACATTGGCGCAGTCATTGCTGACTACCAAATCACCAACGGCGGGCCGATCATCCTATACCAGCCCGATAATGAGTACAGTGGTGGTTGCTGTGGGGCAGAGTTCCCTAACCCTGACTACTTCCAGTATGTCATCGATCAGGCTCGCAGGGCGGGCGTCGTGGTGCCGACTATCAGCAATGACGCTTATCCTGGTGGTCATAATGCTCCTGGGACTGGTAAGGGCGAGGTTGATATCTATGGACATGATAACTACCCGTGAGTGTATTTTCCTACCTTTGAGACGGGGCTAATGATTATAGGATCGGATTTGATTGCGTACGGAGACCTTCAATAAACGAGATCAACAGCTAATGAAAATAGAGCAACCCTGACGTATGGCCGGAAGGCAATCTGCCCACTAACTACCGCGATCAGCATCTTCAGATGAGCCCTTTGACGCCGTACACCCTGGTCGAGGTACGCTCTCTGCTCCAGACCAAGTATAAACCACTGACAATTGTAGTACCAAGCCGGAGCGTTTGACCCATGGGGAGGCCCTGGCTTCGAGAACTGCGCTGCCCTGGTAGGACACGAATTCGAGAGGGTATTCTATAAGAATACTATCAGCTTTGGCGTGGGCATTCTGGGTCTATACATGGTAAGCCCTTAAAATTACTGGACAAACCCAGTTTGGCTAACGATCAGACCTTCGGCGGAACCAACTGGGGTAACCTTGGCCATCCTGGAGGGTACACCTCCTACGACTACGGCTCGCCCATTGCCGAGACGCGAGAAATTACCCGTGAGAAGTACAGCGAGCTGAAGCTGATTGCGAACTTCGTCAAAGCCTCTCCGGGATATCTCGAAGCCACACCGGGTAACTTGACGAACACGACGTATACCAACACCGCAGACCTCACTGTAACCCCGCTGCTTGGGAATGATACAGGTTCATTCTTCGTCCTCCGACACTCTGACTATAGCAGCCAGGCATCAACCCCTTACAAGCTGCGGCTCCCGACGAGTGTCGGAAACCTGACGATTCCTCAACTTGACGGGTCACTGACGCTCAATGGACGTGACTCGAAGGTCCATGTTGTTGACTACGATGTTGCGGGAACCAAGATTCTCTATTCCACTGCTGAAGTCTTCACGTGGAAGGAGTTTCATGATGGCAAGGTGCTTGTGGTATATGGTGGGCCGAATGAGCACCACGAACTTGCTGTCTCAGCTAAGGGAGAGGTCAAAGTCCTTGAGGGTTCTAAATCTAGTATCTCGTCCAAGCGGGTCCGTGATGCTGTGGTCGTGGCTTGGGATGTCGAGCCTACCCGACGTATTGTTCAGATTGGTGACTTGAAGGTATTGCTGCTCGGTATGTTGGTTCCAGCCTTAAAAGTACCAAGCTGACAATGTAGACCGCAACTCTGCGTACAACTACTGGGTACCGCAGCTTGGTACAGAGAGCAGCATCCCGTATAGCACGGAGGAAACAGTTGCTGCTTCTATTATCGTCAAAGCAGGGTACCTCGTCCGCACTGCCTTCGTCAAAGGCCACGACTTGCACCTTACTGCTGACTTTAACGCCACAACTCCAATCGGGGTCATCGGAGCACCGAAATCTGCAACTAGCCTCTTCATCAACGGCAAACAGGCAAAATACAGTGTCGACAAGAATGGAATTTGGAAGACAGAAGTCGAGTATTCACCCCCGGAAATCTCCCTTCCTAGCCTCGAAGATCTCGACTGGAAATATCTCGACACTCTGCCAGAAGCTCAACCGGACTACGATGACTCCGACTGGCCGGATGCCGACCTCCCGACGAAGAACACAATCTACCCTCTCAAGACCCCGACATCGTTGTATGCGGGTGACTATGGCTTCCAAACGGGCTATCTCCTATTCCGCGGCCACTTCACAGCCAACGGCGAAGAAAGCGATTTCTTTATCCAGACCCAGGGCGGCCAGGCTTTCGGCTCCTCTGTCTGGTTAGACGATGAATATCTAGGCTCCTGGACGGGCGACAACGCCTACCCAGACAACAACGGGACATACACCCTACCTTCGCTGGAGTCAGGCCAGGACTACGTTTTCACTGTAGTCGTCGACAACATGGGCCTAAACGAGAACTGGGTCATTGGCCAGGACGAAATGAAGAACCCTCGTGGGATTCTCAACTACCGACTTGCAGGCCACGACGCGTCGGATTTGATTTGGAAGATAACCGGTAATCTCGGGGGAGAAGACTATATCGATAAATCGCGCGGCCCATTGAACGAAGGCGGACTCTACGCTGAGCGCCACGGCTTCCACCAGCCGTACCCTCCATCCAACACCAAAGGGTGGAAATCGTCCTCCCCGCTCGACGGACTCTCGAGCGCAGGAGTTGCCTTCTACACCGCGTCATTTGATCTAGATATTGAGTCTGGCTGGGATGTGCCGATCTTCTTCAACATCGCAAACAGCACCACGCCCGCGCCCGCATACAGAGTCCAACTCTATGTAAACGGGTGGCAGTACGGTAAATACGTAAACACAATCGGACCGCAGACCGCATTCCCTGTTCCTGAGGGAATCCTCAACTACCGCGGGACGAATTGGATCGCCGTAACACTGTGGGCGCAAGAGAAAAATGGTGCGAAGTTGGATAGTTTCGAACTTAGTCATGGGACACCGGTAAAGACAACGCTGGATGTTGAGTTGGCGGAGCAGCCGAGGTTCAAGGCGAGGAAGGGAGTCTATTAGGTAGCTTACGGAGTAAATGGATGGCTGCGCTGTCATTGTCAGGCAGTGGATGGAGAATGCGCTGTGCCTGGCTGGCGAGTGGGCAACTGGAACTAAGAAGTGAGGGTCCGTCGATCGCGACAGATCGGACGGGTGACGGCCACGGGCGACGGGACAACAAGGCCAGGTTCTAGCTAGCCCAGCCACCGAATAAATCAACCACCTGCTTAAAACCACTTCTCCCCCGATTTATCCTGTCATCATTATCTCCTCCTGTCTTCTAAGAAGGTATTCTTGACATTTAATTCTACGAAAGAATATGTCCCGCTCGCAAATCGCATACTTCAAGCAAAACAAACCCTAACCGATCTACATTCCCAACCATAACCTTATCGATCGATCACCCGCGGAACGTCAACGGCGACCCCAGACTCAAGACTCAAGTCAAGTCTCAGCCATCAACATTCTCCAACAATGCCTCCAACTCCTCGTCCACGACCACTCCACCCCCTCGACCTCCTCTCCTGTCGTTCCTCAACCCTCAACTCCAACCTCACCACCAAATCGCAACCCTCCACCCTCCCCCTCCCCCTCTCCCCCCGCGACACAGAATACCACAAAATAACCGGCTCAGGAAACACAATCTCCATCCCCTCAACCTACGGCGGCAGCACAACCTCCCCAAACGCAGGCGTGATCGTCGGCGCCGTCCTCGGCGCCGTAGCCGGTTTCCTCCTACTCCTCTACCTCCTCTATCTAGGCCTTACATCCGGCCGACGATTCAGCGCTTCTACGATCGCAGGGACAAGCACGACACCAAGCGAAATTGTGGATGTCAGATACCGCAATCGGCCTCCCCGTGGTCCGTGGGGTCGCGGGTCAAGAGTTGGAAGGGGTGGGAATGGGAGTGAGGGGCAGATTATTGTTGAGGAGAGTCTTACGTCTCGCTCTAGATCTGATGGGGGCGGTGTGGTGGAAGTTCTTGAGGAGGAGAGCGGGGTTGATATGCCGCCGAGTTCGAGGAGTAGTTCGCGGACTAGGAGTGATCAGTATCGGAGGCGGGGGGTTAGTCATGGAAGGAGTAGGAGTGGGGTGAGGGGTGTTAATCCGATGGCTTATGGGGGTGGGAGTGAGTTTAGTGGAAGGTCTTAGGTGTCAAGGCCTTCGACGGAAGAGAAGGGGGAGAAAGAGGACATGAGGGGAAAGGGGAGGGTTGGATTGGAATGGGTGAAGGGCTGAAGGGGAAGGTCCTGCTCTGCTTTGAGAGGGAAAGAGCACGCGCTTACGTTCTATGATTTGATATGCCTGTTTTTGATCGGATTTTATGCGATTTGCATTCACATTTGCATGATTGATGTTCCTAGATTGACGCGATATGATACCATTTATGATATGATAGTTAATGATATGATAATGATGGGTTGACCGGGACTGCGACTTTGCGTATGGGTTAAGCATGAAGAGAACGAATGCAATGATATCAAAATTAGGTAGAACTCAATAGCAGAATGACTTGACGTGTCGACTTGACTGAACTGAACGGAACTGAAACCCAGATGAAACCAATCAACCCAGTACGTATGTAGAATCCCAAGTCCTGCGCCGAGCCAAACAAAGAAAATCAAAGAGAAGGGCGTAATGACCACGAACACCAAGTGAGCGGAGCGAGCGCGGACTCAACCATCAATCATCCAGGCCCGGCATGTTGCGGAGCGCCGTCTTATGCGGTGCCAAGACAGACAGACGGACCGTTCCATCTGTTCCCGTCTACCGCATCTTCATACCATATTGTTTGGTATGCCATGCCTCCAATCCCAAGCCATAGATATGCATTCTTTTCTTTCGATCCAATCCGCCCAGATTTAAGGCGAACGAGGCGAACGAGGCGAACCTAGAAAAGAATATCCAAACAACAACAACACGCCAAACCCGCCAGTAACCCAGCACAGATGCCACCACCACCTCCACTCCCCCCGCGCTGCTCCTCAGCATAATACCCCTGCTGCGGCGGGTACCCTTGCTGGGGGTAGTACATCGGCTGCTGACCACCCGGGTATCCCTGCGGCGGGTAGCCCTGTTGAGGCGGGTATCCGTAGCCGCCTTGCGGAGGGGGAGACTGTGCGTAGTAGTCGTGGCCGGCGCCTGGAGGAGGGGACTGCGCGTAGGGGTCGTGCACTGGGGCTGGGTAGGACGGGGGTGGGCCGTCCTGATGTATAGTTAGTTCGACGAACTGTGAGATGGAGAGAAGGGAGAGGGAACGTACAGGCTTGTTGTAGGACATTTTGTCGGATGTGTAGAGAAGAAGTTTTGATTAGGAAGAGGTTGATGGAGGACGTTGGGAAACGTTGGGAGGCGCAAGGGAGCAGCGGTTGACTTAGGTATGCGGAGATACGGGACCGGGTCGGTGGTTTAACCGTAAGCGCGGATGTGTTCTAAACAACAGAATAAACGAAAGAGAGATTTATCTGCACAGAAGACAGAGCCCGAAAGATTTTCGAAAGAGGGGAAATGGAGGAGATGTCAAGAAGAAAAGAAGAAGAGAGAAGGAGCCGGCGGTTACGGTAGAAAAGTGCAGGACTAAGAAAGACTAAGAAAGTTGGGGATCCGGCACTTGGCGCCACGGTTCATGCTAGGCAGCGCTATATTATTCACTCTGTGTCGTCTACGAAAGAAGGTCCCTGCTGAAGGAAAAAATAGTATATTCATAAATCTGCTGGGTATATGATTGGAGCACGATTGACTACAAACATGGTCTTGCCGAGTTATACAGACGGCGAGTGGCTGTTGGGCAGTTCAATTTGCACAGCCACTGCAGCCGCGCCACCCTGCGTTGACGCTAGTTTAGTCACATGGGGCTACGGATACCGGCTCGGCAACAAATACGAACTGCACTGTGATAGGAATGTCTGCAACGCTTCTTGCTTTCCAAGAGTTCAATACGTACAACGCTCAAATCCTGATTGCTCACGCTTTCGAGAAGAGGGGTGGCTAATTATAAAGGAGGAATATATAACAAGAATCAATGCTGAGCACCATCGTGACAAAAATGCTGTAAGAATGGGGAGATCGGTCAATGTTGAATGTTGCGTGAGAATAGGCGGTAAGGAAATGGTAGAAATGCGAGGCTTTTGGTTCCACAGGTATCAGAGGTATCCGCTGAAACTGAACTGACAGGTGTCAAGTGCAACGCTTATGCAAGTGCAAGTGCAAGTTCTCTCCGCAGTTGATGTTGGCGGTGTTCGTTTAAGCCTTCTCTTCGAGAGAAGCCTTCTGGAGGTCTTCGGTCACCTCGGCGGTCTCCTTCTCGGCCTTGCCATTGGTTTCGGTGGCCGCGCTGTCTTCCGCTTCGAGGCGGGTAATTTCTTCCTTGGCTTTGTTGATGTTCTACAAGAGTTAGTATGAATTGTAACAAAAAGTGTAGGCGATCTCACCTCTTCCGTCTTGGCGGCCTGGTTCTTCTTCCACTCGGTGATCTTGGCCGCAAGCTTCTCAACCACGGCGGGAACGTCGGACTGGTTCATGGGCGGGTCGGTCTTGACCTTGGCAAAGTCCTCAATGATACCAACGTTCATGTTGAACTTGGTCTCAGGAGCAGCAGGAGCAGGGCTGCCGTTGGCGCTGCCCTTCTTACCCTTCTTGCCCTTCTTGCCACCAGTACCGACAAAGTAGTCGTCCTCTTCCTTCTTCAGAACCTTCATGCCCTTGATGCCAGAGTCCTCAACGGTACGGCCAACCTCCGCACGGAAGCCGGGGCCATCTTCCTTCTTGTCGCTAAGGCCGAGAGCAGCAAAGTCGTAGGAGGGCTGGAAGTGACGGATAAGACCTTGCGCAACGAGGATCTCGTCGGTGTAAGCCAGGCGGGAAGCCTCTTCCAGCTTCTTGTCGGCAATCTTTCTCTTCTTCTCACGCTCAAAGGCCTCGCGCTGAGCCTTTTGCTTCTCGCGGCGGACCTTCCAGGCCTCGTCCTCGTACTCCTTGTAGGCCTTGCGAGCCTTGTAGTAGTTGTCTTTGACCTCGCGAATGGCAGCCCACTTCGTCTGCTGCTCGCCGTGGAGCTTGGTGCGCTCATCGCGCAGAGCGTTCAGGTTCTTGAAAGCGCCATCCTGCTCAGCCTTGATCGCGTCAAGTTCCTTCTGAATCTCAGTGTACTTCTCGCTCAGAGCCTTCTGCTCGGGGTTGTCGAGGGTCTTCTTGAGCGTAGCGATCTGGGTCTTGAGGTCGTCAATCACCTTCTGGGAGTCGTCGAGGCTGGCAAAGTTCTTGCGCTGCTTGCGCATGCTGGAGATGTCGGCAAGCATCTTCTTCTCGTCAACCAGGCGGAGGGTACCAGAGTCGACCTGCTTCTCGAGGCGGGCAATTTCACGGTCAAGTTCGTCGACATTCTTAAAGGACATGCGGCCGCGGGAGTTGTTCTGCTCGGCGATACGGGCCTTGAGGGTCGAGTCAATGGCGTTGATCTTCTCCTGGGTGCTGGTTCTCGTGGCCTTGAATCCCTGCTGCTTCTGGCGGATTTGAGAGAGTTCGGCGCGGAGTTCCTGCTGCTTCTTCGCGGTTGGCGAGTCCTGGTTGTTGGGCTTGGCAGTTTCGATCTTGGCCTTGACTTGGTTCTGAATTTCAATCAGCAGCTGAAGTGTAAAGAGTGACTGGAGTAATTGTCACGTGTGACAGTCAATTGCACCATAATGGAGTAAAAGAAGTACATACCAACTTCTCCTGAACAGCGGCGTGCTCCTTCTCAGCCTGAGCGAGACTGGCCTTGAAAGTCTCCTCATCAGGCCTCGTGGGCCTCACCTTGGGGGCCTCGGAGGCCACCTCGGACTTGACAGCAGCGGCCATGATTAAGCGGGGAAATGGGCAAAAAAACACTCAGGAATCGGACTCGAGGGAACGGACGAATTGAGCGAAGAAAAGTGCCCTGGAAAAATTCCCAAGAGCAGTGAAGAATAAAGCGAGAGAAAAGAAATATACTAAGAAAAGAGAGAACACAACGGGGAAGAGAGGAGAGAGAGAAGGGAAAGGGAGAGTGTCGGAACAATCTTTCTGGCCTTTCGTCTAGTCTGGGTTGCTTTTCCCTTCTGGCGCATTCTCTTCCCTCCGTCTCTCATTGGCGGCGCTTACCGTAGACGCTCTTAGCGCCCCGTCCGGATTTTTCGACCTTCACTCTTTCACGCCCGTACAGCTTCATCTTCAGCCTCTTTGCTCTTACTTTCTCCACGCTGCTCCCTCCATCTACCCTAAGGTTCTTCTCGCCTTCACTCCGCGACCATGGACGAGGAATACAATTACTCCGTCGACGAGGCCGACCGCGAGACCATCCGTGTCTGGCGCACATGGCGAACAGTCTTTGAGATGCTGCAAGACCGCGTACGACCTCTCCAGCCTCGTCGCACTATCATCATCTAACAAATCGGATATACAGGGCTACGAAGTAACAGACGAAGAAGTCCACATCGAGCTCGAGGACTTCAAAAACAAATACGTCGACGACAAAGGCTACCCTGCGTATGCACTTCCCTCCGAACACACACACCGTTGAAGTTATACAAAGAAAGAAACCCAACCCTCTAACAAAAGTGCATTTGCAGCCGCGAAAAACTCAAGGTCCAAGCCCGCCCCACCGAAGCCATGAAAGCGAAATACACACCCCTGCCTACACCCTCGAACCCCTCCCCCGAAGCCGACTGTGGCACCATCTACATCGAGTTCTGCCCTGACGACAGCGGCATCGGCGCGAAGCAAGTCCGTACATTCAACCACACTGTCGACGAAGGAAATTTCCACACGGGCGTCTTCATCACCAAGACCCCCATCTCGCCGTCCGCCGTCCGCATGCTTGCTGGTATCCCTGGGCGCATCTGCGAGCACTTCCAGGAGCAGGATCTGCTGGTGAACATCACGCGGCACGAGCTTGTGCCGAAGCATGTGTTGCTTTCCCCTGAGGAGAAGAGCAAGCTGTTGCAGAGGTATCGGTTGAAGGAGAGTCAGTTGCCACGCATTCAGGTTTCGGATCCGGTTGCGAGGTATCTTGGTTTGAGGAGAGGGCAGGTTGTGAAGATCATCCGGAAGAGTGAGACGGCTGGACGGTATGCCAGTTATCGGTGGGTTATCTGATCGGGCTCATCCGCGATATTTTCCAATTTATGAACTCGGGGATTCCGGGGGTTCCGGGGGTTCTACACATTTCGCTTCTTGCGGACCTGCGACAAACGACTCCACGAAGCCGGTCAACCAAAACGCGAAGATTGAGCCAGATCAGTGGAGAGCATCAACAATCCCGACGAAGCACGAGATGGTACAAGGCAAGAGAAAAGAGAAAAAAAGGCATTGGGCAGCATGGCGTAACGGCAAGGCAATTTTTTGGACGGTGTTATATCCCTTATTATGATTTCAGTCCTGCTCGATCGATCAGATCACCCTCAAATCCTAAAACTTGTACGAATTACTTATAGTCTCTCTTATAGATCGCATGTACAAATTCTCAAAGTTAACATCTATGCTCGGCAGAAAAGCCTCTAGCTGACCTCTCTAGACTCTCCTTTATATTCTAACATCTCATAAACTGACAGACTGCAGCTTGCAATGCTATTACTTGCTCCCTCCCAACTTCTCCCTAACCAAAGCACTCTTCCCCGCCGCAAGTCGTCCAACAGACTCAACCGTCGCACTCCCCAAAATATCAAAGACTGCTACATCAGCTTTAAGATCCTTCGCAAACCAGCTGCGCAGCTCAACAGCAACAAGTGAGTCAACACCATACTGGTGCAGCGGCTTGTTAGCGTCAAGCTCGGCCATGGATATAGAGAGGGCCTTGGAGAGACGAGCCATGAGTGCTTGAATCACGGTGTCGCTGGCTTCTTCCAGAGTTGAGGACTGCGCGAGTAAGGCGGCGACGGGGGCGCTTCCGCTCTCTGTTCCTGTGGATGTTGATGCCGAGGTCGATTGGGTTAAGAGGTGTCTGAATAATGACTTCTCGAGCCAATATACTTCGCCCGAGGCGACTTTTTCGGGATTGGGGGTTATACGAAGGGTTATTTGGCTTGGAGGTCGAGATTCGGTGTTTGAGCTGGGGCTGGGGGTCGAGCAGTATAAATCAAGCAGGGAATGGACTTCCACCTCTGTAATGGGTGTAAGAGCGGTATCTCCAGACAGAAGCCGCTCCTGGAGTCGCTTATCATCGACGACAGCACCGGTGAAACCGATTAAACCAAGATCAATCGAGGTAGCTTTCTCGCCGAGCGCGACTCGGTGCGCGGCAAGGGCATCCTGGAATGTGTTTCCCGCAGCATAGTTGGCTTGTCCCTTGGACCCAAAAACACCCGTAATCGAAGAGAGCATGATGAAGAAGTGCATCCCCGAGGGAAGCTGTCGGTGCAAGTTCCAGGATCCTTGGACCTTAGGCGCTAGTGCTTCGGACCAGGAGGCGTGGGACATGGACTCAAAGAGGGCATCTCGCAGGACCATTGCTGCTTGGATGCATCCTTTGACCGGGGGCATGCCCAGGACCTTGCTAGCTTCGAGGGCTTCTCTTAATGAGCCCGGGTCTGCAATGTCGCACGATGGAGTCAGGACGCGGATATTTCGACCTTCAAGCTCCTTGACCAGGTCCTGAGCTTTAGGGTTTTGGCTTCCAGAGCGAGAAAGCAGCAGTAGATTTCGAGC
The DNA here is from genome assembly GCF_047715825.1 of Aspergillus stella-maris. Classification (NCBI taxonomy): domain Eukaryota; kingdom Fungi; phylum Ascomycota; class Eurotiomycetes; order Eurotiales; family Aspergillaceae; genus Aspergillus; species Aspergillus stella-maris. The sequence goes on from NW_027396796.1 coordinate 903,999, forward strand.
TCCGCGGTCTGCAAGCCATATGGCAACGTTCCGCCCAAGCCCTCCCAAGCCGCCAGATATAACGTATGTGGCTTCCGAATCCAAGACGGTGCTAGGCCGCGTGTTAAGCACAGTCTGGACTTCATCCTCCTCGCGCATCTCAATAACAACTTTCCCAATATGCTTCCCGCTCTGCATAGATCTGAACGCCTTTTCCATCTCACCAATGCCATAGAGGTGCAACTCCTGCGCAGGTCGGAGTTTGCCTTTTCCTACCATCTCGAACACAGAGGACAAGGCTGCAGCGCACATTTCAGGCCGGTCATGCATCATAGATGCCAAATTGATCGCGCTGAATGAAACATTATGCAGGAACTGACGCATGTGAAGGGTGTCATTTGCAAGGATATCCTTGATTCCGATCTCTAAGAACCGTCCATACGGAGCAATGCATTCCCATGAAGCCCTGAGGCTTTCGCCAGCTAATGAATTGAAGACTGCATCAACGCCGCGACCGTTTGTTCGTGATTTAATCGCGTCAGCGAATAATGTTGACCGGCTAGAGAAGATATGTGACTCGGGGATGTTGTACACTTCCCTCAGGAAGCGCCTCTTCTCATCTGATCCCACGGTGGCATAGACCGTCACGCCGAGGTTCTGCGCTAACTGGATGGCTGCTTGACCTGTGCCTCCCGCGGCGGAGTGGATAAGGATCGACTCTCCCGCGCGCATGCGCGCAACATCATAGAGGGCAATATAAGCTGTAGCAAAGTTGACAGGGATAGCTGCAGCGCTTGAAAAGGAGACGCTTGGACTGATCTTGACAACGCCAGCGAACTCCTTCAGCCGGATGTATGTCGCAAAGCACCCACCAGCAAGGGCAGCCACCCGGTCGCCGACGGCAAACCGCTCACAGGCGGCGCCAGTGCGTGCAACGACACCCGAACACTCGAACCCGGTATGGGGCGAGTTGAGTTGACCCACGGCAATGAGGACGTCACGGAAGTTGACGCCAGCGGCTTTGACCTCGATCTCGATTTCATCGTCTCCAAGAGGATCACTGGCAACTGAGTCTTCGATGAACTTGAAGCCCGGTATTAGGCCAGATGAGACGGCGTCCAGCTTGAGCGGTACACTGGCGGACTTGAATTTCTGCATCTTTTGCTGCTTAGGTGATATCTGAGTTGCGAGCCGGTCGTTCACTTGCGTAGATGATACCAGTCGAGGGATATTCAGCAGGCGGTTGTGTTCAAAGAACTCAGTCTCCTGGCCCTCGCCACACTCGGAACCTCGTGATATGAGATGCTCAGCAACCTTCGTTATCTGGTTTTTCTGGTGCTCGGGGTTTGTCTTATCTTCTAGTGATAGCAGGTAGCAGCTCTTTCGGTCGTCCTCTGCCGCAAGCACACGCAGGAGGCCTTCGGAGAGCCTCATGTGAGGATGGGGAAAGGATGTTCCAGCGCTGGCGTTAACCCAGAGCGCATCGGTCGTGGAGCAAAGGAGGCGTTGCAACTTTTCGAAGAACTCTGGCTCTATATCAACTAGCACGGGCTTGAAAACTTCGAGGATGAAAATGCGCAATGAGTTGCTGTCGGAGAAGACCTCGATATTTTGGTCAATTGATATACAGTTGGCGGAAGATCTTACTCTGTCGTGGTATAGAGTAGCCAAAGACTGGGCGAAGATCTCCTGTCCCGGCTCGGAGGCATCATAGATGATCTCGATACCGCCTGCAGGCTGCAGTGCTGAAGTCGCGACATATTCGACGGCAGAAGAAACAAGCACACTGTTCTCGTGGCAGCGGTCGTCTTCGTAGTCAGAGAGCGCCACATCAAGCCCTGAGAACCCAGTCTCCTGAAGCAGCTCATGCCATTTCTCCCTGTCGACGCAGGGACCGAATTTGCGGTATGGTTCAGAACCTGTATGCATTGTTAACGAAGGACCAATTATCACAGAAAACAGGGTGCAGCTGCATACTCAGCCACCATCCTTCCAACAGTCCGAAGACGAACGCTGTGCGAATAACACTTGTCGAGGTAATTTCGTTCAGAATCAGTCTACCACCACTATAAGAAGTCAGCATTCAATCATTCCACTCCAACCTTGTCCGGTGTACTCACGGCTTCAATAACTTGCGCGCATTTGTCAGGGTAGTCCTCAAATCAGGTGTGGCATGGAGCACCTGCATTTACAATCAGTACTTGTTTGTAGTAAACACCCACAAGACCCCATATCAGCACGACATACCAAAGAAGCAACAACAACATCATAGCTCCCAATCTCAAACCCCTGCCCCTCCGGGTCCAGTCCAATATCCAAAGTCCGGAACCGCATGCGATCGCCCTCCGCTCGGAACTCATCCTGGGCGTCGCCGAAAAAGGACCGCGAGATGTCCGTATAGTCCCATTGGGCGTATCTTCTGTCATTGGAATCCGGGTTTTTATCATCCCGACCTAAACTGCGCAGCATGATGTTTGTCATTGAGCCTGTTCCAGCGCCCACTTCAACTATGCGGAGCTGGGGGTTGTGGTGGGAGAGTAGGTCGAGGTATGTGCTAAAGCGCTTGAGGCCGGTCGAGTCGCGGAGCTGCTCAAGGTAATAATTCCTCATCTGGTCACCCTGAAACAGGAAGCCCAGCGGATCCAGCTCGCCCGTAAGAAAGAGCTCGAGATCTCGCGCCACAGAAGCGATCAAGTATCCTCGACTGTTCTCATTGATTACTCGCTCTTCGACCTGTTTGATATACTCTTCATCATCGAGTCGACTCCTCCACGGCTCGAAAGCATAGGGCACTTGGCCATCGTCAAAACGCCGCTTTTGCTCAAACATCCAGTCAATGTACTTTGTTAAATGAGGCTGGGTTGCCTTCAGCTTGCTGGGTAAGTTGCGCAGAGTCTGTAGTATTCGTGCCGTGAGAAGGAAATCCACCTCTGTGAAGAAAGTGTCTAGCCCTCTTTGGTCTGCGACACTACTGATACAAAGATTCGTAATTTCGTCATTGTTCAAAAGGCTCAAGTCAGGCTTCCACTCAATACTGTGGCATCGCTGCTCGTTTGATGTTGTGGTTTGATTAATATCCTCTTCTGCGGAACTGACAACGTTCATTCGGAGCCCGGTCACTCTGACGACGGCTTGCTTTAGCTGTTCATCAAAGGCAACAATAGAGGCCGAGATGCCTTGCTGGGGGTCTTCTGAGCGAATGGCATGAGCTCTGAGCACATCGGACGAAAGCTGCGCCAAATGATCATGCGAGACCCAGAACTTGTCGACTTGCGTAGGCACCATGGTAGGAATGGCTTGGGCTCCCCATTTAGTCGATGGCCATAACCCCGTCTGGATAATGGCGTCCAGTGTAGTTGGGTGGATTGTCTCTTTGCCAGTGGAGAAATTCCGAACGTTGCTCGTTACGGAGTTCTCGTCGTCGCGGTGCCATGCCAGTGAGGTAACGAGCTGAAATGCTTCGCCGTAGCATAGTCCACATTTTTCAGTAAATGGATAGATAGCTTCATCTTCCATAGGTGTGACGGCTGCTTGTTGAACAGTATGATAGCGTTTGACTTCCCCGCCGAGCAGCTCCCGAGAAACCTCGGCATCTCTCTTATCTTGCTCTTTGCCCTCCTCTAGTGCGTACACGACCTGGATAGTTCCCGTGCAGTTCTCAGTCCAAATCTGGTTTTCAAAAGTGCAAAGCCTAAATGCGAATGTGCCAGTGCTCTTGGCATCTGCGCTCTGCAGGGGACGCATGTAGAAGCCCGTTTCAATACCGTCTGTATTGGAAGGAACACGTATGGCAGCTTTGAAGATCGCGTCCTTGACAACAAAGCCATCGATCTTCTTGCCGGGCTCGGCTATTTGCTTTGAAGCTTCAATGGCCATGACTATCATTCCCATACCTGGATATAGTACTGTCTCGTTGACCTGTGGGAATGAATCAGTCCGCAATTCGATCCATTATATCACAATGATAGAACAAACCTTATGGTCTTCCACCCACGACATCTCATGAATACGAATAAAGTGCCTCCACCTTGCTTCGAGTGGGTTCAAGTTTGAGTCCGGAATACCGAGGAGATCATTGCGTCCGAACCGTCGTAGACGATGGCCTCTGCTCAGCTGGCTCTCGTGCCAATACGACTTCGAGTGGTCGAACGGATACTCAGGCAGATTTGGCAAGCTTTTGGCTCCCCAACTGTTGCTGATATTCACGCTTGATAAATCGACGGGATACCCAGCGCAATGAAGGTGGCCAGCTGCCATGAGTGCAGTCTCAACAGCGTGGGCATTGCGCACAAGCATCGAGAGGTATGTAGTCGTCTTTTCCTTTTTCATAGACTTGAGTATATCTTTGCAGGGTGCTTGCAAAACCGAGTGTGGTCCCACCTCCAGTAGGTGGTGGATCGGCATATGTCGACGATGGCTCCTGTCCAACTTTCTAGCCGGCTCTGCCTCTCCAGAGCTTGCGCAAAGAGCCGAAAGTGCATCGAGAAACAGTACTGGAGAAACCATGTTCCGCACCCAGTAATCCGCACTGAGTAAGTCACTAGGATCAACCCAGGTACCTGTGACAGAGGAGACCATTTCTGGACAAAATTTGCGGTCACAGCTGCTGGGCACCTCCAACACACCTATTACCGCGCGGTACTCCTCGGCAATCTCTTGCATTTGGTGTGAATGGTACGCAACGCCTACCTTTAGTTTGCGGGCGAAGATCTCGGCTTCATCGAGTTGAGCCTTGAGAATGTCTATCAATTGTTCGTCCCCAGAAATGGTAAGACTCTTTGGACTATTGACGCAGGCGATGCCAATCTGCGCGCCGGGATATTGACCATTGATCTCCTCGAGATGTAGACATGCGTCTTCTGGCGTGAGAGCAACGGCAAGCATTGTTCCTTTTCGTCGACTATTGACCGCAAGCCACCCGGATAACTTTCCACGAAGGAAGGCTATCTTCCAGGCTGACTGTCGGGAGATTGCTTGGGCAGAGTATCTATGAGAGCATTAGTTTTTGCTCAGTATCGTCAAAACAGCCCAAAGAACATACGCTGCCGCAATTTCACCAGACGAATGCCCAACTACTGCCTGGGGCACTAGGTTCCAGCTACGAAGCAGGTCCACCAGAGCCACCTGAACAGCAGTTGTCAGGGTCTGGCTATATTCTGGCTTATTGATATTGGACTCGGATTCGGTTTTCTGGAGCTCAACTTGGGGTGTGTCAGTTTTCAAATGACTTGCATAATAAGCGAAGGGCGCTTTACGTACACAAAGCACTCCAGGTGCAGCCTATCGATTTGAGGTAAATGCCTGCTGAGCATATACTTTCGTAGAACGTAGGGTAGGCTGAAAGGAGCTCGCGGCCCATGGCGTGCCACTGAGCTCCTTGCTGTGCATTGTTAGAGACTATTCTAATTCCACTAAACCTGGTAAACCCCTGAGCAACTTACCCCGGAAAATATCAAAGCCAGGATAGGAGACGTGATTGACCGAGCCGCAGAAGCGAAGTTATCTGGCAGTGCGGCCCATTTATCAGAGGATCGAGCTACAACAAATGACCTCCAAGAGAAATGAGTCCTTCGCAATCCAAGCGTGTACGACAAGTCGTGCAAATACTGCGCTTTGTCATCTGGTATTAAAGTCGAGTCTGACAGAAAAGACTTCCAGGAGTCCTGAATTCGAGTGATTCCTTTTTCATCAGCAGATGACCACACGAGAAGCTTGGGGGAGTCCAAGCTCTGCTCTCCCACTGAAGTTCCATTCGATGCTCCGTTAGCCACTCTATTTGTTGCACCTTTCATTACTCCGTTAGTTGCTCCATTTGTTTCTCCATTCGTGTTCGAAATTGTGTGATCCAGACACAGAGATTTCTCTGGACCTCCAGCACTGTTATGGTTCCCCTGCAGACCACGAAGACGCAGAAAATTATATGCATCATCGAGTACAATATGCGAGTTTGAACCTCCAAAGCCAAAGGAGCTGACTGATGCTCGTCGGAGACCATTTGTTGGCCATGGGGTGGGCTCGCTCGGGATCTACACTTAGGGTTAGCGACAGCCCACTCACTGACATTCAGACCCGCCATGAGCTAATGGGAAAGCAAACCTTGATATGAAGAAACTCGTCATCAATTCGAGGATTGAGACTTTGGAAGTTTGTGCTCTGCGGAGGAATAATGCCCTTCTCCAGGGCCAGGACTGCCTTGATCAATCCGGCTACTCCGGCCGCTCCTTCCAGGTGGCCGATTGTTGATTTCACTGACCCTCTATTATAGGAGTCAGCCTCAAGCGCAAAAGGATAACAAATGGGATACACAAACATATATAGGGGATCCTCGTTTGACCGAAAAGGCCGGAAAATTGACCCAATAGCTTTACTCTCAATGGGATCGCCCACCGCCGTTCCGGTCCCGTGGGCCTCGAAATAGCGCGTGTCCGCCATATCAAGGCCACCCTTACGATAGGCATCTCGAATCAGCGTTTCTTGCATCTCCATACTCGGCAGCGTAATGCCCGGCGTCCTCCCATCCTGATTCGACGCAGACGACCGAATGACAGCGCGAATTGTGTCACCGTCTCGAATTGCGTCGTTCACGGGCTTAATGACCAACGCGCCAACACCTTCACCTCGGGCATACCCGTTGCTTCGCTTGTCAAAGCTGTAGCACCGGCCGTCGGGGGACATCAGTCCTAGGTTATCTAGGATTAGCCCAGTCTCCAATGTTAAGATAGCGTTGCTCCCAATGGCTATTCCCATAGTTGAATCACCGCTCCAAATGGATTGACAGGTTAAATCGACTGCCATCAAACTGCTAGAGCAGGCTGTGTCGACGGTAGCACTGGGTCCATTGAGGTTGAAGAACCAGCTGACACGGTTGGACTGCATGTTCATTGAGGTTCCTGTGGCTGAGAACTTGGACATGGCCTGCAAGTCCTTGTTCTGGATGGTTTCGTAGTCGTGCCCAAATGAGCCTGTGAAAACGCAGGTTTTCGAGCGGGATAGTTTTTCCATGGTTATACCCGCATTTTCAAGTGCTCGGTAGGAGGTTTCGAGCACCAACCGCTGTTGAGGGTCCATTGCTTCAGCCTCAGTCGTTGTAATGGAGAAGAACGGCGCATCGAATAAGCTAAGGTCCTCCTTCATGAAATGCGCGTGTTTCACAGACAGACTATCCAAGCGATTGGAATCAGGATGGTAGTGGGCATCGATGTTCAGTCTGTCTGAAGGAAACTCTGTCGCGGCACACCTTCCCTGCACGATCATGTCCCAGAAGGACTCCGAAGTCACAGCATCCTGGGGGAACTTCAGCGAAAGCCCTACTATTGCCAATGGTGGCAGAACATCGTTTTGTTGTGCCGGCATCGTTAATTAGTTTGTAGACTCTTGCCTTTGTTTCCGTTGTCTATGGTCAATTGAACGTAAGAAGTGAACTTGAGGTCAGTGTAAGCCTCGCATTAAGTGCAATGTAGAGAGAGGGAGCGCACCAAATCGAACGTGTCAACCCGTGGCTGAAGAAAGTCGTCACCCTTGGTACATGCATTATGCATGAGGTGAGACTGAGCTGGCATAGCCATGCAAGGTCTGGCCCGAGGGCGCTGGAGTCGCGGCCATTCAGCAGAGGTCCCTCAGCCGCAAACGCTCACGCACACGTCTTGGGTATGACAAGTGGATATGATTGATAATGAAATCGGCTGCCAGTCGCAAAGCCATTGCGCCTATCTCATCGATTTGGTGTTGGGTTCCATCTGGGCGGGGCTAGAAGATAAAATTGGTCCTGTGCGCTGAGAATTCCTCTTTTGATCACGGAGTACTCTACAACGGGGGTCTATCAAGATTGAGCTAAATCAGGGTCTTCTCTACCCACTGGACCACCAGTGCTCGATCTTTTCGAATTCTCCATTTCACAGTCTGGGCTGTTGGGAAACCATGCGATTTCTTTGGTACGTCCTGTGACCTTACCTTGCGATGCCTGCGGTCAGAATTGACAAGCACAGTCTTCACGGTATTGGGTCCAATTCCCGAATTCTGCAACAGCAGACAGCCGCACTTCGATATGAGCTTGGTACTCAACACACCTACGACTTTGTTGAAGGCACTGTCCCATGGGAGCCGGATCCAGGTTTGTCTACCAACCTTGATCAAACCTGCTAGTTGGAATCCTGACAGACCATCGCCGCAGAACTCAAAGCAAACATGCTCGGTGACGAAAATACCTTTTCGTACTGTGATCCTGCAAGCGCACAATCATGCCTCGCGGTGATATCACTTTTCGAAGAATACATTGCCACCGAAGGCCCGTACGACGGCGTCATCGGTTTCAGTCTGGGCGCCAACGTAGCTCTCTCGTGGATGTTGCAGCGTCAGCGAGATGGCAAGCACCTGCCCTTCCGAGTAGGCATCTTCTTCGCCAATGCCTTCCCGCTATATGACATAGAGGCACTCCAGCAGGGCCGAGTGGAGTATGCGCGTGAAATTCCTGAAATGCTCCATCTGCCGACCGCACATATTTGGGGGGCAAGGGATGCAGGATCGGAGTATGCATTAGTCTCTAGCAGAGCTTGTAAGGACGCCGGACGATCGGTGTATGTGCATGGCAAGGGCCATGAGATTTCCACGGCATCTGACGACTTGATCAACATGGTCAAGGTAGTTAATCGGGCTATTGGCCAGGCATGCTAGGGTTAGGCAGCACAAGGGTAAAGGTGGAGGAAGAACATGTAGCACAAATGCACAGATCGGTGAATAAATACTCTGCTTGTCGACATGCGATCTGCAATCGTTGTTCAAACCACGTAAATTTCCTCCTCCACCAAGAAGAGCATTGGCTGGATACCTCGCCCTCTGGCTGGAGATACTCCACAGATGGTAATAATAGATTACAGGTATTCGGGGCTTCTGTCAGCAAAGTCGAACTGAATAAGTGTCAGTAATCATAGCCAAGGCCAGCCAGAACAATAGAATTGTTCAAAGCGCGCCATCCAACTCTATTTGACTGGCTGAAGGATAGTGGGGGTACGTGCATGAGCTCGTCTGCAGGAATGTTACGCCTTGCAGATTCAGCTCTCGTTACTCAGCCCGCCAGCCGCAACTGTCACCTTCCAAGAGTGTCAGCTATTGCTAGCCAACATTGACTGATTCAAGCAAGATGTTGCGAACAGATCATAGACCTTGCAGATATAAGCCCACGAATCACAAGCCCTACCTTCGTGGCTGGGCGGCTACAAACCACAGCCTGTTCCTCAGCTGAAGGGTGGCCCTGGCCGTCAATCTGCGAGAAAGAGACCCGTCAACAATTCTCGTCCTGCTTCCGATCCGATTTTGCAGGAGCATTGCAAGAATAAATGATGGACTCTCAAAGCGAGAAGGAAACTTCGGCTGCGACAACATCAGGCGTGCCTTCACAGGGAACCTCAGGCTTCCTTCATGGTGTTCGGCTGTGGATCGTTGGCTTTGGGTATGTCCAAGTAGTTCCCTTACAAAAAGGCAAATCGGCTAATACAGAGTGGTTGTAAAATAGCTTGTGTTTGAGCCTCTTCTTACCGTCTGTAGAGGTCAGTATCGTGAGCACTTCTCTGGTCTCCATCACCGACGAGCTTCATGGCTTCGATCAAAGTACTTGGGTTATCACCTCTTATCTGCTTACCTATACTGGTTTCCTCGTGATTTGGTCCAAGTGCGGTGATATCTTTGGAGTTAAACCATCGCTTCTATGTTCTCTGGCTTTCTTCATTGCGTTTAGTGGGGGTTGCGGGGGGGCTCAGAGCCTGAACCAGCTGTATGTTTGTCCAAACCTACCAAGGTGACTAACCTAATCGCGACCGCTGTAGGATCATATGCCGTGCTTTCCAAGGCGTGGGTGCGGCGAGAGTATACACTTTGACGCTCTTCTCGTTACTGCGTCTGGTACCTCACAACAAGTATGATATGATCGCTTCTGTCGCAGCTGGTGTCATGGCCATAGGGCTCGTCTTGGGACCATTGATTGGGGGAGCAATCAATGTCTCGGGGGATTGGCGCTGGATCTTCCTGCTTAAGTACGTACTTCCTTCGCTGGGCCAACCCGAGCCTTGCGTTCAGCACTTGATACTGACATGAGCTTTGATTCAGTCTCCCTGCCGGCGCAGTCGCCTGGCTGATGCTTCTCATGGCAATGCCCCCTCACTATCCCTATCACTCACCCGTGCGAACAGAGGCTGAAGGCCCTAGTCGCAACACGTTGAACGCTCTGATTGCGAACCAAAAGGCATTCTTCCGTCGCGTTGACTTTTTGGGCGCCTTTTTAGTCCTGGCCGCCTCAATGTTTATCATTGCGGCCCTGCAAGAGGGCAACCTGGATTATGGCTGGTCTTCTGCCCTCATCATCGCCTTTATTGTTGTATCCGGCGTTCTTTGGCTATCATTTCTTGGCTGGGAGTGGCTGCTCAGTCACCGACTAGGCTGGAAGGTTCAACCAATGCTCCCTTGGCGATTGACGCGGAATCGTGTTTTTTTGGGTGTCGCACTGTATCTCCCCCTCCGTTTACCCACACTATTTGCTTTGCAGAGTAACCCAAGCTAATCCTGAAATGAAGCGGTTTTCTCCTCACTGGTGCCCCTCTCACAATCTGTGTGATAGAGCTCCCACAACGCTACCAAACCGTCAATAACTCCTCACCCATTTCCGCGGGCGTTAACCTCCTCTCCTACGCCCTGGCCCAACCGGTGGGGTCCCTTCTCTGCTCATCGCTATCTGGGCGGTTGAAGATTCCCTTCATCTGGATTATCCTCACTGGTATTATCCTGCAAATTGTGGGCTTGTTTCTCCTCTCTACCATCCCAACAGACCTCTCCCTATGGACAGGCCAGTTTGGGTATACCGTTCTTGCAGGACTTGGTGTTGGTATGGCTGTAACGGCAGTATACATCATGGTTCCGCTGGTGGTCGATGAGGAAGACCAAGCAATTGCACTAGGCACGGGGCTGCAGCTTAGAATGCTCGGCGGGGCACTCGGAGTTGCGATTGCGACGGCGATCTTGAATAGTCGATTGAAGGGGGAGCTAGGTGCCTTTCTATCCCAACAGGAGCTGAATGCAGTTTTGGACTCGGGGCAGGCAATCGACTCTTTGCGGCCAAGCGTGCAGAACACGGTGAGGAAGGTGTTTGCCGAGGCATATAATCAACAGATGAAAGCTGCCGGTGGTTTCTCGGTTGCACAGCTCTTGGTTGTTGGGCTGATCTGGAAGAGGAAACAGGTGAGGTTTGTGAAGGATGCAGCGACGGTGGAGTAGGTGGTTGAGTAAACCCATTCAAAGAGCGTTGTTAGAAGTTGGTGGTTTACGCATGTTTTGGCGATGCTCTTTGATGTCAGGGGGATCATTGTGTTTAGACACCCGTCAAATGGATGCAAGGAAGAGGAGTTTGAGTAGTGGGTGGGATTGAGTGAGATGGCAGGAGCGATGGAAAAGTGATCTAGCCAGGTCAGTTGTCAGGTAATTGAAGTGCAACTGGCCTACCCTCCAGCTACGTCAGGTTTCTTTCTTACCTACGTAGTAAATGTATTTGCCCTTTCAGCAACAATTATCAGATGCCCTGGCCAGAAGATATTTAATGCAACCTGGATGCAATATACTTGTTCAGCAAGGCCGGGTGGGAACCATTCTGATTGATAGTATTAGATATAAATGAATAATTATTATGCTATCCAGTTCCAACATATCCAAAAACACCGACGCTAATATGCCATGATTGTTCGCAAAGGGGGAATAATGCCGAGAAACAATAAAGTATGAAACCTATTCCACCCATGAACCCAAAAATCGTACATTCGTAAGATCAATATCAGGGATTTTTTGACAACAAACCCCCAACGTCCTGGAGCTCGAATTCATCTGTGTTCTCGAATATCGTACCAGAGACGCCCGACTGGGTCCGGGATGAAGGAACAGGTGAATCAGGTGGATCGCTAAAATGTACGCTGGATCGTCGCCGACCTTGTTGAGAGCCGCGGCGTAAACCACCCGGGCGTGGATTGGGCAATGAGTGTAGAAGATGTTGTGAGGTTGGTGTGGTAAGGGGCGAGATGTCGCCAGACGGAGAGAGTAATCCGCCTACGTCGTGGAGGACGGGATTTCCTGGTACGCTTGTGGTCTGAATTGTGGGAGTAAGGTGGTTGCTACTGAGGTTGCTGCTGTAATTGTTGTGACTAGTGGATGGAGGAGTAGGTTGAGCAAGGAGACCGCCGACATCGAAGATGGGGACCTGGTCAGGAGAGTCGTGGGAGGGGCTGTGGCCGTGGGTGGTCTTTTGTGAGCGGAGGTAATCGTGCGGACTGACTTTGATGTCGAGGCTATTTCCAGAGGATTCATCGTCATCGAACTCGGTTGTCTGTCGGCTAAAGGACCAGTTCGGATCGAGACCTCCAGCAGCGATGGGGGCTGGACGCGGTTCTGCCGGAGCGTGGGAAACCAAGTCTGGATCGAGGCGAATGCCCATATCGCGGGCAAGGTCAGAGTCGCTACCCCAGTGGTGATGGGTGATGGTTGCACGACGAGTAGAGCTATGGTCGAGGCTCTCGTTCACAGACGCAGAACCCAATGTGTTCTTGTACTTGATCTTCTTCACTCCTTTATCCCTCACAAACGAGCTGATGACAACGACGTTCGAAACGGCCGTAGCAGCTAAAATCTCGAGGGATGCTAATAGTGATCGGTATTGCTGAGAGCCTTTATGCTGGATCACAGAAGGTACCCGATAGCTCGTAATAGCGACTAAGATTAGTGACAACGCAAATAGGACGACAAGAGCGATCTTCCGTCGTTTTGGCATGTTTGTCATCATGATTAGAGGAATTGGAAAGGCAACAAGGAGCAGATCTGTTATGATATCGCACGCTCCCATCGTAATGACATTGGCATACCCGGAGCGACAGCTCGGGCCTGGGTCGGGAACGACTTGCCAGTGGTGAGAAAACGGTTGGCACTCGGCAAGTGTCGCAATCACTACCGCGATCAGGGTCGATCCCAGAAAGTAGTATATGGCAATGAGGAAGATCCGAAGGGACCGCCGCCAGGTTATCCCGGCAATGCGATTGAGGAATTCGCACACGGTTAGCTTGGCCATCCAGATGAAGATCGCGTAAAATATACGGGCTGCGAGAACCAGTCGACTCCCGATTTCTCTGTGGTAGATATCCTCGTCTGTCAACCCATCCAGTTTTGTGTTGTTTGTCCCCCAAATAAGCACGACATGCACAAAAGCCATCCGCACTAACAGAGGGAATATGCTCGCCATCATTATTTTGTCCTCGCGGAAAAGGCGCTCAATGCGAACATATCGGCCGCATACCCGCGTGACGATAATTGCGAGAGAAACGCCCGTCGCCCACCAACTGACCAGAAGTGTAGGGTTGTCGTCGAGTCTCGTGCGAATATCCGGGGGGGTCGTGGAGTAAATTCCACGCGGTTGAATTAGCGATGGCATCGTGGCGGCGGCGGCTGGACCGCCCCAAGCAGGGGCCAGCGCGAAGAAAGCCCAAACTTGCAACCAAACTTTCAATATCTATAGCAGTGATCGGTGCGGACTTGCTATAAATTCTGCTGTAGTGCTGTCTGCCGTTCCATCGTAATTCATGACTCCGTTCCGGTGAGTGGGCACGTGCCCGCGACCACTGCGGGGATCAAGCTCTGGAGTCTGCAGAAAGCGAAGAGCGGAGAATAGTAGGGCGGCGATCCTGGAGTGCGGCTTCGAAGTTTATCGGATAGAGGCGTTGAGGATCGCGATCGAACAAAGATCGAGCAAAGCTTCGAAGTAGAGTGAGATACAAAGACAAAGGACTCAACAAAGAGCTCGGACGGAGGACTCGAGATACGGTGGTACAGAAAGGGGATCGTGGCTGGGTCGGTCTTGGTATTGTCGCTGGCAAAAAAACCAAATATGGTCGATTTCACCGCTGGTGTGACGTAAAAGAGTTAGCTTCACGGACCACGTTCTGTCGCCAGAAGCTGCCGAAATGGCCCCAAGCGCAAGGTCGTAAGGGACAAAATCGAGGGAAACATCAAAGGAAGAGGATGGGGAGCGCATCCTTCAGTTTTTATCGGAGAAATCATGACTCGATCGAGCTGCCAGTCACCCACTTATCCGCAAGTGATGGCTGTCATTAGCATCGTCACTCTGTCAGCGATAACAACTGGTCGTTAAGATTACGACGGAGGTCCATGGCACGGCCACCGAGCCGCGATAGCCTCTGATATCGAGCATCGAGCTAAGAGGGGAAAGGCATACCCCGGAAAGCGCCATTTTCCGCAGTGAATTGGCCCCTCGGCCGGTCAAGCGATGGCGGAGCGGACGAATAACAGACGGGCTATGAGGCGGAGCCCCGACTAAGGAATGGATCGATTCACCGTTGGGCCATCCAGAGAAGGGCGATAACCTAGGCCAATCAAGGAGCCAATGGTCGCTCATCCAGTGAGCTAGCGACTGATCATTTTCTCGGTTGTCACTCGTTGAATCGACAAGATCAGTGGTTTGGGGGCTGCCTGTTGGACTTTGCCATCACCTTTACCATCGATCGTGGTCGAGAGCTCTGATGCGAGCAACGGTGATTCGCCGAGATAAGGCCTAATTTGACAGATTGCTCACATGAATCGCGCTGCAGCTGTCAAAAGATGATTGGCAGGGTTCCTGTTGGCCTGAACCCGATCCATGGCCGATGGAATCGCGACATCTGGGTCCGTGGGGTCTGGAATTAGGCGTGGTCTGGTTGTGTTGGAGAGAGAGAACGCGAGAGGAAAGGAAGCCGTTGGAGAGAAAGCACGTGCTTCCCTAGCAACCTTGCTCTCACCACACAACAACCCGAGGCCTCCCTGCTCCAACTCCCCTGTCGATATCACAGATTTGCTTCTTCCGTTTCATTGAAGACCCTGTAATAGCCAAGCGATGTCACCTTGGCCAATCCTTTTCGCACTCCAAGATAGGAAATCCCACACGAGACTCGCTGCCCATAATCCTCGTATCTACACTGAATCCTGGTTCCTTGGATCAGCCCACTCTACTATCAGCCATGAGGCACCGTCGAGAGAAGCTCAGATTGCCGAACCACGCGAACCTTGATCTGGAACCTCCCCCTTGGTGGCTGTGAACGCAACCCTGGCTATCTGCATGTGATTTGCCAAGATAACTGGGATACATATTATCCCAGACTATTGTCGCCTGGTCGGAGTACTCCGTCGAGCATCTCGCACCGATTGCGGTATTTTATTCCTTCACCCACTCTTGCGACCTTTATGAGCAAACGATAACATCATTTTGGTTATCCTTGCTCTAGAGTTACATAGGGCCTGGGAAGATCGCTGTCGAAGACTGGATTCCTATGTAACTTCACTAACATGAAACAGTCTTCAAGGAGATAGTCTCGAGTCGAGACAAGGAATTGTCGAACTGTTGTCGTCATTCATATTCAAAAGAACTTCTCCCGTCGCTATCTGCGCTTATTGTCTTCTAGAAGGAGGGAGTTTGGGAGCTAGCCTTCGATAACAGCCACCCTCCAGTTCACAATCATTCTAGCGCTGTTCTCGCTGCTGAATCGGTTTATCAGAACTCACTGCATACCAAACAGCACTATATGATTGTTGTGTCGTCTTTTACTGGCCCAAACTGACGGAAAATCCTTCCAGAGAATTCCAGGCCTTGATTCTTTTCATATCATGGGAAAGGCTTCGAAGAACCGAGGATATCTGGCGAGATAGTATCTTTCTGTGTCAAATCCACAAAGATGATGACTGGTGCACGGCCGCAAAGCATTTGAAGGGCGACTCCAACGTCAAGGGCATTGTGAAGTTGCTTCCTCGCACGCAATCCATTTACTGGGAAAGCAAAGGAACGCCGCATTTCATCAGCCTCAAACCGAGAACGTCGTCAAAACAGCCCCAACAACGCAACCCAGGCAGGAAAATCTGCCGCAAGCAGCCGCACGAAATGGATTCCCAACCACGTCTCTACATAATGCGTACTATCATTCTCCCCTTCCTTGCGTTCCTCGCTGGGCTTCATAATCCTCTCAGTGAGCCCCGACATGGTCGGCGCAAAGACGAAGTGTGCACATGTCCCGATCAACCCAGTCACATATAATTCTCGACTCCCCCTCTCATTGGTAATGGCTCTCACGACAGGGATCATGAGTATCGCGCTCACTGCCGAGATTGTCACCATAATGAGACCGACTAGCAGGTTTATATTCGTATCGAAGACGCGCCGGAACCACAGAGGTAGTAACGATTTAGAGTGTGGGCGCACAGACGGGTGCAGAAACGCAGAATAAAAGAGAGCTTCGCAGCCAGCGTATATGAGGGTCCCAGTGCTGGATATCAGCGGTGTGAGGAAGAGGAGCTTTTGTGGATTGTTGAGGAGGATAGATGCCATCGGG
The DNA here is from genome assembly GCF_047715825.1 of Aspergillus stella-maris. Classification (NCBI taxonomy): domain Eukaryota; kingdom Fungi; phylum Ascomycota; class Eurotiomycetes; order Eurotiales; family Aspergillaceae; genus Aspergillus; species Aspergillus stella-maris. Next base: position 920,369 of record NW_027396796.1, read on the forward strand.
CTGAACTGAATTGCCCTTGCAAGAATCGAGGTAAGCTAAATCGAGATTAAACTAGTTCTCAGGTACCAGCAACTGTCGAACCCTTTGCGGAACCAAGTATGATTTTTGATATAGATCTGTGCTCCATAAGTCCTGTATATAACTCGACGATCGGAGAGATTGATTTCCCCACAGCCGAGATCATGCCATGCCGAGAGCCCAGCGGAGATTGTACCACCGTACGGTTCTAGTACCTAACACATGTGTAACCTATAGGATCCCGAGTACCAATGAAGTCGGAGGTGTCATATATATACTTGCATTGTATACCTAGGTAGAGCAGCTAGCTAGGAAGCAGGAACTGGCACAGTCGGACATGGGCCCGCGGCAGTCGCGCCTTCCCCAATGGAATAGGTCCTTAAGCAACATCGGGAAAGAACGACCGGGGTGTCAAGGAATCGGAAGGTACGTCCGGGTCGCGCCTTCCCAAGAGAAATCGGACTTCATTACGGAAGGAGCGATCGAGGTTGCTGTTCCTTCCTAATCTCGCGGCTATAGGGTCTGCGAGGCCCCGTGACTTAGGGCTCGGTTGCTAGTACGGTGTAGACCTCTTGAATGGACGGAGTATATGCAAACGCTTTTTTGCCAAGGGGAATAAGATCTAGATAGTGCCTAATCAGTTCCTCTGGGTAGGAACTAAGAACCATACGTGGTGACCTCCTAGTCAAGTCCAGTTTTTCGGGAGCTAAATTCGGTGCGGTGACCCGCAGATATTATATATTCAGCGTCGGGTATACGAACATCGAACTCATCGAACTGGAAGTTATGCTACAATAGGTTTCGAATAGCAAAATATGTAAAAAGGCCTCACATTCAAAGCGAGCTTCTGTTGTTACCGTCGAAATAAAAGAAAAAAAAAGCCCAGGGGTTAGTGGATAGAAGCAGAAAAAAAAACTAAAACTAAGTCAAAAAAGAAAGTTGGCGCTGCCCGGAATCGAACCGGGGTTATTAGTGCCACAAACTAAGGTCTTGACCACTGGACCACAGCACCTAATTGGTTGAAGTGAGCTGAATTGAATAACACTATATTCCGTAACATATGCTTGGAGGCTTTCTTACTTTGACGGCAAGTGTGATTCATGGATTGCTCACCTAGTATCAGTATATCTCGTTCCTCTCTTTAATACTCGGGGACGTCCTGACGGGTCTTCTGATGGATTCTAAGAGCTATCAATCTTAAACAACCTGTTTTTTGTGTACAGGGTATACACTGGCGCCCAGGATGGTGCTACTACGCCCCCTTCAGAATCAAATCCGCAGCCCGCTCAGCAACAGCATACACCAAACTCGTCAGATGGCCGCTTATCTGCGTTGGAAACACAGATGCATCGACAACCCTCACATTTATTGTCCCATACACAATTAGATCGCTATCGATCACGCCTCCCAACGTCCGTGGAAGCATCGCGGCTGTGCCGAGGAGGTGGTGGTTTGGTGTGACTGCACATACACGTTAGCCTAATTCTGTTCATGATTTATAGAATGAAAGTATAGGCAAGGACAGTAGTACTCACAAGAACCAGAAATCCACCCCTCCCACATCTCATCACCCGCATCATCAGGTAAATCCTCAAGACTCGGCGTAATTCTGCCCCCCACAACATCACCCACAGGAGCTGTCTCCCAGAATCCTTTCGTGATCTGCGCGATCCGTTGTTGTAGATCCAAGTCCCAGTCAATACTGAAGTAGTTGGGATTGATAGCGGGATATACGCCCATTTCGTTAGATGTAACATGAACGCTTCCGCGCGAGAAGGGGAGAAGGAGGAATAATGCTGAGCCCACGTTCGATCCAATACCTGTTGTGAGGATCTCGGCTATCGGGACAGCCTTGCTCTCATCAAACATGAGATCATGTTGAACTTGGTAGAGATGTCTGATTATATCCGCGGAAACAGCACCTCTCCACTCAGAGGAGGTCTTTTCAGCCCAGGAGTCAAGCTGCGAGAGTACCTCATCTGCAATTGCTTCTGTCTCTTCACCGAAGACATCATATGCCGTCAGATATGTCACGTAAGGTACCATTCCCGTGAAAGTTTCATTGAAGCCATCGGTAACATTATAACTCATGAAGGTATTCGGCTGGTCGAGGGCATTTTCGCCGACAGCGGGGAGGGCGATCTTCGTTTCGATGCCGAGAGGCTCTAGGATGCTGTAAGATTAAAATGTCAGCATGCCATTCAAGTGTCTGCTTTGGCGAAGAGGGACATGGTCAAAACGTACTCCGGATTCCCAACCCCCGAAAGCTCCAATATCCCCGGTGACCTCAAAGATCCAGCCGCAAGGATAACTTCTCTTTTTGCATAGAGTGTCTTCAATTCGTCATCTGGCGTGGTATATTCCACACCTTCTGCAACTGCTTTGTCCTCTTCATCATCATCACCCCAAACAATCCTCCCCGCCGCCCCCTGAATCAGCACAAGGTTCCCCCTTCCCTTAACGGGCTCATAGTAAGCCCTATTCGCATCCCACCTAATATTCTCATCCCGATCGAGCGTTTGAGGCCAGACAAAGAATCCCCTTAGATCTCCGCCATTAACATCTTCATTGAACTCCACTCCCAGATTCTTCCATGTCTCATTGACAAGTGAAGCAAAGGACCCATTATGCAAGCCGTACTGGTATGCAACATGTACGGGGCCGGTATACCCATGATAAGAAAGGTCTTTAGACGCACCCGCTGCAATCTGTGCTTCCGTCGGCGGCGTAAAATCTTCAGAGGAGAGATGATACGGCCAGAGACTATTCCAGTTCCAGCCTTCATTACCCAGTATTTCCCAAGCATCGAGTTGCGCTTTTGCGGGACGGATATATGTCATTCCTATCCATAGCATAATCAGCATCAACCATCCAATTTCTATAACCCCTGTTCAGGAGTGAATTTTGGCGTGAGTACCATTAATACAACTCGTCCCACCCCACGCCCTCCCAGAATGGTACTCTAATTCCCTGTTCCCTGCATACGTTTGCGCGGTCGTTGTGTATAGCCAGTCAACATGTGTATTTAGGGCGTTTGAGCCGCCGAAGCCTTCGACGGATGTGACATTCGGATTGGTGCTTTCGTCTTGGCCTGCTTCGATTATTGCGATGCGGAGGGAGGGGTTTGAGGAAAGCTTGTTGGCGAGGGTTAGGCCTGCTGTGCCGCCTCCTATTATTATGTAGTCGTAGGTTGTTGTTTCGTTGAGTGGCGGGGAGGCGAGAGATTGAGGGATGGATGTGAGAGTGCATAGTGTATATGCGAGGGCGACGAGGGATCGCATTGTCCAGATAATTGAGTTGTTAATTGTACTGAATGAGCAGTATGTGAGTTAGCGTTTTCAAAACACTGGAGCTTACTTATTAATTTGGGGATGTAAGGACTTCCCCGCATAAAAGCATGCTTATGCCGGGCGTAGTACCTGCGCGTCGAGGTTGCACTCAGCGCAGTATACAGACCAAATAAGTTAGCATAAGCAGCGCCATGACGTTGCTATACCTTGGCATTGCATGGCAGTAGGTGCCAGACAGGCATACAAATTACAGAAACAGGTATCCCTGCCTGATAAAGTTAAGTAACAAAAGAATACATTTTGATATATCAGCGACAGTTGCGTACTGTACAGGACACGCTTCAGCTTAGCTCAGCTTCACCCTCCTCGTCCCCAATCTATCTATTAAAATCACAGCAAGATCAAAAGTGGCATCAAATCGGCAGAGACGAACAAAGGAAAACGCATAACATATATTCTAGTTAGGCGCTTAGTAGGTGTTTCGGCTCATGTCCGACCGGATACGGTTGTAGTCGAGGATACCCTCGATGCTGCCGACGGCGCTCATGGCGATGTCCTGATCCCACAGCTTGCGGTTGGCAAACTCCATGACGTCCTTCTCGGTGATCTGTCCGATTGTGCGCTCGATGTCCTCGGGGGAGAGGCGGCGGCCGGTGGTGATGATCTGGCGACCAATGTCTTCGGCAACGGCGGTGGTACCGTCGAGAGAGAGGAGGATGGAGGCCTTGAGCTGAGCCTTGGCGCGCTCGACTTCGGCGGCGGTGACGTTGAAGGAGAGACGAGACCATTCGCGGAGGGCGAAGTGGATCAGGTCGTCAAGGCCGGTCATGTTCTCGGAGACGAGGTAAATACCCCAGAGACTAAACCACAGTTGTCAGAAAAATCCAATGCGAAATTCAAATAGTAGACCTACCCAGTGTCACTGTAGCTGGTGGAGAAGCTCATGAAGCTGTTGGCGAGGTTGTGGCGCTCAACGAAGGAGCTGAGCTTGCTGCCAAGGTAGGGGGAGTTGCCCATGGCACGGTCCCAGTTACCGACAATGGCTTGGGCGACGAGGGCAGTGAAGTAGTCATCGTCCTTCCAGCTGACACCCTCAACGGCAAGGGCGATGTGGGCAGTGGGGAGGGTGTCGTCACGGACACGGACCTCGGAACCGATGAAGTCGGGGACGCGCTTCTGCTCGGCGGTGAGGGCGGCAAGAGCGGAGGTAGGGGGCTTGCTGGGGAGAGAGCCGAAGTGCTGCTCAGCGAGCTTGACGAGCTCCTCGTGGGGGATACCACCAGCACCAACAAGGACCATGCGGTCAGCGGTGTAGTTGGTCTTGATGTACTCGGTTAGGTTGTCGCGGGAGATAGTCTGGATGTTCTCCTTGGGGCCGAGGATCGTGCGGCCGAGAGGCTGCTGCTGGTAAGCAGTAGCGTGGAGGTGGTCGAAAACGACCTCCTCGAGCTGCTTGTCAACCTCCTCCTGCTCACGGAGGATCACGTCACGCTCACGCTCAATGGCGGCAGGCTCGAGCTTGGAGTTTTGGAGGATATCGGCGAGGATATCGACAGCCTTGGGGACATCGTTGTTGAAGGACTTGGCGTAGTAGACGGTGTTTTCACGCTAGAGACAATTGTTAGTCGCGATGGTTCCGAACGTGTTTCTTTCATCATTCCGATGCGTACCGATGTGTAGGCGTTGAGGTGGGCGCCCATGTTCTCAATCTCGAGCTCCAATTGGTGCTGAGAGCGCTTGTTGGTACCCTAAAAGCTGTTAGACATTGTTTCAAGATCCGAATATCGAGGATACACACCTTGAAGGCAAGGTGCTCGAGGAAATGCGCGGTTCCGTTGGTCTTGTCAGTCTCTGCCCGGCTACCGGCATCGATCCAGACACCGACGGTTGAGGTCTGAGCCCATGGTGAGTGTTCCGTAGCGATCTATATCAAGTCAGAAAGATAATACGCGATGATAGATCGATCAATGCGGCCGATTCGTACCGTGAAGCCGTTGGAGAGGGTGGTGGACTGGGTGGTGGACGGGAGGGCGACGGGCGAGGCGAAGCCACGCTTGACGGTGTTGATGGCGGTGCGACTGCGCAGAGCCTGGTTAAGGTTGAGGGCCAAACGCCGGGAGGCCATTGTGAAGGTATAAGAGGGTGGTGTGGGGGAGGGAGGGAGAGGTAATGGGAGGATGATGAGGCTGGACGACCCTGGAGTTGCGAGGTTGAAGTTCGGGAGTCGTCAATTTGTTCTGCCAGCCAGCCAGCCAATCACATGACCCGCTTTTCCAACGACCGCTCCGACCTTTTCCTACATCATACAATGCCCAGCTAACTGCCAGCTTTATTGCATATTCTTATTGACATTCTATTCCTACTCCAACTTTCTAACTAATTACTTCCCAACTGACTAGCATACCTTATCACATTCTCCAAAATACTCATATCCTCCTTAAACCCCAACTTCAACGCCCTAGCCGGATCAAAGTGCGGACTCCAAGTCTGTACAATCCGATCAATATCCGCATCATACCTCTCCTCAACCAAATCCCTCTTCTCCCTTCCACCAACCTCCTCTAACGCATCCAACATCTCCTGCACACTAACCACAATTCCCGGCAAGTTCACACTCCTCGACGTCCCAAACGCCTCCCCCGGCACTGTCGCAGCATGGATCAAATTCCGCACAACCGTCCACGGCGAACAAACCCACATCTCAACGTCCCTGTTCACAGGAAGGACAGCCTTCTCCCCATTAAACGGCTCGCGGATGATTCCGCTCGCAAAACTACTAGCCGCCTGCGTAGGTTTGCCCGCGCGAACAGTAACAGTAGGCAGACGCACAGCGCGCCCATCAATGAACCCGCGGCGCGAATAGTCATTCAACAAAAGCTCGATCATGAGTTTCTGCGTCCCATACGAGGACTCAGGCACAGGCGCAAAATTCTCCTCATTAATGACGAAGCCCTTGGGCGCAAGGCCGTAGACTGCTAGACTGCTTGTAAAAACGACCTTCACGCCGGGCTGTACATCCTTCAGACGGTCTAGGATGTACCGCGTTGCATCGAGATTAACCTTCACGCCTAGATCGAAGTTTGCTTCGGCGCCGCTGGACATGATTCCGTGGAGCAGGTAGACTGTGTCGTAGCGGGTTGAGGAGGTGAATATCTTGTCGACTTCAGCTGGTGAGGTCAGGTCTGCTTGGATACATTTTGTGCGTGAGGCGTGCTCTGCTGCTGACTTGGGCACTGAGGGCGCTACGACGTCGGCTAGTGTTACTGTTGTTTCTGGGTTGCTGGCGAGGAGGGCAGAGGCGAGTTCCTGGCCGACGTAGCCGCCGGCACCGGTGATGATGATTGACATTCTGACGGGATGTATCAATCAAAAGTATAGTGGCAGAACAATATGAAGTGGACTGAGAAAGTTCAGGGCGATTGCAGCGAGCATCTCAAGGATTAAGTAGTATGGCCTTTGTATCCTGCGGGGCACCCCCAGGATTTATTCCCCCGCTCTGCGAGCACACTCCCATGCCCATCTTGATTTGACGCAGTGAATAAAGAGCTCTGATTAGCTGTCGTCTATGAGCATCGCCGCAACAATTCCGAAGGTGAAGTACGTCGGGGCATAGTCCGATTGCCGAGTGAGAGTGGTCGTACCAGAACCTGATGGAGGCACGGCGCAAGTCCGAGATGTCGACGGTTGATGAGCGATGTTACGTGACCAACGATCAACTAGCAACAATACAACTACGAATATGGAGAAAGAAATTGAAGTAAAAATGAATTAACTCCATGCATGTTTCACATGTCCAGAAACACATCTAGATTCCACGACATAGAACAAAAAAGCGGGACATTTCAAGAAGAATCGTAGCACACTCGACGCCAGGACAGAGCACAAGATTAAGACATGAGAAGAAATGAGAAAACACCGTGATAAGAAACAGAAACCTGCTTTGCTTTTAAGCTTTTTACGAAGAGCGGCTGTAGATACCGGAGACGATACAGTGGTCTCGCTCGAAAGGCTCCAGGGTCAACTGCTCCTTTGGCTTGATCTTCTCGTCTCTCATCTTCTGCACCTCACGGGCGAACACAACTTCGGGCTTAGCTGTGCTGTCGATACAGCTGGCCTTGACGGAAATGATGACACCACCGCCGGACTTGAGGAACATGTGGGCGTTCAGGCCGACAATACGGGCCTGGTCGGGCTGGGCAACGTCGGCGAAGATGACGTCGACCATGGGGACGAGCATACGGTAGCGCAGAGGGTGGCGGGCATCCTCGACGATGGGGATAACGTTGGTACGGTGAGTGGCCATGCCGATCAAGTCACGACCGGAACGGTGAGAGAACTCGACGGCGTAGACGTTTCCGGTAGGTCCGACGATATCAGCAACGTGAGAGACGGAGGTACCGCTGGCGGAACCAAGGTAGAGAACCTTGGAGCCAGGCTTCATGTAAATGTCGTCGAGACCACCAAGGATACCGGCAGCCAACTTGGAACGGAAGGGGTTCCAAACACGGTATTCGGTCTTGGTGACGGCACCATCCTCCGCGGCGGGACCCTCAACAGCAATGCGCTTCTCGCCGTAGACGGCCTCACCGGGGGTCAAGTTCTTGGTAACGAGCAAATCTTCCTTACCACCGCGGGCAACGAAGACACCGGCGTGACGGTGGGGTTCCTAGAGAAAATCAAGTCAACAAATGCTAGCCTGGCTCGACGGACGAAGAATCAACTCACAATGATGACCTTGGCACCACCCCTGGCACCGCCCTGAGCACCTCCACGGCCACCGCCGCGACCGCCACGGCCACCACGGCCACCGCGAGGAGCACCGCGACCACCACCACCGCGACCACGGGGAGCACCGCCGAAACCACCTGCACGTTGACGAAAGTAATTAGCGACTATTCTTCTAGGGACATTGACGGACAAGAGTGCCGGTAGCATCGCCTTCATAGCTCATGGCCCAAGGCTCACGCATCAATAGGCACGAGAGAGTTGCCAGAGCTAGAAACAGCATACAGACACCCCTCCAATATCCCAGTTGTAGCTCGGTCATGACAAACCTCGACCACCACCACGGCCACCACCACCACCACGGGGAGCACCACGACCACCGCCGCGACCGCCGAAGCCGCCGCCACCACGTCCTCTAGGAGGGCCACCGAAACCCATTGTAATATGTGATAAAGGGTTGTGTGAGTTTGTAGTTCGAAGAATCGACAGCCGGAGAAGAAGGCTGGATAGAGTCGACCGCAAGAGCTATGCTAATCGGAAAACGAGAGAGAGATCGGTGGGTGAATTAATTCGGATGAATTAATTCAAGAGGGCGACGACCGTTGAATGAACAGACGACGTTGAAGGTAGAAATTGTTTGTCGGGAATAAACCGTGGAGGCCGTACAGCTCGTCGTTGTTGCGATCGAGTTTTTTCGACAAACGCTGGGAATCTTTCGAAAATCTAACGGCGCTAGGGCGGATAAGGAATAGCGCGCTATAGCTTTGTGGATTTTGCACCACGTGACTTACAGACGAGGTCACATGATCTAACGGTAGCTCTTGCCTTATGCGAGCCGCTTCCATCGCACCTTCCTTCTGTACCGTCAATTCGTTCCTTCCTTGTAGGAAACATTGTTCTTTGGGAAGGTGTGATGGCCAGCTGTTATCAATGTGAAGGAACGTCCGAGCTTCTTCCATCGCTCTTTTCTTCCGAGCGAGGGGTACTACCCGAGCCTCCGGCGCACTGGGGTCCATACAGACTTCTCGGCGCTTAGTGAAACTATATACTAATATGCCCCGAAGATATGGCGCAAAGCACTTCACCGAAGGTGCATTGAAGCTTTGCTTGTCTCTATGATTGTGCTTTACTCAAAAGACATTCAGCCAAGCAAGCGCATTCATTACAGAAGGTATATACATATGAATCAAACACGGGCTTCCTCCACCCCAGCCATTGAAGGCTACCCAGTCTACCGCTCAAAGAAATAATAGTTCGCCGCGTACTGAACGGTAAACTCCTTGTCCATCCCCTCGCACGTCTTCGGCGACGCTCCACCAGCCGTATCAACACGGTAGACACTCGAGTAAGAACCGACAGTGCCATTCGTCCGCCCCAGGTAAAGCCACGTTACGGCGCCGTTCTCGCCTTGCAGAGCTGTTTCGGGTGCATTCATGTCTGCGTCCTTCTTGACTTTGGCGATACCGAGTTGTCGCGCGGGTGTGGTGTCCAGGTTAAAGACGGGCGTCTTGCCCTCGAAGAAGTGGTGGCCGATCAAGTTGAGGTTTGTGGGTGGGAGCGGGTCGGACTCTTTCATCGGCAGGCTCATGCGGTATGTGATTGCCGGCAAGAGCTCAATCATCTCAGGATAACTGGCAGCGAAGCAAGTGGCGTTGTAAAGGCGGGCGACAGCACCAACAGCCTCGGGCTCTGAGTCTGCGGTTGAGGTGGCACAGGTGTAGTTCTATTATTGGATGTTAGTTTTGTTTTTGTTTGGCCCCGTGGTTTGTTACCTGGGTACGGTAGAGAAGGGGTGGATGGGTTTGAAACTGACCTGAGTGCCACGCCCGAGCGCAACGTATAGTGGTTTTTGGCCCGTCGGGGCAGGAAGCCCCGAGGCGAACGAGGGAAGTGAGATTGAGGAGGCATCGCAGGAGTTGATGTTGTCGAAGTTGAGGCCGGACTCGCTGATGCGCTTGCTCACGCGGCCGAGGAACTCGGCCATGTCGTCTGAGAAGTCATAGAAGTTCTCGAAGATGGGGGCTGCGGCGGTGCAAGCCGCCAGGCAGCTGATGAGGAACAGGGCTGAACGCATTCCGGATGCTGATCAATCCAAAACTTTTCACGGCGAGGAGGGGAATAAGTAGCTCTCGCAACCTCGGTCCTAGCAGACGCCGAGTAGGTATAAAGAGTAGAGTGGAGTGGAGTGGAAGCCGTTAACAAAGGACAGTAGCGATGACCACCAGGGTATCACCTATCAAGCGAAATGTAGACAAAGGAAAGGAAGAGAAAACACAATCCAGCTAATAAGCAGGCAGACAGAAGAAGGCAGGATATGAAGAACAGAAGTGGCTGCAGAAAAGCACAGTGCAGGCTGGGGGAGTTATATAACCCAGAAGCGGTAGTGATGCCCTCGCATGCACGATGGCGGGTACAACCTCAACCATGCAGAACCCACAAGCCAGCAGACCAACAGGGATCTCCGGACAAATCTCTACCCGAAACTCCAAGTGTGGGATCTATAAACAGTGTCGAGTGAGAGAGCTCAGGAAAGCGCCCATGAGGAGCCAGCTCGATCCAGCTCTGCGATTGGACCCGCTATGCGCTGACAAGCAAACACGAGCGCGATCCTTCAGCTTGCCCTAAAGAGGAGAGCCAGCAGGGGGGTTGGGGCCTGGCGTTGGTAACTGCATGCCCATGGCCAGCCACCTTTGGCATCTGATTGGATAGCTCTATTTGGCTTCTGCAGCTGAAGAAAACGCTCATTCGTCCGCTCTTCCCCGGGATCTAATAATACCCTTGGTCGGCGCTTACAGATCGCCCTAGGAGGTCTTAGCTGCAGATGGGAGATTGCCCTCTGCCTTATTGTCCCTAGCGACAGATTCGATGCTGCAGAAAGCTTGCCGCTTGGCAGATTGCACCCAATAACAGCCCTATTTTTGGCCGGCGTCAAGCCCGTCAAGAATGTTCTCTCGATAGATCCAGATCCAGACTTCTCCACACCGGCGCTTTCAACAATATACCTACCACCAAGTTACCAGCCCACTACAATCGGACTCGGACAGCGACCCGGATCGTCTAACCAGATCAACTGTAGCGCATGGCAGGACCAATCACGATATCTCCAATGCGGCCGAAGCGCCCGTGTCCTTGTATTCGAAGGCTGGAATCCTGGAAGATGGGTGACTTGCAGGCGCCGTGTTTCAGTGTGGTCCGTTCGCGAGAAAACGACAGGCTACGAAGCTGTTATTTTGTTTTCTCGTGTAACCCTCTTTGCCATGCGGTATGCAGGTACCCTAACTCAAAGGGGGAGGAGGGTGGTGGGATTATTTGATGACGGTTGAATGTAAATACTTGGTCTGTGTCAGGGATCGTGCAAAGGCTTGTGTTGAGATTGAGGCCTGTGCAGAATTGGATTAGCGAACTTATGCGCTTGGACTTATATTGCCGGGCTCTGGATATTATCTGGGAGCAAAGTTTGTATAACAAGTGGTATGATTCTAGTGCAGACTATATAAGCACATCCGATATCTTCCATCCTCACAAACTTATGCTAGAACTTTGCTTCTTTTCAATAAGGTATATTCTACGGAGTACCGTTGTCAGGATTATTCTTGTCCTACCTTCAACCACGAGAGAACATGTCATGCGCATTCTCCGAATTCCAGGATATGTCTCCCTCCTCTTCAGGTGACACCCGCCCGCGAAACAATACACAGAACAGACATTTTTCAGAGTCTATACTCCACACAGAAATAGTATCAGAGTCCGAAAGTGTGCCTCATGACCCTGTCAGTGCCATGCGAGTCAGTCCAGGATTCCAGGTACACTATAATCCTCCCAGAAGTTATAGGTGCAAGGTGAGACCAAGTCGGCGCCTACAATACCTATATTCAGCACGGCATCCGAGTTCCGAGGAGATAAGGCCCGGGTATGTACTTTGTACTTTGTACACGGTTTGGTGCCTATATTAAGGGACCGTGCTATTGGCATCTTTCACTGGCTGCTTCTCTGCAGAAGTTATCTCTCTAAGCGCTGATATATTTATATGCGACTCGGCGCTACCATATGCGGGTGTTGTTGCAGTGGGCTTGGACGATGTTAACAATGCGGTTGTCGGCGGCTAGAGTAGGCAGATTATTTCAGGAAGTGGCTAATCGAATGAGGAGGATCGAGGATGAGGTGGTACTGGTATCTGTAGCCTGAGCTCATAATGCATGCACGTGTGGGGCGCACCCACGGTTCATTGATAGTTTGATATATTACACCTGGAGCGACTGAGACGCCTGCAGAAACTATTACTGAAGAGGTGATCATGATGCCAAAAGAGCGTCAACCGAAACCGGGACATACTCTGTATATACACTAGGCTAATCATATTGCTAGAACAGAAGAAAGATACCCAGTAGCCGAACGCCTATGATGTACTGTACATCCATTCCTTCGGGAGACCCTGAACAAGAAAGGAGAATGCAACTCGGGGAAATTATCCTGCATGGTCGAATCCCACCTGCTGCCAGTCGTCGCCGTCTAATTGTCCGCTACCATAGCTATTACTGCTTCCGGTTGCTCCATTCATTGCTGCCCCCGCTGTAGCGCCAAGGGTTGCTGCGCTGTGTTTCTCAATCTCTAATGTACTCATCATGTACAACATGACGAAGAGAAGAAGATGCAGAGCGAAACAGTACCCTGCGAACAGGTTTCGGCTAGTTCTGTTTGCGAGAATTATCCGTGTTAAAGAGAAGACAATACGCTCGGGCAAGCTCATTCGCTTGTAGGCACGAGTCGATTCGCGCCCACGGAAGGCAGCGAATGGTGATATTTGGGCTTCATAGGCTGACTGGTAGCGATCGACGGACAAGCCGGAGGGGGTATCAGCCGAAGCATGAATGGCGGATGCACTAGGTCTGTTGGCGTAAGAGGATGCGGAGGTTGATGCCCCTTGGCCTCGGCTGTATGTTGAAACATATCTCGTCTTTTCGTACAGGTTGAGGTTGTCTTTCTGCAGGGATGCGATCTCTTGTCTCAGGGACTTCACCGTGCTGTACAGCTTCGACAACTCCTCCTCCAACTCCGAATTCTTCTTTTTGAAACGATCGCGCTGGGCTTGGATCATGGGCAAGAGGCCCGAGCCTCCCCCTACCGGCTCGCCAGCACGGATGGCATCCATCGTGTTGTTCGACATGGCTGATTGGTCGAAGCCAGAGATAATGGATGATGTCGGAGAGACATTTCCTCTTCGTGCGGAGTGGGGATACTTTGAAGTATAGGTGCCGGCCACAGACATTGCTGAGGATGGGAAAGCATTTGCCGCCTCCTGCTGTAACCGGAGAAGATCATTTTCGAGTGTAGTAGAGAGGTTTTGAGACTTCTCGAGTTCCTCCTTTGTGGTGGAAATGTCTGTACGGAGAATTTCGAGCTGACCCTGCAAGTCACGATGCGAGACGCGCAAAACGGTAAGCTCATCGGTGAGCTTCTTGTTTCGTGCCAGCAATAATTGTTCCAACGAGCTGTTCTTTCCACCCTCTTTAGCCTTATCGGCAGTGCCATTGGTGCCAACCGCATCCGTGAGGTCCCCACCCTCTTCATCGTCGCCTGCTGAGAATTCAATAGACTAAGGTGGTCAGTTTCAACATCAGAAGGCCATAAACGAACCAGCGCTTACTTTGATCATCTCCAGCTCGCGACGAATGTCTTCGTAGTCAGCCACCTTGTCCAGCCGTGTCTCGAGTTCTTCCTTCTCGGCGGCAATTTTGCTGCACAGTCGTTCCGATTGTGTGACCTTGGCCTCCAAAGTATGCCTTTCAGAATCTCGATCGAACCGGGCGGCATCCAGTTTGCGCAATAGCGACGAGTTCTCAGACTGGATACGGAGATAAGCCGGGTCATCGTCAATGGAGGTCTGCTCTTCCTTCGAATGAGACACAGCTTGAGCCAGCTCAAGCCTCAGTTGCTCGTTTCGTCCCTCCATCTCCGCCAGTCTCAAGCTAGTCTTCTCTAGCTCACTAGATACCAATTCCAACTCTGCAGCCGAGGCACCGTGCTGAGGCTGGTTGGCGCCCTCATCGCTCTGACCCAGGCGCTGCGAAACCTCGTAGCTCGCCTTCAAGTCCTTGATCAAACGTTCCTGGTTCTCAACTTTCTCTTCCAAACTCTTCTCCTTCGCGGTCCAGTTGTTTGTCTTCTCTGTCAAAACTGCCGACCATGATGACTCAATCTCCTTAATCTTGGTGTCCTGGTTTTCTTCCATTTTCTTCCTGGCGGCCCGCTCCTCCTGAAGGCGTTTCTCTGTTTCCTCCAGCTGGGACGTAAGGCTGGTGACAGAGCCTTGCAGTTGATCGCGCTCAGAAGTCAACTTGGGAACTGTTTCTTCGGCAAGAACGAGCGAATCAATCGAGGTCTCGAGTAGGGGGTACGGATCGGGCGCTTCGGACAGAGAAGAGTATAGCTGTAAGAATGCGGACGATGAGGACTTTCCTTGGTTCGTTAAGAGATCGATGAATCCTTGATATGCTATTCGAGCATGTTAGCAAGGGCTCCTGGAGAAAACGTGGGGTAGTCCGACCTTTCAGAAGACCCTTGTACTCCCCTAACTTGGATGTATCATCGAGCTTCCGAAAGTCCTTCGTCTTCTGCGCAAGATCCTTCCTCTGTACCAGAGCATCTCTTTGTTCGGCCACGATATCGGAAGCGGTGCTGTCTAATTTCGCGAGAGTACTCGATAAGTTGATGCCTGCGGAGGACCGGAGTTAGTATGGTTATGCGAAGGTTTTGCGAAGTTGACCGTACCCCTCCATGCCGCAATAGCCTGCTGGAACTTGTTGGCTCCTTCCGGCAGTGGTGCACCGGACCCTGATTCGGCAGCCTTTGCATCTTGGTTGTCGGTCTGGGGAATTATGCCCTCCGTGATCGCGAAAGAGTCCATGTTGTTCTTTTCGATCTCGACCTCTTTCTACTTTCAGCAATGCGTAAATAAAATATATTAGAAGGTAGAAAGCGGGGGCTCTATCAAGAGCTGCACCCGTCCTTGTCGCTATCACAAAAAACAAAAAAGAATTGAAGATGAGGAGAAGTGGTTGTGAGGCTCGGTATCGCGATGCGGAGGAGCCCAGACACCCTGAGCGGGCCGACAGTATTTCCGGACGCGTAAGCTGGAGTGACCCTCGGTTTCAATTTCGCAGGATATTATGAAAATGTAGAAATGATGTTGATCAACTAGTAGAAGAGCCCTCGCATCAAGGCGACTGGCATACAATTTTTCTCTTGTTTTGGGAAGAGGAGAGGATTGAGGGGTGGAAGTACTGATCCGTGCTGGAGCGATCTACCGGAGTATGGGTGGGTAAACACGGACTATGACGCCGATTAGTTTCACACCTAGATTGGCTTCATGTACTTAAGCCCTTGGACATGAGTGAAATAATGAGAATTATATCACCAGCATCAATGCCTTCCTTACTTCCGTGTATGCAATTGTGTAGAGTGCTGCTGCCTGCAATGTACCTGAATTGTTGATGGCTCCACCTGAGTCAGCAAGGCTTAACTCCCCAGTTCTGATCCACTCCGACGCAGCGTCAATCGTCCGCATTCACTCGGAGCTCTCTAGCTTTGCTTCTTGGACGCCATCGAGCTGGTCTCAACATGGCGGATGAGGAGGGCATCGGTTCGCGCAAGAGGCGCAAGATTGGCCCTCCCAAGGCTGCCCCATACATATTCAAACCGCTCTTTGATCAGGTACCTGTGGCCGCCGATGATGCGGAGGGCGATGTACATATCACCTGCGTGGAGTACTGGAGTGAGTGACGTTGAATCTAAAACAGCGCAAGGGACTAACATAGAACTTCCATCATTTAGACGACAACTTGTATATCGGTACCTCCGCCGCCGAGATTCTGCATTTCGTTTGCCTCCCATCTGACCCCTCCGACGACTCAACCGAACCTACTTTCATCTTAGCCTCGAGACTACCAATTCCATTTTCTCAAAAGTCATTGCCGTCGGTACAGTCGGGTATTCAGCAGATACTAGTACTTCCAAGCGCAAACAAGGCGTGCGTTCTGTGCAATGGAACGGCTACGTTCTATATGCTGCCGGAGCTCAGCCCGGCCTTCGGCGACAATACCAAGGTCAACAACTGTCGTTGGATTGGTGGCTTGGATTTGAACCTGGGACCTGAAGAAACCGAGAATCCCGTGGTTATGATTTCGAC
The DNA here is from genome assembly GCF_047715825.1 of Aspergillus stella-maris. Taxonomy (NCBI): domain Eukaryota; kingdom Fungi; phylum Ascomycota; class Eurotiomycetes; order Eurotiales; family Aspergillaceae; genus Aspergillus; species Aspergillus stella-maris. The sequence continues at coordinate 936,587 of NW_027396796.1, forward strand.
ACATTCCCGACTTATGCTGGTTAAGATTGGCGATGCAGCTCGCATGGTGAGGAGCATTGAGTTTCCAGGCTGTTTGACAGCGTCGCGGAGAGGCATCATATCTTGTGTCGCAGACAAACGGAACTACTCGCTACTTGACGTTGAACATCAGCAAAAGATCCCGCTTTTCCCAATGTCCTTTGCCGATGAGATGCTTGACTCCGGCCAAATCGAAGATATGCCGGACCCCTCTGGCCTCCGGTCCCCACACTCAGCGCTCAGTGGCTCGCCTGGTCCTGAAACTCCAGGTCACGGTCGTAGCTCTAGTTTGAACACACTCGCAGGGATGTTACAGCCTACAGTACCTCCAAGGTCTTCTTCTAAAGATAGGTCAAGATCCTTAACGCCGGAACCGTCAGAGTCAGGGACACCAAGGAGGTCTATATCAAGGGAGCGTGGTAGAGAGACCTCTCCAAAGCCTTCACAGGAAACTTCCGAAGCATCCTCACAGGAGGCGCAGCCCGCACCTTTAGAGGACCCGAAACCGCTTCCACCGCTGCCAAAGCCGCCTGCCGAACTCAAACCCCACATTTTATCTCCAACTTCGTCAGAGTTCTTACTCGTCAGAGGCTCGGATGAATCTGAACCTGGAGTTGGCATGTTTGTCAATGTTGATGGTGACGTTGTTCGCGGCACAATTACCTTCCATCGATATCCTAAATCCATCGTAATCGACAAGGGCGACGAGACAAATATGATCCAGTCGCCGGAAGATACCAAAGATGAGCTTATAATTGCGGTCCTGGAATTCAAAGAAGATGGCCATATACGGACATTCTTGGAAGTGCAGCCATGGGATATGGACCCAGCGGAGGCGGAAGATCATAAGAACTGGGTGGAGATACCCTCAATGGAAGACGACCAGTCAAAGCAAGTTGGCATCAGCCACACACTCAGTCCGACCGAGTTAGAGGTTCAAGATTTAGGAAAGTTGTTGCGAATGGTTCGCCTAAAGACCCCGGCCCTGTCGTCGTATGCACCGGCGGTAGACCCGAGAACCCAGGCTTCAATCGAACAGCTGCAAAAAGAAAAGGAACTATTCGAGCCCCAAGAACTGGCCGAGGGGGACGAAACCAAGAAAGTCTCCTGGGAAGCTCAGCGCAATGCGGAAGAAGCAAAGATAGCACAAGCGATGGGAAAAACGCGGAGTAGCCTCGTCATGTGGGCGGGAAACCGAATATGGCGCATTGTGCGGAGTCCATTGACCACGCAGCTTAACCAAGCCCTGCAGGACGCCAAATCTGGAGACACCCTTGATAGAAGGACCATTTGGGGCATAATTGAGACGGTTCAACAAACGGAGCCACGGTCAGAATCCGAGTTCCTTGGCCTCAATTTCCTGAAGCAGAAGGCTAGTCTTCTTCTCCTGGGTGACCTTCTTATGGACCCAAAGGCTAGGAACCCTCAAATCATCGATACAACAGAAAAGGCGCTCATTGTCGGAGACTTGGACCCTCGGATAGCCATGATCTTGATTCCTCTTTTACGCACCGAGACCCTACAAGGTCCTCAGGGGCTGTGGGTTCACGCAGGGCTAGCAGAAGTAGCAGAAGGCTATCTGCAACAAATCGACAAAGCGGAGTCGCTCTTGAGCCCTGCTGATGCTGGAGTCCTAGACATGATGAAACGGTTCCTGCTTTCATGGCAGCAGAAGCGGGGGTATGGCAGCATCACGGACGAGACATACGTCTTCGATAGCGTGGATGCGGCTCTTCTCCGTCTTCTGCTCGCTCAGTCTTCCAGCATGACGAAGGAGCAGGCTGGGGACTTAGGGCTACGAACTGAGCTTAACAAGCTAGTCGACAATTGGAAGGGCAACTTCGATCATGCCGTGGCGCTACTCGAGAGTTACAAAAGGCTTTATGTTTTGAGCCGCTTGTACCAGAGCAGGAAAATGTCAGGAAATGTTCTGAAGACCTGGCGGAGAATCATTGAAGGTGAGGAAGACGCGGGCGGCGAGATGATCCCGGCCGGAATTGAAGTGCAGATGCGACGGTACTTGGTCAAGATCAAGGACGTGCAGCTTGTTGAAGAATACGGCTCCTGGCTAGCTCAGCAAAACCCCCAGCTTGGTATTCAAGTGTTTGCAGACAACTCAAGTCGAGTTATACTGGACCCATCAGAGGTTGTCACCTTGCTCAAAGAGCGTGCTCCCAATGCTGTACAGGAGTATCTAGAGCACCTCGTGTTCTCTAAAAACGTAAGATTATCTCACTCTCCACGCAGAATGATGCTGACTTGGTCACAGTACGCTCAATATGCCGACGACCTGCTACAATACTACCTTGATACCGTCCTGTCAGTGTTGGAAAGCTCACCCGAAGCTCGAACCTCCTTATCCGACTCATACTCCACCTACCGTGCCCTCCAACCCCCTAAGCCTACTTACATGAACTTCATCACGGAGAATCTCCCCTCCAACCCGTGGTGGCAGTCACGCATGCGTCTCCTTCAGTTGCTTGGGGGAGGCAACACTACTCAATTCACATCCAGCCCGACGCCGACGCTCAACTACTCCATTCCAGCTGTTCTCGCTCGCATTGAGCCCTTCCAGAATGAGCTGGTTTCTGAATCCATCATTCTTGATGGACTGCAAGGCCGCCACCGAGAGGCCCTCCGTCTCCTGACCCATGGTCTAGGCGACTACGACGCTGCCACACGGTACTGTCTCTTCGGTGGCCCTCGAAGCACAAGCTCCACTGGCGCGCCTCTGGAATTCGCCGACAAGGCCCGGCAGTCTGAACTCTTCAAATATCTCCTGGACGAATTCCTGCAGATTAAAGATCTTTCAGAGCGCATAGAACGCACAAGCGATCTACTCGGACGGTTTCCCGCTTGGTTCGAAGTTCGCGAAGTCCTCGACATCATCCCCGATGACTGGAGTGTAGAGATTCTCAGCAGCTTCCTGGAACATGTATTCCGAGTGCTGGTGTCTGAATCTCGAGAGGTGAAGATCGAACGGGCGCTCTCAGCAGGCCAGAACCTGCGGGTGGCAGCGGACTACATCTCTGGTATGGAGAAGGTCGGCGGCTGGCTTGAGAATGAAGAAGGGTTGAAGCAGTTGCGGGGACACGCGCAGATCGTCGCTGGGCGAGAGGCGGAGAGTGATTTTGGAGATATGGTCGAGGCAGGGGACTCATGATCCGCCCAGAAACGTATGACCTTGCATATCGTGGCGTTGAGGATCCTTGTGGTCGGTTAAATCCTCAACCGTGGAAATGTGGGGTGTGGGCGTGCGGAATGATTCCTCACTGTGGACGTAGAAGCTTAATTGACTGTATATAACGACACCACGAAGACATTGCATGTATAATCCATATACCACTCGTTTTATGATTGTAATTGCAGCTTCTGAATGGCATGATCAACTATAGCTCCCTTCTGTATACTAGAATCAAGCAATAAAGCAATAAAGCAATTCGGGGGAATTCCGGGCATACCCCAAACCAGCCAATCAGAACACACATAACCACTGCTTATTGATCATTATACAACACCTCCGTAAATCCATGCGGGGGACGTTTTACTCCGAGCCCCTCGTCCTATATATCTCCCTTCCCCAGACATTGACTCAATTGCTTCATTCCCTCTGTCCTACACTCCTCTCATTCCTCCCCACCTTATCTAAACTAAGCCGAGAGCCACCGGCTTCGCAAACCACCCGAAATGGACCCCTCTCAAGTCAAAATCCCGCCCATGAAAAACCTCACGGTCGACAACATCACCGAGAATGTCATCCGCATCAACTCCCTCTGCGAGGACCCGCGCATGAAGTACGTCCTAGAGCGACTCGTCACGCACCTGCACGACTTTGCGCGCGAGACGCGCCTTTCGTCTGCGGAGTGGATGACGGGATTGAAGTTTTTGACGGAGGTCGGGCAGATTTGTACGGATGTTCGACAGGTAAGCCTCTCCTCGTCTTATAGCTCGATGGATGGAAAGAATGGCGAGGCTAATATTTTCTCTGTGATCAGGAATACATCCTCCTAAGCGACGTCCTCGGCCTTTCCATCCTCGTCGACTCAATCGACCACCCGAAACCACCCCACAGCACAGAAGGCACAGTCCTCGGCCCCTTTCATACGCACGAAGCAGAGGAGATCACACAGGGCGGGTCTATGTCCTCCGACCCCAAGGGCGAACCCCTGCTCGTGGTGTGCAACATCAAAGACACAGCGGGTAACCCGATTGAGGGAGTCAAGATCGATATCTGGGAGACGGATTCCACGGGGCACTACGATGTGCAGCATGCGGATCGTGCGGGGCCAGATGGACGGTGTATTATGAAGAGCGATAAGGAGGGGATCTTCTGGTTTAATGCGATTACGCCCGTGCCGTACCCGATTCCGCATGATGGGCCTGTGGGGAAATTGTTGAAGAAGTTGCATAGGCATCCGTATAGGCCGAGCCATATGCATTTCATGTTTGAGAAGAGTGGGTTTGATCATTTGATTACGTGAGTTTCTCCCCTTCCACACTTTCTATGCTGTGATTGAGGGCTGATGGGTTGATGATAGCGCGCTCTACCTCCGCAACGACCCCTTTGAGACTTCTGATGCTGTCTTCGGTGTCAAGGACTCGCTTGTTGTGGACATTGGCAAGGCTGGCCCCGAGTACGCTAAGAAGTATGGTGTCTCTGAGGACCACGCGCTGCTAACGTACGACTTCATTCTCGTTTCCGATACAGAGACCGCAGAGCTGCGCGCAAAGAACTCCAAGGATGCGCTGGATAAGCTGGGACGCAAGGTGAAGATTGTCAATGGGCTGCCGATCCCTGACCTCGACTAAATTGGATCATAACCGGGTGTTTGTTTCTCTGTATATATGCTGAATGTTTCTCCACCTGCATGCAAATACTACCCTCTACATGGCTCAACTCAACTTGGCCACCAGCAACCATCCATCTACTATATCTATCTCCCCTCCATCTCCAGAACCTGCCCAACCAAATCCCTAACCGTCTCCCCAAAAGACCTATACCCAACCCCCAACTCCACCCCCGCCCTTTCCCCATCCAACCCATGACTCCCATCAACACTCTCACTCCCACCCTGAACACCCCCCCTCAACCCCTCAAAGTGTTCCTTAATAATCCCCGCCGCAAGCCCATACGAAAACCTCTCCGGCGCTGCAACAGTATACCTCTTCCCACCCGCCTGTTCCCTTATCAGAGCCCCAACATGCGCGTCCGCCAAATCCCTTACATCGATCCAGAACGGCACGCGCGCGATGGGATCATCATTCCCGACTGCAACTTGCCATATCATCGCGTTACTTTCGTTCAATTGATCTGCGGAGTGGACGGGATGCACGACGGGCCCGAATGTCATTGGCGGGCAGAGGGATACTAGATCGAAGTTTGGCTTGTTTTTCTCCATATATTCCCAGGCTGCGAGTTCTGCGAATTTCTTGGAGCCGCGGTAGGCTACTACTGCGCTTGTTGAGGGTTCGATTGATTCTTCGTAGGTGAGTGGGTTCCAGTCGGATGCTGTGTATGTGAAATATGGCTCGCCTGAGCTCTCGGTTGAGGCTGCGGCCTTGAGGGAGCGCGGGACGTCCACGACGGCAGCGAATGAGGATGTCATGACGACACGACGGACGATTGAGTCTGGAGCTGATGAGGCGGCAAGTATGGCATTTACGCCGTTTATAGCGGGGAGAATTAGTTCTTTTTCGTTGTTTGATGTGACGTATGTAAATGGCTATATTACCCATCAAGCATTCAGTCAGTCAGTCAGTGCCCAACTATATAAAAAGTACGTAGTAAGTAGGTAGGACGGTAAACGCACACTAGCAACATGCACAACCCCATCAACACCCCTAACAGCCTCCTCCAACCCACCCGGCCTCTCAAAGTCGTCGATGCGCACGAACTCAAGACGGTCTTTGTACTCTGGGCGAGCGGCTATCATGGCTTCGCCCTTTGTGGGGGAGCGCGTGGCGCCGCGGACGCGGATGCCCTGCCGTAGGAGGGCGTCGACGACGTGGGCGCCTATGAAGCCTGTTGCGCCGGTTACGAGGACGAAGTTCATGTCCATTTTTGGTGTCATGGGTGGGCTTGGGGTGGAGGGATTGAGATGGGAGGTACTTTTTGGTAGATTGCGGGGGAGGAAGAGAGGGCTTGCTTGGCTAGTAGCTACCTAGGGTAGGATGTCGGATATTGATGGCCGGGCGAAGGAGCCGGAGGTTCTCCGATGGGGGAGGAACGGGTCTAATGACACACATTGCTGCATTAGATGAGGGAGAATGTTGTATTTCAGGAGTAAATATCAAAAGATACTATAGCAGACTTTCGCCACTTTATCTTCCCTCAAAAAGATCTTGTTCGCGGCCAACTTCCCAAAACTAGCCCCTGGTTGAGGCGTTAGCCCTAACAATATGTCCCTCACAACCCGCCTCAGGACATCGGCCAAGAAGTGTCGAAGAACCCAGCTGGAAAATGTTCGGGTATACACTAAAAGTCGAACCGAGTTATTACCCACGATAAGCTCTCATCATCTTATTCTTTGTCTGCTTGTTACCTCGGTTTCAGACGATTCCTCTTGACTGTCTTCAGCCGGACGCTTGAGGCTATGCTGAGTCTGCCCAGGCATGCCAGAAGATGGAGCATCTATCAAAGAGCGAGGGGAGCTGTTGTCGGCCTGCTGAGGTGATATAGATGCGCCGCTTGCACTCCCGCCTCTAACAGGGTGACCGTTACCATTGCGGTCCAATTTCTTCGGGTTGCGCATCTCCATCCGCGAGCGAACGTGTCCAAATTGCTTCATCATAGCGCCATCCGCCAGAGACTTAGTGACAAGTCGTGTTGCCTCCCTTTTCTTCAGCGATTTATTGCTTCTAAGCATCTCTGCCACATGTGCCTTGACCAGATTGTAACCAAGCTGGCTCGCAAACTGAGGTATTGCCTTGTTTGCATTGATGCACTCAAGGTAGCGGTCGATGGTATGGTCCGCGAAGAGAATCCACACCTTCTGATTCTCCTTCTGTCCTAGGCGATGCAGCCGGCCGATTACGTGAAGTAGCGTGCTATAGTTGCGGGGAGATTCGAGCACTATGGCGCGCGAGCAGGCGTAGTGGAGGTTTAGCCCAAACGAACCGCACTCGAATGTAGTGAGGAGGATCTGGCAGTTAGAGGCGGGGTTGTTGAAGATTCTTGCTGCGGCAGAGCGCTCGTAGATTTTCATGCCGGCTTTGATGGTCCGATATGAGATGGACAGAGAGTCCAAGAACATCTCTACATACCACAGTACCAAAGGTCGTGGGCAGAAAACCAAGAACCTGGGCCCCAATCCTCCCGATTGAGAAGCTAGAGTAAACATTCCTTCTGCCTCGAATATCTTCAACATGTAGCATAGCTTGGGCGAGTGTCGACCCAGATAAATTGCCCTGTCAGATCATGAAAAAGGCTTGGGATCGTCCTCGTCAAGTGAAGGCTGAGAACCCAAGATCTTCTTGTTTTTTTGGTATTGGAATCAAAGCTCTTCATGATTGTTGCCCATTTTCGAGAAGGTTTCCGGAATAGATACCAAAAGGGTCGGTATAGCCTTCGTCTAAAGGCGTCCATGTACCTCTTGCACGGTCGTGCTGGAACTTTCATCGGACTCTGATCCTACCTGTCCATTTTCGACTTTTGTCGTAGCCTCTGCATTCGCTGTGGATTTGGATTCGGGCAAAAGCTCCAGCGTTCTCGTCATCCAGGTCTCATAAGACGTGAGAACGATTGTCCTTCCCGTTTTCCTGTCTTCGGGACACAAACCAGCGGTCCATTCCTGGAGCTCCTCGTCAGTATTTATAGTGATCCGCTTTAGGTCATCCCCATTGTTGGCTCTGTTCTTGTAGAATAGCCGGAGCTCGATGTGCTGTCCAAATGTTGTCGATATCTCATGAAACCATGTGTCTATTACCCTGGCAGGTACCACGATGAGTGTAGGTTTGAAGGGTGCATTGTTTGTAGTAGATGAGGCATACAGAAACGACAATGTTGTCAAGGTCTTGCCCAATCCGCAGCCATCTCCAAGTATTCCCGACTTGACTGGGCCCTTCTCCTGGTCTATCTTTCAGGCCATGGCTGTTACCTGCCATGGCTTCAGCCATACCTCCGTCGCTTCGTCTATTCGAATGGCTGATCTCCAGGGATCAAGATTAAGCTTGGTGCATGCGCTCGCCAAAGATGGAGCAGTTGCTGATGCGCGCTTTACTTTGGTGCGAACCGCCCTGACATCTATCTCTCCCATTTGTTTCTCTGGCTCATCTTCTGGCACCTCGGCATCTGCATCTGCCAGGGCAGCAATATCGGCGCCTGCCGCTGATACCAGGCTTGTGAGATAATTTGTGTCCTCTGCCCTGTCTGGAACCGAAGTATCGTCTGGCCACTGTTCCTTTAATGACGGGTTTCCGCGAAGTAGGGTATCTAAAACTCGACGACGTTCATCGTTTGTCAACGGCGGCAGAGGAGCATAGCCAGACTGTTCATCTTCGAGACCAGACATTGTATCATCAGACAGAGACATGACCTTTGTCCTAGACTGTGCGTCTGCCTGGGATCTTGAGGAGAAAATCACATGTAGTACGAACGTCTGGTTGGGACGGAGCTTGCGCTCTGCTGTGCTGAAGGTGCTGACTTGCTCGAGACCTCGGCCAGATTTGATGTCGCTGGTGAGATATGGTCGTGGATGAAAGACGAGAAGTGTGTATTCATCAACTTAGGACGGACTTGGAAGAAGTGGTTCGTTGGCAGGAGCGATGGGATTAGTAGGAAGCCGATGAAGATAATTTTTGCTGGATTTTATTGAGAGGCTTCTTGATGATAGGGACGATGACTACTCGGACGATAAAGATATCGATGTGGAGAATTATCTCATCAAGAAGTAATTTGGCCTGTGCTAGAGCTGGAGACGCAGCAAGTCTTTCCACCTTACTCGCTTTACCTTGTCCTTCTATTCTCTTTTTCGGCCAACGCTCTCTCTCTCTCTCTCTCTCTCTCTTTCCTTTTCTTTTCCTCTCAGACCTACCTGTTCTACTTTTCTCTTTTTATCTTCCCTAGTTTCTTCGCTTGCCTTGCTCTCGTTTGGCTGCGCTGTTATTGATTTTCTCTCGACTGCTTAGGGCTGACCCTCTCCAGGTCGAACCCTAGTTTTAATTGTTCCTCCCATGTGCCAATCTTTGGGAATCGAATTGGATAATGAGATTTATTCGCTAGTTTGAGCCATAATGAAAACTGCAGTTTAAGACTCTCTAGATGTTCCTTGTTAGTCAACTCAAACAAACGTATCCTCCGCCTCAAACATAGGCGGAACCAGCGCCTTAGGCGGCCACCCGTCCCTACTATCAAACCTCTTCTCAAACGTATACCTCCCCGACCCAACAACTTTCTCTTCCTCTTCCTCATCACCAGGCAAAATAACCCTAGCCATCGAATTCGGCGGCACAATCAACTCCAATTTAAACTGATCACCCTCCTTAACCTCCCACTTAATCTCCACCCTTCCATAAACAGTCTCATACCTCGCCTCCGCAAACGTAACCGTTCCCCCAGGTAAAGGCTTAACAATGATCTCCCTCCACCCCGGTGTTCCGGGCCTAATCCCCGCAACAGTCGCATGCAACCAATTAATAATCGACCCCAGCGCATAATGATTAAAGCTCGTCATTTCGCCTGGATTTATACTTCCATCGGGGAGCATACTATCCCATCGTTCCCAGAGCGTCGTGGCGCCCATCGTTATGGGGTACATCCAGGACGGACAGTTCTTTTCCTGCAACATGCGGTAGGCGAGTTGGTGGTGGTTTGCTTTTGTGAGTGCGTGCGTTATAAGTGGTGTTCCTGCGAAACCAGTTGAGACTTGGAATTTGGCGATGCGCACTAGGCGTGCGAGTCTTTCGCCTGCGGCGCGGGCTTGAATGGGGTCGTCGTGGAGGTCGAAGACTAGGGCTAGGCTTAGGGCTGTTTGGGTGTCTCCTATGAGAAGGCCTTCGGGGGAAATGTACTTTGTTTGGAAGCGGGATTTGAGGGTGCGGTAGTCTGTGCCGTAGCGCGTTGCGTCGGCTTCTTCGTCAAGGATGCTGGCTATGCGGGATAAAAGGCCGGTTATGTAGACGAGGTAGGCGTCTGCGACGAGGGTTCCGTCTGTGCGGGAGTTACCGGGCTGGTCTGGGGGTGCGGTTGGGTCGAGCCAGTCGCCGAGTTGGAAGAGGGTGTCATCCCAGAGACGGTCTGGACCGCGCTGGACGCCGCGGTCTAAGTAGCCGGTCATGCTGGGATATTGCTGGCGAAGGATGTTGGCGTCGCCATAACTTTGATATAGTGTCCAGGGCAGGATTATGGTTATGTCGTCCCAGACTGCCTGGGGGAAGGTAGGCCAAAAGGATTCGTCTATCACGTTTGGGACTACAAGGGGTGGAATGGCTTTGGGGTGAGCCAGTTGTTCAGCGGAAAGGCCTTGCAGCCAGTCGCTCAACATCCCTCCTGTATTGTAGAGGAAGCTTGCTGAGGGGGCGAATATTTGCAGGTCCCCTGTCCAGCCCATACGCTCGTCTCTTTGAGGGCAGTCTGTTGGCACGGAGAGAAAGTTTCCCCTCATACTCCAAATAGCGTTCTGATGTAGTTTATTGACCATCTCATGGCTGCACTTGAACCACCCTGAGCGTTCGAGATCGGTATGTATGACCTCGGCTGCAAGGCTCTGAAGAGTAAGCGGCGTATCGGCATCCTCAGGACTCCAGCCATCAACCTGGAGATAACGGAAGCCATGGAATGTATAGCTCGGAGCCCAGTCACGAATCTCATGATTAGCAGAAATAATCTCATCTTGTGCTTTGGCGACTCGAAGCGGCCGAGTCCCCAGTTCCCCATCTTCGAGGACTTCAGCATGCGAGAGAACAATAGAATGGCCTTCTGGTTTCTTGACCGAATGGATTCGGATACGACCGACAAGGTTCTGCCCGAAGTCGAGCACTACCTTGCCTGATGGCGTGCGAATAATCTCAATTGGATTGACTACCTCAGTCACTCGCACCGGCGGCGCGTTTGGCGCTACGAGCTGTGTCGGTGGCAGCGCGATTTCCCGCACGGATCCCCAACCTGAAGATGAAGTCTTCCAGTGATCCTGCTCTTCTCGCGCGTCATAGACTTCTCCATCATAAATCTCGCTGCGGATGATAGCCGATTGGTGAGATTCCCAGCTTGAGTTCGTCACGATGATAGATGGCTCCTTGATCTCGCCAGCCGTTACCTCCAGCTGAGCAAAGGCTGCAAGCTCGTCGCCGTAGATGAAGCGTCTGCCTCCATGAAATCCCAGCCTCGTGGCATACCAACCCTCCGAGACCTCTATAGCGATAGTATTCTCTTGGTGTTGCAGCAGCGAAGCAACATTGAACACCTCATAGTTCAGCCGATTATGGTAGCTTGTCCATCCGGGAGCCATGCAATGGTCCCCCACTCTCTTCCCATTGATGTATGCTTGGAACACACCCAAACTCGTGATGTAGAGCCGCGCATGCCGTATTACTGCTGTTGGTAGAGTAAACGTCTTCCTGAACCGAATCGGTCGTAACGGGCCGTCTGCTTGCTTCACAGGACTGGTGATCGCACTCGCGCGCCAGTCTTCCCGGCTCAGCAGCCCGCATTCCACGGTACTGTAGGCAGACCACCCAGTTGGTGCATTTTCGGGTCCTCCATACGAGCGTACGCGAATTTGTGCGATCTCTCGCGACTGTAAGGCCTGACTTGGCCATGGTACGAGCACAGACCCAGCTGATTTGGTGTGGTATATCTCGGTTTGGTGGCCGCGGACGACTTCTAGCTCGTATTCGCTCTGTTGCCAATTGACCGCAACGTTATCATCAGCGATAAATCTCCATGAGATGCGCGGCGTCGACGAGCCGATACCGAAGCCTGTGGGGTGTTGTTCGAACGTTGGTGGGGTTAGTGTTAGTTGCGACATTGTTAGACGTCAATGGCAATGTGCGACACTTTCTTGGACTCGGCACCTTGAGACCCAAGCATAACCAAGATAAGAGGATATATGGTTGACTCTATTGAAATTGCATGACACAATCGTTGTGCTTGAGGGAGCTACCCCGCGTGCGGAGTGCGCGTTCGGAGCTCCATCTTGGGAGGGTTGTGGCCGATAAAGCTCGGATTCGGGTTCAATGAAAGCGATCCAGCCGGCAAAACTTCGGTAGAATAGCTTGTAAAGCTCGAAGGAATGCGCGATTTGGACGCGCGTGATGCGGAGGATACAAGTGATGTCAAGCGCGCAGGTGTGGACTCGGAGCTTCGGACCGCATAGCCTGGAAAGGCGAGAACAATTGCGAGTCATGAAGAATGGGGAAAAGCCGCGGTTGACGCGATACCATAATTGCGGCTTAGTTCCTCTCTGTTTTCAAAGTCCAAAAGGGAAGTTCCAACAGCATTCCTCTAGGTAGTCCAAGTTCTCCAGGTAGCGAGCTAACGTCTCACGCTTACGTGCATTTTTCGCTCGTAGTGCTCATGTAGTGCTCATGTAGTAAGGGACGATTGGGATACTATACAGAGCAGCCATAATACATTGTACAATTGAGTAAATTATAGCACTATATGTCTATGCAAACTCCGCCATTAGCTCTCCAATAGCGTCAGCTCCCTTCCCTCCTCCCTCTAATCGACAGTTGGTCGTCTGGATCAACACGCGTCGATAGCTTGTCAGCGCAGGCGTCCCATTGTCAGTTACCTGCAAAATCAAATGCAGGACCTGACCGCGAGGAATAGCCTGCCTGCTCATCAGATCTAGGCAGCACCTCTCCGGCGGGGGCACTGTAACTTCGATCTTTCGACCATCTTGGACAGGATTTATGCCCAGATTAGCGACCTCTGCGTCTACCCACGACTGAGTGGCGCTTGGATCCTTGTAATGAAACCACTTGAATGACAGGACATCCCCTGAGTCAGGGTCATAAGTTCCCGATGCGTCGAGGGTCAATGTAGAGCCAGCCTCGGCTTCAACTTCCAGAGGAGCCAGGCTGGAGTCACCGTTAATCACAACAACGGGTGCGTGGTTGGCAGCGGCAAAGTCCGATGAGAGTGACCATTGAATGCGAGCAGCAAAATCGTTTTGAAAGGCATCTCTCCATCGCCAAATCGTTCCGTGGTTTGTGGTATATGTTCGCCCATCTTTGCCAACAACTCGATCTACGGTATCGCCGTAGTGGCGGCTTGCAAGACCGCTAGAACTGATATCAGACAGCTGATAGCGGCCACCCCAGGACCCGTATTCTGGATGCTCGGGCACACCCAGTCCATTTTGAATCAGATAAAGGAACGTAGCAGTGTCCCCTTCAGGGATAAAGAGGTAATCAGGATAGGCGGAACCCAAATCGCCAATCTGGATGTTTTCAAGGATCCATTCTTTGGTCACTTTTGTGAAGTCGGGACCACCTTGATCAAAGTTGTAGTATTTGTCTCCCGAAATGCCAGTCCATGCCGCGAGGCCGTAGTGATTCCAACCATGAACAGATGCAATGTAAAATATATCGGGATACCGATGACGAATCCAAGGACCCGTATCGTCCTGATCCGATATAGCATAGACACGTAGTTTCGAGCGAAGCTTGGCCGCCTCGCCCGCAGAGTATAACTTCTCGATGCGAAGTAGCACCTGTGCAAGGACATTTGTGCCACCCCAGCAGATGATCCATAGGGGCTGATCGCTAGGAGCTTGGATACGCTCGAGCAGCAATTCCCCGCCTTCGCTAAGAGGTATATCATCTCCCACTGCCTGCATACCATAGACTTCCGCACCCTTGCGCACAAGCCCCCGGAAGTAGCTTGCGGGCTGGTATTTCGCGTCGGGATGAACGTGGGCGTTGAGGTTGTCGATGACTTTTTCGTAGGCATCAATGATCTTGTGCATGTCCTGAGGACAGACCTTGTTCTTCATCCATGTTGAAGTACATGCGACCAGGCCTTCCGTCTGGAATTGGTGCGAGTATAGCAGATATCGCACGAGCGACTCGGCGTCGTCAGGCTCATTTGAGATGTCCGACACGATAAACACGCGGGGCTTGGTAGCGAAGCTTTGTAGAGTGGTAAGGCGATCCGTCATGGTGGAATTGGTAGAGTGGCTCGAAGTCCGTGACTGAGAGGACAATCCAGAGCCTCCATTGTGGCAGTACAGCTGTTTTTATTGCGGGGGAGGGGCAAAGAGGAGTGATCGATGCACTCCATGAGGCATCCACACCCCGTGACCAACTTTAATCACCGCCAAAAAAGGAAGGCGCAGGCACCGGTTGCTCCTTTCCTCAGAAGCTCTCCATGAGCACGTGTCGTCATGTGATACAGATAGCTACAGACCTGATCAGGATGCGCTAGTCTCAAAGGGGACAACAGCCCAGCTCCTCGGCAGCCGAAGATTAACCGACGATCAAGATCACAACATCATCTCCACTGCGTGCCACCATGTGGCCATGTGTTCAATCCTTTATGCGGGGACACGGCCCAGCGGTACAAGAAGTCAAGATAAAGCTACCGAGTGTCTCTCGACAGGAAATTTGGCGCCGAACTTCTTTCAATCCTCCTACATGACCAAACACCCATCATGAGTTTCAAGAAGGTTGATCCTGAGCATATTGAGAGTACTCTTTCGAAACTTACTTTGGAAGAGAAGGTTCGCACTCACTTCTTGGATATTGATCAGACAATTAATGATAAGCAACTAGATATTGTTATTGGCCGGAAAGAACTTTTGGGAGACACATGATTTTCCAGACAAGGGTGTACCATCCGTCAAGGTATGTAATCGACTCACATCACAGGAAACGATTTTGAACTGACCAGATCAACTCCCAGACTTCGGACGGACCCAATGGCGCTCGAGGAGCTACGTTCAAAGGAGGCGTAACTGCTGCCTGTTTTCCGGCGTCGTCTCTTCTCGCCGCAACCTGGGATCTGGATGCCGCCAAGAAAATCGGAAATGCACTTGCAGACGAGACGCGCTCAAAAGGGGCAAGGGTACTGTAAGGAATGGTTTCCGTCTGGTCATGGAAGCTCACTGACAACTCCCAGGTTAGCTCCCACGGTCTGCCCTCATCGCCATCCATTGGGAGGCCGCAACTTCGAGTCATTCAGTGAAGATCCCTTCCTTGCCGGAAAGCTGGCCGCGCAGTACATCCACGGTCTGCAAGAGAAAGGAGTGGCTGCTACGATCAAGCATTATGCTGTGAACGAGCAAGAGACATGCCGGTTTACAGTCAACGAGACTGTTGCAGAACGAGCACTTCGCGAGATTTACCTCAAGCCATTCGAAATCGCAATCAAGGAGGCAAATCCGTTGGCGGTCATGACGGCTTACAACATTGTGAACGGTACGCATGCAGACTCGCATGAGTTTCTTCTGAAGGAAGTGCTTCGAGGACAATGGGGATGGAAGGGTCTGGTCATGAGTGACTGGGGCGGCACCAACTCCACGGTCGAATCCTTGAACGCTGGTCTCGACTTGGAAATGCCTGGTCCTACTAGATGGCGCAAGGTCGATGAAGTGCTTGCTGCCGTGAAGTCTGGCGCTGTATCGGAGAAGACGATCGACGAGCGTGCACGAAACGTTCTCGAGCTGCTAGCTAAGCTCAACTGCTTTGAAGACCCTTCGATCCCCGATGAGCGAGCCATCATACTTCCTGAACATCAAAAACTCATTCGTGAGGTCGGAAGCCAAGGCATTGTTCTTTTAAAGAATGATGGTCAATTACTCCCCCTCAAGAAAGAGAAAGTGGCTAAGAAGAAGATCGCGTTGCTTGGCTTTGCGAAGGAAGCTCTTATCCATGGTGGAGGCAGTGCCAGTGTGAACGCTCATTATCGCGTTACCGCAGAAGAAGGTCTTCGTCGCGCCCTCGGCGACGATGTCGAGTTCAAATACACTAAAGGCGCTCATACCTTCCGTCAACTGCCATTGATGGGTGACAATGTCGTGAACCACGACGGCAAACCAGGCTGGACACTAGATTTCTTCGCCGCCGATGAACCTTCTGGCGAACCTTCTTCCTCGACTTCTGCTGAACAGCCCACCTACGTCCCGATCTTCGTCAAGGAATCATGGGGAAGTGTTCGTGCCACTACCCAGTTCACACCTACACAAAGCGGAAACCACTACCTAGCTATGTCGGGTCTGGGACGGTCAAAGATCTCTATTGATGGAAAGGTGGTCTACGAGCAAAAGGGGAACTGCTATGACTCAATGGCTTTCCTTCTTGGAGGCGTCGAAGAGCCAGAGGTTCAGTATCCATTCGAAGCTTCCAAGACGTACTCAATTGAGATCCAAACAGTGAAGCCTACGAGCAAGGGTGGACTGTCCATGCTGGACGGTTTGATCGGTTTCAGGGCTGGTTTCATGACAGAGCAAGACCACAACGAAGACGTTCTCTCCGATGCTGTGGAAGTTGCCAAGCGTAGTGATTTTGCCATTGTGTTCACCGGTCATACGCCCGATTGGGAAACTGAAGGCCAAGACCAAATCAGCTTCAACCTCCCCCGCAACGGCTCGCAGGACCGACTTGTCGCCGCTGTTGGAGGTGCCAACCCTAACACCGTCGTTGTCAACTGTACCGGCGTGGCGGTCGCAATGCCCTGGCTGAACGAGGTCAAATCGGTTGTTCAGGCATGGTTCCCAGGACAAGAGGCCGGCAACGCTATTGCCGACGTCCTTACTGGTGCAGTGAACCCCGCCGGTCGTCTTCCCGTATCGTTCCCTCACGCACTGGAGGATGCCCCCGCTTACGGCAACTTCCCTGGTGAATTCAAGGACGGAGAGGATGGACGTCGCCAGCTTGAAGTCACATATGCGGAAGGTGTCTTTGTGGGATATAGGCACTACGATCTGTCAGAAGAGCACCGCTCTAAGGTTCTCTTCCCGTTCGGCTATGGTCTCTCCTACACGACCTTTACGCACGGAAACCCCAAAGCAGTCGTCACCGGCGACACATCTGTTGAGATAACAGTGGACGTTACCAATGCAGGGACCACCGCCGGCTCCGAAGTTGTGCAGGTCTACGCTGGTGCGAAGTTGGCGGTTCCGGAGAATCCTGTAAAGGAACTCGTTGGCTTTGCCAAGGTGCCTGTGGCGCCTGGAGAAACCAAGACCGCCACTATCACATTTGCTACTCGTCAGTTGACTCACTTTAACGAACAGAGTAAGAAGTGGGAGCTCGAAGCGGGCGACTACGAAATCTCAGTTGGTCAGTCTGTTAGAGATATCACTGGAAAGGCAAATATCAAGCTTCCAGCCCTGAGCTACGACCCTTAATGTTAATGTCAGCTATTATGATAATAATGCAGTTACTTATTACTTTTACTCTCGTTCCTTAGCAGCGGTAGATACTCATCACATGACATCCGGAGCCTCGTGGCAGCCTGGCAGGTGACTTCCTCCCCGGAGCTCTTGTCTTCTTCAACTTGGCTCCCGAACCCAAATGATCCATTCCCATCAATGCTACCATTCGGGCTTTCTGCCACCGAAGATGACGCAAATGTTTGGCCAAAGCATGGTAAGCGCCTAATATAGTGTCCGCTAGCTCTGCCATACTGACGAAGTTCCCCAGATGAGTCGTTACACCCCCCGGCTGGTGGTTGGAATTGCCGTGTTTGCGGCAAATCCTCGGCCAACGCCCTCACCTGATCCGGAATCGATCCGCTACTCGGGGTGGCGTGGGGATTGGAACACCTGGAGGTCTGCCAGATCTGGAGAACCCCGGCCACGCTACTGACTCGAGTGGGTTTCTCCATGCTCAACTCCACGAATTCCAGACTAATACTCCACACCATACCATCCCTGACAGCAGCGATCCGAAGTACTACAACATCAGCTAGTATTGCCTGACGGCCGTCTCCTTCCCGAGCCCAATCCTGCGGGAAATCGAGCACGCTGAGTGGATAACGTTTGTCGGGCTCAAACTTACGTTTCGCCTGGGGCCCTTGTCCTATTTCCGAATCAGCTCTCGGACGCGTCGTATGCTTGTTGACTTCGACCAATGCAGGATTTTGTTTGCCCAGCGGCACTGCAGACATGCATTAAGTCACGGAGTCAAGCGTTCTGATTTTGAGAAGGCATGGGAGTACAAATAGATCGTCGTCGTCCGGCATAAAGTTGTTGGCTTCCATGTTCCATCCCTTGCATTTGCTTTTTAACC
The DNA here is from genome assembly GCF_047715825.1 of Aspergillus stella-maris. Taxonomy (NCBI): domain Eukaryota; kingdom Fungi; phylum Ascomycota; class Eurotiomycetes; order Eurotiales; family Aspergillaceae; genus Aspergillus; species Aspergillus stella-maris. Next base: position 954,779 of record NW_027396796.1, read on the forward strand.
CTTTTCATTTAAACTTTGCAACCCCTTTTGTTCCAGAACAATTGTCTTCGCCATGGACAAACCCAGCGTGGACATGGTCGAACAGGCCGACGACCAGCAGCTGGGCTACCTTGCTGATTCAGAGGACCATGAGCTGGGCAAATGGGATAGTCTCAAGGAACATCCCTGGACCTTTGTTTGGTGCCTTTACGCCGTCTGGTGTATCCTCCTGGTCAGCTTCGAGAACCAAGCAGCCGGGACGGTTGTCTCGATCCCTCAATTCCGCCAGGACTTTGGCAGCTACTATGCCGGTGACTATGTACTCGAGACTCGGTGGCAATCAGCATTCAATGGTGGTCCTGTTGCTTCCGCTGTCGTCGGCGCCCTCAGCTCAGGTCAGATTGCTGATACAATCGGCCGCAAATGGACCATGCTTGGTGCTCTTCTGATCTCCGTTGCTGGAGTGACCCTCGAGTTCGTGGCGACAACCAACGAAATGTTCTTCGGTGGTAAATTCCTCAATGGTTTCGCCCTAGGTGGTCTCGCCTCAGTTCCAGTTACCTACGTCGGCGAGATTGCACCTCTTGCCCTCCGCGGTACACTCACCTGCCTAACTGCAATGGCCTACTGCGTCGGCCCATTCGTCGTTGCCCTAATCACAAACACCACGGGCACCTACACTACCCGCTGGGCCTACCGCGCCGTCTTCGCAGCACAATGGGGCTACGCCGCGATCGCCCTCGCCTTCATCCTCTTCATGCCCGAGTCCCCCTGGTGGCTCGTCTCGAAAGGCCGCGACCAAAAAGCCTTTTTTGCCCTCTCGCGCCTCGGCTACACAGACACGCAAAAAACAAAAAAGCTCGCATCCATGAAAACAACCCTCGATCAAGTCCGCCGCGAGACTGACGGCGCAACATACCTCGAATGTTTTCGCCGTTCCAATCTTCGCCGAACAATCATCTCCATCGCACCGCTTGCCATACAAGCTCTCTGTGGTGTCGTCTTCACAGCCTCATACTCCACATACTATTTCCAGCTTGCCGGGTACTCCAACGCAATGAGCTTCCGCCTTCAAATCGCAATTCAGGTCATGTCCATCGTCGGAAACGTCATGTCCTACTTCATGATCGATCGTCTTGGCCGGCGCAACCTTATGGTCTTTGGCCTGTTTACCATGACTTGCATCCTCATGATCACCGGCGGATTAGGCGTCGTGTCCACAGACACGTCTAACCCCAACGCCCAGGGCGCCGTTAAGGGCACTGTCGCCCTAATAATGATCTACTCATGGTGGTACAACTGCACCATCGGCGCAGCAGGGTACACCATCCTAACAGAAGTATCTACCTCGCGTCTCCGCGTCAAAACAATCGCCATCGGCCTAGCCCTCCAGAATACATTGTACATGATGTGGTCCTTTGTCCTGCCTTATCTTTTTAATCCAGATAAAGCGAACTTAGGGGCTAAAGTCATGTTCATCTTTGGTGGATTGTCGATCATCTCTCTGATTTATCTATGGTTCTACCAGCCTGAGACGGCAGGGCGGACGTATGCTGAACTAGATGAGATGTTTTATAAGCGAGTTCCGGCTTGGAAATTTAAGGAGTATAAGACAGATAATCAGGCTATGGGGGAGGCGGTTAAGGAGGGAACATTTGGGCAACGGGATGTTTAGATGGTGCTTCTGTTATCTTTGCCTTTGGTCTGTTGGATCTCAACTCTTGGGCGTTTCCCTTGGCAGCGGGTTAGGGTTTCAGTGGGATATATATAGCTATGAATAATGATCGATTTTGCTCTTTGTTTGACGGTCATTTACTGTTTTGGGGCAGGATACGACAAGAGCTTCGAAGAATTCTATCAAAAGCCCTCAATCAATTCTACCAGGTCTAAAAGGCCTTTCTGATGAGGCTATGCAACGCAACGGGCTGTTCCTTCCTCAACTGTACCGTGCTAGGCCTTAGGTCGCACCTTCTGTATTCGCTGCGTAGCCCTACCACGTCGACAAGGAAGGAACGATTACATGGGAAGGAGCGACCATGAACAGGTTTGTCGGAGATAGGACATATCGGCACTTCGAATGACCGAGTTGATAAGTGAGTATGGATGGAATGTATAGGTGGGTATTCATTAAGCATTATCTTCGGATATATAGATAGGTATAAGGTGCTAGATTTAGCCCTTATTGAGTCTTGTGTAATCAAACAACAAGTGGGAAAAGGATTCGCCCAAGCAGCCAGCTGCGTTTTAGAGAGTTCGAGGCACAACTCCAGAGAGCCGCCGTGTTCGCAGGGTTGTGAATTTGGTATGTTCTTTCTTGCCTGCAGTCCAGCTGCGCAGTACGTTGACGCATGGAATGCGTCTCGATGGGAGATAGTCGTCAAGCATCCAGTGTGGGTGGGCTGATAGCTATGTAGGCTGTAGGCTCTCTATCATGAGCGCATCGCAAAGATGTACATCTGAGAGAAATTCCATAGAAGCTGCATGCAGAGTACGATCATCGTGTGGAAAATGACTGTGCGCCAGTCAGCAACCCGGGCAAACCCCAAGCAATAAAGAATCGCAGGATGAAAAACAAGAGCCTACCTTCATTCCCAAAAGCCTTCATCAACCTCGCCCGACCCTTCCTCTTCAACCACAACGGCATAAGATCCATCTGGCAGGTCTGTCCCTCGATGACCAAACACCCACCATATGACCTCCTACACTCGAGATGCCGTCTCCGCCTCTCCATAATTTTCTTGATCCGCCAATTACAGAATGCCTCGTCCGTTCTGAATGAGCACTTCTCCATCGGACATTCCAACTTCCGCTCGAATCGCTCAACCAGCCAGTCGACCTTTAGGTGCACGCCTGTGTAAACGAAGGAGTAGAAATGGCGGCTCGTATGCTTTAAGGCTAGAGCGTCAGGATACGTAAGATATGAAGCGATCTGGATATGGAGTTCTGGAGGGAGACCCATGAGTCTGAAATGGGATGGAGCCTGCACAGGCAAAGGTATCTTCGTAGATACGGTGGAAGGCATTGCGGAGTTGATGTGCCCGTTATCCCAATAAGTGATTGCTCAAAATATCGAGGTCTTTGAAGTAGTTTTATGCAGGTTCAACTCAAATTCAAGCCTGCGACGGTCCGCTGATCCGCAGGGGCAGTGCAGTGCTATTTCTAGGTAGGAAGCTGAGTCGCTGACGATGGTACTCCGAACTATGATATAAACGAGGGCGCCCAGAATTGTTGCCTAAAGAATGAGGGTGCCTTGGACGAAGCCAGCGTGGCAGGTAGATATACGATGATCAACCTCAAGAGACCAAAGAATGGGTATGTTTCAGCCTCATGAGACTCGAGTCACTCGACAGGAAAGCGATACGAGAAGGCGAGGCGTCATTGGGGTTTGCGGCTGGATGTGAAACAGACACTTCACCCGCGAAGGATGTTACGAGAAGATCATCATTACTGAGCAAATGAGACTCTCGGATGAGTTGACATCACGGAGGTCAGGACGAGCGTAGCACCATTGGATCGGACCTGCGACTTGGTTGCAACGTCGCAAGTGGTCGAGCAACGTTAACAGGCGGAGGCCCCTCCCGCCTCCGTGATCCTCACCTAAGCCGCATTCTCACCGCCTTCTGAGTTAGCCAGCTGTCTCCATTCTGCCGTTCGGGGCATTGACTCTTCTTCAAAGCACCGTCCTCTACTTCATATCCACTGAAATCCTCTTTCAATTCTTCAGAGTGCTCTCCGGACTATATCGCTTTCAGACGCACTCGCAACCATGTCAAACAACAAATCCGCCTACGGCACGCCCACGTCAGACACATTCGGCGGCAAATCATGGGACAGAGAAGAATACGCCAAAAAAGGCGCAGAGGAAGAAGCCAAACGCAAAGAAGAAGGCAAAGCGCGCTATGAGGCAAAACTACTCGGCAAAAAATGGCACGCGCCAGTTGACTACAGCTCGCTCGAGGCAACGACCTCCCGCCAACAACGCCTAAACGTCGCGTCAATGGTGGGCAAGACAACGATCGTCTCTGCCGCAAATGCAATCGGGAAACGAGGTCGCGGAGCGGGATTCTACTGCGCGGACTGTGATCTGACGTTCAAGGATAATCTGCAGCTCGTGGAGCATTTGAATAGCAAGCAACATTTGATTGCGACGGGGCAGAGCGGGGAGGTGGCGAGGGCGACTGTTGAGGATGTTAGACAGCGGTTGAGAATGCTGGCACATCAGAAGAGGGTTAGGGAGGAGGAGGAGAGGATGGTTTGGCAGATGGATTTGGGGGAGAGATTGAAGGATAGAGAGGAGCAGCTTTCTAAGGAGCGAGAGGAGAAGAGGCGGAAGCGGAATGAGAAGCGTCGGAGGGGCGGCGATGAGATCAAGCAGGAGGACAGTTGGGAAGGTCGATTGGGCATTATCGCCTAGTCACTCGGAGTTTTTCATATCGGAAGCTTCATCTACTCGTTGTACTTATACCCGGGCGTTTCGGCTTTGCATTTGGGGTGTTTTATACAGGGCGCAGTACGGTCAGGAAAAGGCGCTCGATATGCCGTGATGTTATTCGGCAAGATTGCATTCAAGATAGACAATATCACCACTAAAAAGATAACCAGATTACCCAACGCCATAACCTAAAGCACCCCCAACTCCGTACAAGTGCATAAATTATCGACAGTCCTACTTTAATCAGTCAACACACTCAATCCCCTCTAATGCGCGCATGGCTCTCGCTCCTTCTCTCTCAAACTGCCCGACGAGCCTTTCGCACTCTCGCTTGAGCCTCTCCTCGCCGTTCTTTGCGTTCCACATAATCCACTCTTCAACCGTCATCTTTTTCTCAGGGCTCGTCAACTCTCCCTTCAAATTGCCCAGGGCACCAACATTCTCTTTATCACTTGCACCTGCCATCAGTATCTCATCGATGTTGATCGGCACCCACGGGTGAGAGGTTTTGAGCGTTCCAGCAGAAGCATTCCGTTTCGAAGGAGAAGGAGTGCTGGCCGCCAGAGGGAATCGAACCGAGGCATTCTTGGTCGGGGATGTCAACTGAGGCCGTTGCGCAGAAGCCTTCATGGACGGCGGGTGATTCTCAGCATCGGAAGATTGCGGTGAAAGCGAAGGGGTCCCTCTGGATGCAGATGGAAGCGGAGAGACAGGTTCATCTTCCTCGTCCTGCTTTTGAGGATGGCCGGTGTCCTCTGGAGAGCTATCCGATGCAATGGATCTGGCATACTGTTTCTCCTGCGGGATGTCGCTGTACCTTTCAGCTGTCTTTGGAGGTACTTTAGATGACCTCCGGCGAGAAGGTTCGTCATGCGGTTGTTTCTGCTCGGTAATTTCGGGAGTTCGAGACTTCGACACTGGAGGCGATAGCTTTTCTGGTGTCTCTTGAACCTCAGAGCGCCGGCTCGCCCGCTTCCTCTCAGGTTTCTCAGCCTTCTCAGCCTTCTCGGCCTTGTCCGCCTTCTGGGATTTCTTGGGCTTCTCAGATGACGCTTTCTTTTTTGAAATTTTGCTCTCTTTCTCATGTGATTCCACCTCTGGATGGCTTGCTGGAGGCTTTGAGACGATTTCTACCGAAACGAATGACTCATGTTGGCGATGATCGTCTTGATCTTCTTGCGGTTCGAGCGGCTCGGGGGCAGGCGCGACTTCTTCCTTCTCTAACTGTTCTGATTTATTTCTTGAGCGGCGTTTGCTATTTATAGCAGGCTCAGGTTCCTGCTTCTCAGGCACCTCCACGTCATCGACCATTTGCTGGTCGGCCTCAGGTTCGTTGACCATCTGTACTTCATCGTCGGCAGCACGGTCAACTGCATCCTCTACCGGTTCCGCCTCCTTCTTAGCGTTTTTCTTCTTAGACTTAGGCTTCTTGGTGGTGGCCTTGGGAACAGGCTTCTCGACTTCGACTTCCTCGGGCTCCATGTTCTGCGGCTCGTCGCCTTCAAGCCCGGCTTCAATCGCAGCGTCTAGTTCTGAGTCTCGCGGAACGCGGGACTTCTTCGTTGTTCTTGTAGTTGAAGCGGCCCTAGATGTTTTACGGGCCCTTGATGCCTTCTTGGTAGTCGCACGACCTCTTCGGTTGGCATCATCGTCGACAGCCTCGCTGTCGTACTCTTGAACATCCGCAGCACCGTCGGTAGAAAGTATGCTCTGTGCTCGCGTTCGGCTGGTTGCTCGCTTTGAAGCTCGCTTTTTGGTAGGAGGTTCTGCCTTCTCTCCAGCATCTTCATCGGCGATGCTCATCTCTTCCATCGCGGCGCTCGATCGCTTCCTGCCCCGTGTGCTGCGCTTCGCTTTTGGCGGTTCGGGTTGCGCATATTCTGTTTCATCCAAATCCATCTCACTCACTATTTCCTGAGGCTCGTCCTTCTTGGCCTTTGTGGTCTTCGATTTCGCCTTCGTTTTCTTCGTGGATTTGGACTTGGCTGGCTGAGACATCATGCTTTGATCCATGTCCTCAACGTCAGACGCCGGGAAATCGGAGGCGGTGGATTGCGTCGATTGTCGGGAAGCTTTGGAGGTACGGCTCTTCTTTGATCGCGAACCCTTGCCCTTGGCAGGCTTCGCGAAAACAAAGAACGAGCAGTCCGATGAACGGCGGTAATGCTCGTCACTGTTTGGTCAATCAATCGAAGCAGGGAAGGAGCGGAGCTGCCACTTACAATGGGTTGTCCTTGGGCTCCCAGCCATCAAGGGACAACTTGCAGTAAGCGCAGCTCGCCAGGTCCGCGCTTTCTTCGTTCGGACAGAAATACCATCCGCCCTCAACCATCTGTGGTGGCGAACTTTATCAGATACTCGGTTGAAACTGATGATGAGAGAGCTGAATTACCTTGTCTGACTGACACACCCAGCCCTTCTTCCCATCATGTGGCCATGAATCACCAAAAGTGGACAGTCGTGCCTGAACGATGGCTTCACTTGTAGGGTCTTCTATTTCAGCTGGATTCGAGCTACGCTGCTGAATGTCCATCATCACAGCCCATCCACAGTCCTTCGCATGCTTCAGGTGCTCCGTAATCGGGTTGTCGTCCTCTTCCCACCCATCGAGCGCTCGGCGGCAGAGAAAGCATGTTGCATTGTCGGGATTCGTCTCGTAGGGGTTGTAGAAAAAGCCCGCGTGCGCCAACTACTCACACAAGTTGTTAGCATCCAACTGACGCATGAAGACTCCGTATGAAGGGTTTGGCGGTACCTCAGCCGGAGAAGGCCTGCTATGCGGCCATGAGATTGGTTTTCCGGATTTCGAAGTCGACGACCGCCTGTCCGGGTGCAGGACAAGATCAAATGTAGCCAGGCGCGCGGCAAACGTCTCCATTTCGTTAGCCATAGTATCCGAGCATCGAGGCCAGCGCAATGCGAGTTGCTGTAAACGAGGGACTGATTGCGGTGGTGATTGTTTACTGCCTTTGTTTGGGTCTGGGCGGTGGGACAGACGCGCCGGCGGAGGAACGGTGCCACGTGACCCTTTTGTCCTGAGGCATCAACACAACAACAGCCAAAGCCGAGGGTACGTCAGTAATGTCGGAGGTGCGTTCTCGGTCGAAGACCCGATGAATAATAATTCCACAGTGAGCTCCATCGGCCTATCCAGTTTACTGTAATCTCTCGTCATCCTATTCAACTCACTCCTACTGCTCTGATCCAGAAACCATGGTCTGAGTCTCTCCCAGCGCTCCAGAACCTCCCCCTTTCCTCTCGCGACAATGCGCGAAGCTACAGTAAGACCGCATTCCCACGGCATCCCCTTTTATCCGGTCAGCTTATGCTAACGGGTGTCTGCATTCAAGATCCTCTTCTCGAACACTACTGCGGGCTCGTACGTGCGCTTGCGCTCGGCGTACCCGCGGTACATTGGGAGGCATGGCCCGATCCGATATTTCTCGAGCGAGCAAAACTCAATTCATCCTCGAAATGGCGGCCTGGGGTTCTCCGGGAGCCGAAGTATATACCATGATAACAGCAGTGCGCAACACCTCCTCTCGCCCACCTCGCCATCCGCTTCATTCTCAACGTCCTCTATCTCCAAGGCCCCTGCTGGGGAGAATAACGACTGGGAATCCAACCAGGATTTAGCCTCGATATCGGCGTTCTCGGAACTCCCTTCGAAAGACTTTGGGATCAACCAGCACATGATAATCAACCAGGAATTCAAGGAAGCTTTGCGACAGATCCTTTGGCAGTTCAAGGCCCCTATTCGGTACGCCTTTGCGTATGGATCCGGTGTCTTCCCGCAAAATGGCAGTGCGGCGGGCTCCGAGAAATGCCATCCGTCAGCTCCCCCGGCTATTCAAAAGATGCAGCAAGGACAAGGAAAGATGATCGACTTTATATTTGGCGTATCCTACTCACAGCACTGGCATGATTTGAACATCGCCCAGCATCGGGATCATTACTCTGGGTTACGCTCCCTCGGATCTTACACTGTCTCTCAGGTTCAAGACAGATTCGGCGCAGGAGTGTACTTCAACCCCTACATCACTGTCAATGGCACATTGATCAAGTATGGAGTTGTAAACATTGACACTCTATGCAATGACCTCAGCCAATGGAACACCTTGTATCTTGCCGGTCGACTGCAAAAGCCGGTCAAGATTCTGCGGGACCATCCGAAGGTGCGGTTGGCGAACCAGATGAACCTTCTGTCAGCTGTTCGGGTAGCTCTACTACTTCTTCCAGCGGAATTCACAGAGTTCCAACTCTACAGCACTATTGCTGCAATCAGCTACATGGGAGATCTCCGCATGGCATTGCCAGTGGAGGACCCGAAGAAGGTCAATAACATTGTTTCTTCGCAGATGGCCAATTTCCGGAGCTTGTATGCGCCGCTCATCGAAAACCTTCCTAACGTTGTTTTCAATGACTCCCGCTGCTCCGAAAAAGACTGGATCCATGATCCCGAGGCGAACGTGCGACTTTCGCAAGACATGGATCCCACAAAGCGCGGTAATATGGTCCGCAGACTACCCGAGTCATTCAGAGAGAAGCTCTACTTCCAATATCAGTCGCGCTTCGGTATCCCTGGTGGGGAGTTCAGCAAGATGATGAAGGAGAGCAACGACAACGACCCAGACCTCATCCGCAAGAGACAGGGTGGGCCTTTTGAACAGCGCATTGCCAAAGACGATGGTTTGAAGCAGGAGATTCAAAATGCCATCACAAAGACAATCCGCTGGCCGAGCTCCGTCGAGACGGTGAAGGGATTGTTCACTGCAGGGATAAGCCGAACCTGGCGCTATCTCAGAGCAAAGCAAGACAAATGGAGGCATTCAGGTAAAAAGGCGAAGAGCTCAAGCGAAGAGCCTGAGAAGTCCTCCAAGAAAGAATAGAGACGGTACTTCATTCATACTGTCATTATAGAGCATATTACGGCGTTGATCTGGATTGGTGGTGGACATGTTACACTTGTATACATTGAGGGTACCTGGCTGAAGTATACTTTTATGGCTGACAAATGCCAATTGATAAATACTGAATACAAATTATTGAAAGAACTCGCATATATATTTGGAGACAATTGCAAACTGTAGTCATTCTTCACGAATTGAGCTCTTTGACTCATAGATCTGTAGAGCCCGGAAGGTCCTTATATAAGCCCGCTCATCCCCGCCGCCTCCCCACCAGTCTTTTCCGCTCGACCAGAAAAGACCCGACAACCACATCCTCCTCAATTCACTTAAAAATGGCTCCAAAAACATCTGCCTTTGATCTCTCTACGTGCGCGCGCAAAAATATCCTGAAGTTGCAGCCCTACCGATGCGCTAGAGAGTATGTCCCCTCACTCGTCACCTGCCCCTCCTCCGCAATCGGCGCCGCAACTGACACCAATTGAACTACAGTGACTACAAAGACGACGGCACGAATGTCCTCCTCGATGCCAACGAGAACGCATACGGCCCTGGTCTGGCACTGAACCAGCAAGGTGCTCTCCAAGAATCAGCCATCAATGGCAACTTGACGGGGTCGTCGAACCCGGAGATCGACCTCCTTGGATTGAACCGATACCCTGACCCGTACGTCTGCCACAAGGCATGCATAGTGCTCAAGACCTCCCTTTGCTAATTGTAATCGCGTCCTACAGTCACCAGCACCCTCTCAAACAGCTCTTCTGCAACCTCCGCAACACCCACGCTCACACCGAAAAGAACATTACACCCGAGAACCTCTTTGTCGGCGTCGGCTCCGACGAAGCCATCGATGCCCTCCTTCGCGCCTTCTGCGTCCCCGGAAAGGACAAGATTCTTACCTGCCCTCCCACATACGGCATGTACTCCGTCAGCGCGGATGTCAACGACGTCGAGATCGTTAAGGTCCCGCTAGACACAGAGAACGGGTTCGCGCTGCAACCTGAGAAGATCAACGCCGCCCTTTCGGCCGATCCCTCAATTAAGCTCGTTTACATTTGCTCCCCCGGAAACCCCACGGCGAACCTCGTTGCCAAAGAGGATGTTCAGAAGGTCCTCGAGCACCCGACATGGAACGGCGTCGTGGTTCTCGACGAAGCGTACATTGATTTCGCGCCGGAGGGGTCAAGTCTTGCCGAGTGGGTTGCTGAATGGCCGAACCTAGTCGTCATGCAAACACTCAGCAAGGCCTTTGGTCTCGCGGGTATCCGATTGGGAGTTGCTTTCACAAGTCCCGAAATTGCCACCCTCCTCAACAGCCTCAAGGCACCCTACAACATCTCCTCCCCTACATCCGCCCTCGCAATGGCAGCCCTGGGCAACCCCAAGAACCTCGAAGTCATGCGCTCCTACCGCTCGCAAATCATCACGCAGCGCGACCGCATCATTAAGGAACTCCCTACCATCCCAGGTATCGGCCGCTTCCGCGGCGGCACCGAGTCGAACTTCCTCCTTGTTGAGGTCCTTGATAAGCCTGCTGACCAGGGCGGCAAGCCTAGCAACCCTGTTGCGCTCGCGACGTACGAGGCTATGGCTGAGAAGCGCGGCGTCGTCGTACGCTTCCGCGGGAAGGAGTTGGGCTGTGAGGGATGTTTGCGCATTACAGTTGGCACAGAGGGCGAGGTTACGAGATTTTTGGAGGAGATGCGGACTGTACTGGGCGGACTGCTTAGCGGCAGCGAGATTGCTTCGAGGACGTAACTCCGTGTTCAATAGTCTAGATCTTCTACAAAATCCCCTCTATAGAGTTAAGTACACAAAATAGACTTTGGGTTTTGCTGCTGATCTAAGTAGACTTTCGCCTCGTCCATGGTCCACGTATTCACTCATTGCGTTCTGGAAAGCTGCTTCTCATCAACGATTTCTCCCTCAATGCAGTCTTCTCAGCGGGCCTTTATACCGAAGCCGCCATCATCATCCCCAATGAAAAGTTTTGAGCTGTAAGAGCCAACACATTCAACCGTGGGATAAACGATAGAACCATCGAATTGACCATGGCCTACACTACAATGAGCTGCTAACAGACTGCCCAGCAAAGGACATTCCAGTCCTGAGTCAGGTGAAGGGTGAGTAGGAATTTCCCTCAGTCACTTGTGTTGTAGTCAACACAACACACTTTCGTTTCTTGCAAGGGTCTCATCACTTCTTCCCTCCATAGCCTCCCACCTCTCACTTGACTGCTTCTTCGTCACCCTTGGTCGTCCTTTTCAACTCTTGAAGTAACTTCCTTGCAACAGATCCTTCTTCCAGATTGACATTCCGACTCACTACATCCCTCTCTTTTACGTACTCCTACTTCATCGTTTTCAGACTCCTTCCGTCGCCATGTCTCCTCCATGGCAGATACCAAGAATAAACGGCATCCGAAATCTCCACATCTTCTCGTCTGATGGGCAATATCTCGGCGGTAAGTATAGAGGCCATAAGTACGTCCCCAAAAGTTAATCTGAGGCGTCTATATCTAGGCATATGGCTAAACACCCCCCCTCACATTGACAACGCCGAACTACACCTGATGTGCGAAGTCTTCATTCAGTTTCCTGCTGGAACCGGATTTTGGAGACTTCACAAGCTCAAGGGACCAAATAAAGACCAGGTAGGGCGGCTGGTTGCGAGGAACGGGGTGAATGTCACCGAAGGCCATTACGTGGTTCTTGGGGCTGAGGGCCAGCCGATAGCTGTCACACTGAACACCGAGAAGGTAGTTCGGAGAGCAGTCACCTCCCAGACGAGCAGCCGTGACCAGCGCGAAAACCAAAGACATTTTAAAGACACTCTTTTCACAAGAGACGCTTGCCGATGTGTCATAACAGGCGAGGACGGACCCAGCTACGTCAATCCGCGAAGGGGTCTGCTTGCTGCTCACATCTACCCTGTGGCAAGGCTCGAGCAGTGGCAGAAAGATGGTTGTCAGAACTGGATCAGTGGCAACAGCAACACCAGCTTGATCGCCCCGGCTAAAATGTTCTCCGCGCAAAATGGCCTGATTCTGTGTACCAGGGCTCACTTGGTTTTCGATTTCTTTGAGATCGCGGTCAACCCCGACGTAAGTTCTGTTCCAATGCCCTCAGTGATCCCAATCCCTTTCGGAGCTCAAACGATTGACCCGTATGCAGCGTGGATACCGCACTATTTTCTTCGGATTCGATAAGCAAGGCTTGGGCGGCAGAGTTTTGAGCCGCTCAACCAAAAGTGGCCCTATTGACCACCAAGTCAGTGACGAATGCCTTAGATGGCATTACCGCCAGGCCATAATGGTCCATATGCGCGGGGCAGGGGAGCCTCCTTGGGATACATATGATGACCAGGGTGGGGATGTTGGGAGAATCATGGAGTTACCAGATGGGGCCGAAATTTTGGAGGCTGAACTGGGGAACAGATTGGGTGCCTACGTTGACGTTGAGGTTTGACACGCCGCCATGTGCTTTTACGATCCTGAGTTTGGAGAGAATCATCTCGCTGATAAGTCATATCAAATCGCTCAGAGTGACGATCCCGCCCACGATTGACTGCCGTCCTTCTGTTCATACAATCTTACGCAATACCTACCACACTACGATGGAGAAAATGAGGTGTGAATTAGAATAGTTAGCAGAGTAGCCATTAATTTAATTTGATTCCAACCTGATGTTGACAAAAATCAAAACACCCATTGATCAAATACCGCCCCGAAATCCAGCGTATCCAAGAACTCCATTCCATCTGCAGCCCAGGAACTGGTCAAGTCTTCCTCAGCAGCTGCATTGAGCCGCATATCGACCTCAGCTGTATCCTTCGTCGATGACAGAGAAGGTAGTCGAGCTTCCAGAACTTCATCTAGAATGTTCGCAAAGATCTTGCTTGCGCGATCAAATAGTGCATGGTTGGTATTCGATGACAACGGTCGAGCCATTATTTCTATGTGCGATACAAACACACTGAGACTTCGGATGAGCTCTGCTCTCGAGCCGCTATAGGGAAGTGGGTTACCAGTTCGGACTTGGGTCTGGAGTGCTTTGATTAGCGTGCTGGCGCTGGAGAAGCCGCACATCACAATCTATCCCATTTTTAGTTGATACAAGGTGATGCGGTAGGCTGTTTCATGGAAGACTCACAATCGAGTTATAGTCACGCTTGATATCGACCATGGCCTCTGCCTGCCTACCTAGAACCAAGACTGTGGAAAGAAGTTCTGAGCTCACGTCCAAAAGCGCGGTCTCGACGGATGGATCAAACTGGCAGAGGAGTCTTTGCACGAGAAAAATGTTATACAGGTATAGTTGGTATGACATGATCATCAAAATGCGAACACCTATGGTGAGACTCTCGCTCCAACCGTGGGGTGCGTAACGCAAGTGGCCTGGTACAGAGTTCCAAGCGGTTGTGCAGCGGGAAGAGATGTCTCTAGAAAGAAAAGATGTGTGAGAAGACACCATCCGAGGTTGAAAACCATTCAGAGACATACCTCAACCTCACTGCAGCTGCCGCGTCGATAGGTCGCAGAGAAAGTTCCAATAGTTCCTCTCGAAATATACTGATGGAATGCCGAATCCGATACCATGAAGAGCGTAGATAGATGGGCTTGGTGTTCCAGCCCTCGCTATCTAACTCGTTTACGGCCTTTTCGAATTCCTCGTCGTCGGCCACAAATGCATCTTCATCAAGATCTAGAGGCGCCTTAGTATCTGCATACCGCCATGATACGCGGGGTGGTCGGCCAAGAAAGGTTGCGATATTCTTGTCTATGTAGTACACGCCTGCGTACACTCGTCGTCGTATTTCTCGGAGGAACACAGGAGCACCCTTATGGCAATCGCGATGCAAACCCAACTCGAAGGCGGAGCTCGCTACTTCTCCCAAACGGTGCCAGGTCGGAGAGCCTTTAAGTAGTTCATTAGCACTTACACATCTAGAGCCCTCACAGAATAAAGGAGGGAAGTACGACTTACTAATATCCCCATAGAACAAACAAGCCAATAGCCAATTCTCATACTGCAGCCAGACCAACATGTCGTTCACCGGTGTCAACATTTTGCACACTTGAATTGCTGTATCTGTGGCCATCAACATCTTTCGGGCAAACTTCGCACGACTCGCAGCGCCTGCGGACCCTGGAAATTTGGCATGCGAAAGTCCGAAAAAGCTAGCCCGTCCAGCAAGGGAATACACTAATCCTATGATTTCCAGACGCATCTGTGGCCCTGTACTGAGCGTGTGAAAGTCTTTGCCCTTGATATCAGAAGGTACATGGAATCTTCGCGCAGTGTTCTCCAGTATCCGTATTGTCTTCTTGTGTAGCAGCTCCGGAGTGTCGCCCTTCTCTATGAAATCTTTCATACCCTCCATGAACTTGAAGATGAAGGGAGAGGGCACGATTGCAGCTTGACTGGCGTCGTAAAATGCTGTGACAAGATCCTCAATCGGAGAGTCTTCGCCCAGGATACTGAGGATCTTAGTTGTCTCAGCTACCCAGTACGAAGGTAGAACGGAGTGGCCATGTCCTGGCTGAGAGTCTCCGATGAGAGGTGCGACCATGCTGTCCGAGATACCAGTAATAGCAGACTCAAAACTTGTAGGGCCGTAGTAGCCCCGTGGCAAAGACTCGTCTGTCACTGGAGTCCGGATGGTGATTTCAATCGACGATGGCGTGGGCGATGTCGGTGTTGGTGCCGGTGATTGGGTCGCCTTTAGACTGCGCTCTCCTGTGGGCCGCGGAGTTCGCTGGGTTCTAGATCGGACAGCCGTAGAGTTTCCTTCTCGAGTTAAAGGTGCTGGGTGGTAGTAACAGCGACTTTCGGTGTTGCGTTTCTGGCATCGGCCACATGTTGGGACTCCATGGTCACAGCGCACCTTGTCTTTTCGACAGGGCTCGCAGGATGCCGCCTGTCCATTTCGTCTGCGCGAGCTCATTTCAACTCCGAGTATCACAAACAATGTAAGTGATTGATCCGAAGAGGGAGTTGCAGTGGGATCGTTGAAGCTGGGAAGGTGCGCGAGGGTTGTTCGGAGTTCGGAGTTCGGAACTCATTGGCCAGCGAGCCGGCTTATGGCGTTTGTCTCTTCAATGCAACATGAGTTATAAATCATAAAAAGCAATAATATGCAGAGTAGAATTTACTTGATTGCTGTATCAACATAGAGTACGTAGTATTACCATTTCAAAACAAGAGCAGATTGAAGTAGGAATCCCGCTAAATGTAATACGCCTGCCCATTGGAAAATCACTATAGCATAAACTCGCGCCGAACATAAATCATTATATGTGGGTATCTCTACAACTCCGGATTACTCCCATGCAAAGAAGCTCAAGCCGAAGCTTATATCAAATCTGAACTTATTAGTGTCCGAATGCCCTACAACAGAGGGTAGACGACTTACCAATCTGAGTGGCATACGCGCCGGAAGACGACCGTTGTGAAGAAGCATTGCGATATTCTTATTCGGTGTTGCTTGCAATTTGCGATAGGCCTCGCGAATATGTCTCGGCTCAACCGGCGTGCGGCCTTCTTCTGGAGGGTCGAAGAGTCCAGTCTCGCGCTTGCGTTTCTTGGTTTCCTCTGCTCCATTCTCTGCTCCACCGCGGCGGTTCTTCTCGCGGTCTTCGCGTTCCTTGACTTTGAGAGCCTCTTCCGTCAGAGTCTGGACGATCTCGAAAGTCAAGAAACCGAGAATGTCGACAATATCGTCATTGGGTTTCGATTCAGTAACAATCCCAAAGCCGGCCCACTCCCTGAAACGTTTGCTCTTTCGGTAGGTGAACGAGGCTTGTCGACATTCAGACCAGAAGACATATTCCTCTCGGGTCATATGCTTGGTTCGCTCGTCGGCGGCAGCAAGACGCTGCAGAGTTGCGTAGTTTTGTTCCTCCTCCTCTTCGTCTTCCTCATCGTCTCTCTCCGGTACTTGAACTGAATAAAAGCTGTTAACGTCCCACGCGAGACCGACGCGAGCTCTCTTGTTCTTGGGCTTCGCAGCAACATCCTGGGTTCCTGCAACGACACCGCCAGCCATAGGATCATCAGCGCCGGCAAAGTCAGCTGCGTCACCGCCACCTTTATCATCGGAGTCCTTGACGTTCTTTCGGACATCCTTCCACGAAAGGAACGTTTTCAAGCGAGATACCTTGGCTTTGTCATGACGGATCAGAAAGATCAAATCGTCAGTAGATATAGAACGAACACCGCGGCGAGTAGCCAAGGTGGTACTACGCGCGAGCTACAGGAGTGTTAATAGTAGCCAGAGCCGAGCAGAAAGGGATCACATACAATCTCGACAACCTGTTGTCGCACAATATCTTCGATCAGAGTAGTCGTTTCAACAGAGGGCTCGGCAGTCTCTCCAGACACGAACATCATCTGGCGAATGAAGTTAATCATTCTGATTCTAAAGCTTATCGGTGTTTTAGTGCCATAATGCGCTGGGCCTTGAGGTTTGTGTTCTTCTTCAACCTCAGGACTGGTTCCGGCCAGCGATAATGTATGACTCGAGGCTGTCGATGCGCTCAGTGTGAGGTCCGACTCATCATGCGATGATAGTGAGCCCGCTGCCTCGGTGTCGGATACACACATCTCGCGATCATGATACGACTCTTGGTCCGCCATGATTTCCGCAAGGACGAGCGGCGCGTGAGAATTGAGGTGAAGAAGATGGGGTTGATGGCCGAACCTCAACAGCGCGCATTTATCCAGTCTTGCGCCACGAGCACATTGTCGCATAGCAACCAGAAGGACCACTCATATTCCCTCCTCTTGCGCACGTTTCTTGATAGGAAAGATGAGAGAATAACAACAGAATATCGCTTACCTGCTGGATTTCCTGCCTGTACTTTGGCGTACGGTCAGACGACATATTGGCGAATTTAGGACCTCGCCCGAACTCGTTTCATTAATCAAAAGTGCAAAAGGCAGCATCAAAGTACTCGAGAGACAACGAGACTTTATTTGAATCAGATGAAACCAATATCAAAGCGCATAGTCGAGGACAAAGCGATGGACTGGGGTAGCACAGGGTGCCCTATCGGGATCATCTATTTCTCCATCCTCCGAGCCCGCGCTTCGATTCCCGCCCATGCGGCATGGTGGGGTGACCAAAACTTTTGAAGCATTCACTCAATTGTCACTGCCCAAGACACAATGCTTTACCTCGTGGGACTCGGACTTGCAGACGAGCAGGACATTACTGTCCGCGGGCTTGAGGTGGTGAAGAAGGCCGAACGAGTCTACCTTGAAGCATACACGGCCATTCTCCTTGTCGACAAGTCGAAGCTAGTGAGTCTCCCAGTTACAGTACCCCTCCGCACGTTATACCCTTGTTGTGATTGTGAACTAATAATCAATTGCTTTAGTAGGAAACATTCTATGGACGCCCTGTTATCGAAGCCGACCGTGAGCTCGTCGAGACCGGTAGCGACGACATTCTTAAAGATGCGGACAAGGTCGATGTAGCCTTCCTCGTGGTCGGAGATCCTTTTGGGTACGTCTACAATATCATTACACAAATGCGCTTTTACGCTAACCTTATGGCTTTCCGCGACAGAGCTACAACACACACCGACCTCGTCCTCCGCGCGCGCGAACTCGGCATTGAGTCCAAAGTCATTCCTAATGCCTCCATCATGTCCGGGATCGGCTGCACCGGTCTGCAGCTTTATAATTTCGGTCAAACTGTGAGCATGGTTTTCTTCACTGAGACCTGGAAGCCGTCGTCATACTACGATCGCGTTCAAGAGAACGTGCAGATTGGACTTCACACCCTTGTCCTGCTGGATATCAAGGTCAAGGAACAGTCGCTTGAGAACATGGCCCGCGGTCGCCTGATCTACGAACCTCCGCGATACATGACCGTCGCTCAGTGCGCGTCGCAAATGCTCGAAACTGAGGAGGAACGGCAGGAGGGTGCTTGGGGACCGGACAGCCTTGCTGTCGGGGCTGCTCGAGTCGGCGCGCCAGACCAGCAACTCGTTGCGGGAACGCTGAAGGAACTCAGTGAGGTTGACTTCGGTCGGCCGCTGCACAGTCTTGTCTTGCTGGGCCGAAGAGCCCACGACCTGGAGAAAGACTACATTAAACAATTTGCTGTCAATGAGGCAACCTTCGATGCGGCCTGGCAAAAGGGAGGATATGGATCCAGTTGATTCTGGTGAAATAAAACGCTATAATGACAAAATAATACACGAAATGCAATAGCCCACCCACCGTAGCCGCTCGTATGCCGAAACTGAAGATTCCCCCAGACACCAAAAGCCAACTGATTGATATGACCCTTATCCAGTTTGTAAAGAAACAGTCATCACTCGTAATATAATTCGTACAAGAATCACGAAGATCTTTTGCTGAAGAATCGTGTCAATGATTCTGGAAGCCGTATCTATGTCGAAAGAGAAACGCGATAGTCAACACATGTTCAGCTGCAAGTCAGAAAACACACGTGCATGTGCAAGCAAACTCACCGTCGGCGTCGAAGGCGTATTCGAGCTCCGCGAAGTCGAGGATCCACCCCGATGGAACGAGTCATCATCATCATAATCTTCCTCGTCCTCTTCCATAATATCCTCATCCTCAATCTCATCAGGTGGGAAATACCGTTCCGGATCCCCATTGTATACAATCCACCACCCAATCCGTTCGCCAGCCGCATACTTATCTCGAAACTCAGTCAGCGCCTTTGCACCAGCCTCATCTAGCGGATTCTCCTGGAACATATCTGCGTTCCATGAACTCCCTGCATTTGATGACCCTGCTTCAGGTATACTGATCACTTTCGCACCAACGTATGCGAAGGGCTTGCTGACGGCGTCGGGGCTCTCGTCTTCGGGGTCATATTGCTCGATGAAGCGCAGCTCGGGAAGATTCGAGATTATACCGGGCTCTGTCTTCCCGAATGATTCCAAGAGCAGCTTATTCGTCGTTGGTTGTTGGACATATTCGGCCGTGGCATCTTCAAGGTTATGCAGGACGATGTAGACTCTTATCCCCGTGAAGCCGCTGCGAGGCCACCGAAAGCCGTAGAGCATGTAGACCGGCATGATATTACGTACTGACAGGCTGAGAATTTTCCGAGTCAGATCCGAAACGGCCCAAACGGGGCACACCGAGCGACGCTTATTGTAGGAAGGAGAGAGGCAAAAGGAGGGAGGGTGTAGAAGCCCAAAAGACCCGGATGCGATGCGATTCTGGTGGAGGAATCATATTATATCTGGAAGGGGTGTTGTTGTGACCATGCTGTGGCGTTCGGATCTCGTATGGAGCTTTCTAGTTTTCTTGGAACTTGGAATGACCGGGGTTATGTGGGTTGCGGCACCGCGGAAGGATGAGATTGACTGGTGTCGTTGGATCGATGAGTGTCCGGACGGGAGCGACGATTCGATCCCTCATCGGGGTAGCCGTTAACGGTCGGGTCCTTGGCGTCTGTCACGACTATATTTAACCTGTCTATTCGCTCTTTTGGGTTGTACAGGATGAGTCTACTGTCGGATATTTTGACTCTTTGTCTACGCTGGAGGAGCAATATGGGCTCTCAATGGCATGCTACATTCCCGCAAGGCTGCGAAGAGTGACTAGGCCTGCATTAATGTTTAGTAGTGGCTCCGACAACAATAGTGACAGGTTGAAAAACGTTTGAGGGCGGTCGGGACTGGCAGTATCACGCCATTAGCCCCGTAGATGCGGAGTTAATTGCCAGAGCTCCGGCGGTCCAGCTCCCTCGCCGATAGCAGCATTCTTTGTCCGGGGATCAAGCACGGAGCACCGCCGGCTCATCGACCAAGATGGTTCTCTCTTTTATCATTGTTCAGAATCGCCAGTGAGTTTGTTTTGAAGTCTGATGGCAGTCAATTGTGACGTTCCAAGCTGACAATGGAAACAGGGGCAAAACCCGACTTGCGAAGTGGTATGCGCCGTACAGTGTAAGTCGCCTCGGATAACAACGGTACTCGAACGATAGCCTAACAATTGCGCTCTGATAAAGGATGAGGAGAAAGTGAAGCTCAAAGGAGAGGTATGTCGGGTCGGCCGCCGAGGCTCTGCAGCTTCGTCCCTATGACTGCGGGGAACTGACCCTCCTAGGTCCATCGTTTGGTTGCCCCTCGAGACCAAAAGTATCAATCGAACTTTGTCGAATTCAAGCGGAGCACAAAAATTGTATACCGGAGATACGCGGGTCTTTTCTTCTGCGCATGCGTTGATGCGACGGACAATGAGCTGGCATACCTTGAAGCCATTCATTTCTTTGTCGAGGTACTCGATCAATTCTTCGGGAACGTGTGCGAGCTAGACTTGGTCTTCAACTTCTACAAGGTGCGTGGCTATAATCTGTGAAGTTTGTTCAGCAATTGGCTAATGGTGGGTGCTGTGCAGGTGTATGCCATCCTAGACGAAGTATTCCTTGCGGGCGAGATCGAAGAGACCAGCAAACAAGTCGTCTTAACGAGACTGGAACATCTGGACAAGCTGGAGTAATGGTTGGACTGGGCCGATAATAATAGATCACCGGCTGCATAGTGAGGTCTTGCATGAGTGACTGCGAACATGGTCACCACTGGAGTTAACGGAGTCTTCTGAGTCGATATTTCGATTGCCCAGGGTTCAAGTCTGGCATGACTTGTTGCGTATTTGTGGTTCTTATACCCTATCAATGTCAATATATCTACATTCATAAATATGTATTCCTGCACCGAAGAGGAACAAATAGTTGAACAAATAAAGCCAATGATTCTTCCAACAAGGTAACCAGAATGAGCGATCAGGGTCCCAGGGTCCTCTCTCCTAGAGAAAATGATATTGACTGCTGCCTGGAGCTCAACAGCCGAAATCACTGCCGTGTCTCAGATCACATCTAAGACAAGCTTCCAGAAAATGCAATAGAGTCTCCATACCAGCCCTATGGCTTGTCCTGGCTCAGGGACGATCGAAGATCGTGCAATTTTAAATCAACCACAGCTGAGGCCAAAGGAAGCTCTGTGTGGACGGCTCTTGGGTGAAAAGGTGGTTGACTTACCCCAGAGTGGATTTAGTGAACATGAGGTGATCGCGAGCGACAATTGCGAGAGTATCACTAGAGTTGACAACATCGCTTGGCACAGCACCTTAAAAGCACCTCATCGCACCGTTGCTTTTCTTATTCCTTTCTGAAAGTTGGGCTGATTCTTTGCTGTTTTTCTTTTTATTCTGCTTCAAGTGAACCTACGACTTCCCATCATTGTTGGGCCTCGTACGCCTACAACATGACTGCCGAGCCACCAACTACCGAACCACCACAGGGCTGAAAACCAGGTCCGACAACGGGCAACTGACAGTCCTCAACACTCAACAGAATCGCTGTTTGCAAATACGACCGCAATTATGCTTCTGCACTGGAGCATATACTTCCGCCTCAACGGGCTTGAATACGACATGGCAAGCGGCCCCTGATACACACACTGAGAGGTAATTCCTCGCTTTACCCACGCCACCTACGGCACGGCCGGACGCCAATTCGAGTACCTGCGGCACGGAGGAAGTCCCCTTGACTAGCAGCGCCATTATCTGCAGCTTGAAACGAATGGAGGAACTGCTGGGTGATCGTCATCTAAGATGTGGTTTTTTTCACTGCCATGGTGTGAGCACACGACACCCAGATTACAAGACGCCTCGGCATCCAAGATCCCAAGACCGCAGACAGGCGACTCGACCTCAGATTCAATCAAGGTCATGCATCCTTCAATGCAACTGTCCCGAATCCTATTCTTCCCATCAATGTCAGCGGACAATGGAGATTGCGACCTTGGAAGTTGGAGGGCTTGCCACTTGATCTTCCTTAGATTGGCTACCCCTGAGGACTACGGCAGGCCCAAGGATTGAGCGGCGGGGCCACTCCTGATAATCTTTTATGGAACGAGGTGTCAAACTTTGTTCTTAATCTCGGCAACCGTTGGTGTGCCGGGAATAAGCAAGAGTGGTTGGCTTTTTGAGGTTGCGAACAGCGTTTCCCAATCGGTCTTCTGTTGCGATATATTACCATTCTGACCTGAATCTGCTGAGTCGACCAGGACGCAATCTACGTACGTCGTCGTTGTCGGCGTCTAAGCCTCGTAAGGCTTCTGCTTCTCAAACTGATATTTGCCGAGTCATGGAGAAAACCAGCAGAACCCCACCCAGTTTACCGACAATGAAATTGACACTGCGACGAGCTGCGACGGCCTTTAGTTGGACGAATCTGGCGATCAAAACGAGATGATCAACGAATTGAGCGAGGTCGACTTTGCAAAGTCGCAAAAGTTTGTTGCCGCTCAGTGGGGAGCTGTCGTTTCAGCGGCTGTTGAGAGCGCATTATTTGCGAATCTAGACTTGGTGACGGAGACTGTACGCGTCAGTCCGGGAGTTACGGTGGACAAGCTGGGGGAGATTCCAGAATCGCATTTGCGAGCCTACGCGGCCGATCGCTGGTAGGTCTTGGCATTTCCCCATAGAGCCAGACACTCGCCAGTGGATCGCTTTTCTCCCGCAGCCTGAGGCCACTCACAGCGCTGCGTTTCGGACAGGTGGATTCCAGTTCCGCGCTTCAGAGTTATGACCAGCCCTTTCTCGGCCATCATCTACATCCAACCACTGGATGCGCATTCCCCTGACAATCTGACTATCTCGTTTTTGCAAAGCTGCCATTACATGCTTGACATATTTCACCTTAGTGCAATTCAGTATGGGCGAGAAGCTCGTGTCTGTACAGTTTTGGCCAGCGTTCGCTCAAAGACGGTCAAACTCAGGAGTTACGCTGGGATTGGCGCAAACAAGAGATGCGGAACGCACTGACGATCATCAACGCAGGGGCTGTTTCGTTTCGACGGGCAGATTGTTACATGATATTGGGATTGTCGAATGACGACGAGCCCTCTCTCCTGCGACACCACAGCCATGTCAATCCGCACTTCCAGACCCAGAGGTCTTGCCACATGGGGATTGGCTGCGATACACTTCCTGGGCTTGAGTGTTGTTATTTTTGACTTTCGATATTGAATTTACAATTTTCATGCAATTACGCACTACAGTTCCAACGCCACTCGTTCTAACATTACGGGATCAGCGTACGCAGTAGCAACAGCATCCAATTGATGACTTATCGAGATCCAGGACCTTTATTTATCGCTGATCAACCCAGTCCCCTTTTCACTTCTCCAGCCTTGTTCGTCTCGTGGTGTTCTTCCATTCCAGGGACCGTTCTTCATTCCTGATCGTCTTTCCGTTGTGGTCCTTCTTTTGAACCGTGACATTTCCAGCTATACCTTCGTTAGCACTCGCAGCAAAACGACCTTTTGAACATCTTTGACTCTTTCGAGAAAACAACAAAAATGTCTCTGGCACTCTCCGATAACCTGGCTCCGCAGCCAGCCACTGATATCTTCACCAGCGACACCAACATCGACCGCCGCAAGTGCCACCGCACTGTGCCGATGAAGGTGCTTGCTCTTGGTGTTGGCCGCACAGGAACAGCTTGTATGTTGAGCCCAAGGTGATGGTTTACTTGGCCGTTTCCCGTAACTAACGTGGGTCTACTATAGCTCTCCGCATTGCTCTGGAACGCCTGGGCTACCTCAAGTGCTACCACATGATGTCCGCCAGTATGGAGAACCCACCAGACTGCCTCATGTGGCACGATGCCCTGAACGCAAAGTACGACGGTGTCGGTGAATTTGGCCGCAAGGAGTGGGATCAGCTTCTTGGAGACTGCCAGGCTGTCTGCGACTGGCCCGCCTGCGCCTTCGCCAAAGAACTCATCGAAGCCTACCCCAATGCAAAGGTCATCCTGACCACCCGCGAAGTTGACTCATGGCACGCCTCGGTCATGAAGACCGTCCACTGGCGTGTCTCCGACCCCGAGCACCGCTTCGCCTCCAACTTCTCCTGGGCTGCCAGCATGTACTACCCCATGCTGAACAAGTTCTTCGCAACCTTTTTCCGCGGCGACTTCCCCAACAAGGGCAAGCAGGTCTACGAAGACCACGTCGCTGAAGTCCGCAGCCTCGTCCCTCCCGAGCGCCTCCTCGAGTACAAGATCAGCGACGGCTGGGCCCCGCTGTGCGAGTTCCTCGGCGAGGAAGTCCCTGACACCTCCTTCCCCCGCGGCAACGACATGGCAGACTTCTTCAAGCGCTGCCGCAGCCGTAACAGGAGGCAGATGGCCAACGCCGCTCTCCAGGCCGTTACCATGGGCGGTGCGATCATCGCTGCTGGGTTCGCTGCTACAATGGCCTTCAAGCGATTCCACCGGTGAATCGTTCCGACGCTACTACTGCTTGAATTTGCTTTCTCTACCTCTTCCCGTGGTCGACGCTGGGCGTGGCCGTGGCCTGACTTGATTTACTAGCCTTTCATACCCTCCTCCCTGGGACTTTGTTCCTTCTTTTTCTCTCTTTTTCTTACGCCCGGGAGTTTGATAACATTTTTTTATCGTTTTGCTGCGACTATTATACCAATCAGCTGGTTAGATACCTCGTTTACCTAGCTTAGCTTAATACTACTGGAAATGTCAAAAAGGAACGGAAATGGAAAAATAGATTTCATTGCTTCACTTGCATCCGTACAGTACTTCAGTTCCAACCCTATCGTTGTATTTCCTCAGTATCCGTAATCTTCGTCATTCAGCAACCCCCTTATTTCCGACTCAGTAGGTAGGTAAGCACCTCAATCACCAGCATGACCCCCCCAGCCAGCCAAGCTTAATCTCGCAAACCGATAAAAGCCCAGCACTTGGCTAAGACATTTTCAGCCACCAGCGAGACAACAATAAAATACATAACCACCAAGCGAATGGGCTGCATAAATTATAGTGCACAAGAAAATAAGACAGGCATATCGCCCGCCCTACGAGGCCACCTGCAACTGTAGCTGCATGCCAGGATCATGGCTGTTTCGCTCGCTTGGCATAAGCATGCTACATCGATATTGGATTACTTATCGGTGCCATGCTCTCCCCTCCATGCTATCTAGTATCTATTAATTTATGCACTGGGTTGTTCCGTTCCCTGTTTTGCTTCGATGAGGGGTTCATCCAGCTATGATAACGTCGTGCTTGGACCTGAATCCTACCCTTGGCGCTTCGCTTGGAATCTATCCATTCCCATACCGTTGTGTAATCGGTATGCTGTTGCCTGTTGCCTGAGGCCAAGATACCAAGATACCAGGTTCATCCTTGCGAGAGATATACTCTTAGTTCATGTCTCACTGGTTTCTCAAGTAGGTATCCAGTAAGTCCTAGACAGGTGGACTGTGCACTTGCACATTGCACTGTGTTGTGCAGCGCGTAAGACGGACCGGAAGCGTCGTCCGTCGGGTACACAATGCTGTGTAACCACACCTTTTATTTTCTTTTGACCAAATTCCTAGAGTGCTGCCTGGTACGTATCTTTTGGATCCTTTCCTCGAGAATCCTGCTTCTGCGCCGCATACGTATTAATTGTACGTAGAGATGTACGCTGTACAGACCTCGGAGTTAAGGCAAAGCTGTTCTGTTTTTTTTCTATGGGCTCGAATTACTGTATACGGATAGACTGGCCGGCCGTGGTCTGTGTTCTGTGGTCTGGTCACGGCCTCGACTTATCACAGGTAGTACTCCGTATCTAGGTCTGGTATGCACGATGACGACGTCCATCGCACGAGACGAGATATGATACAGCCCAGCCTGACTCGCAGGGCAGCCGGTTCACCCGATCCGTAGGTGATACGAGGTATCTAGACACAAAATAAACGGTTGAACAGGGCTTGTGTCAGGAGGTATTTGCAATCTTTTGCCTAGACTACGTTTCGTATCTAGTAAGGGCTGCTCCATGAATACCCCTTCTAGAAACAACGTAAGCGGCATGCATAAGATGTATTTTGGGGCAATGTCCGCTCCGGCGGCTACTAGCACCAGCCACGATACCACGCACGCTCGTACGTATTTGTTGCTTAAGGAGACGTAGGCAGCGGGGTCGAGCCATCGAATCCAGTAGTTCAATCCGTATCTACAAATTATCTTAATTCCGATATCGAGGTCAGTCGTAAAATCTGATCCAGCGACCAGTTTATACCGAGTCAGAGTGCATACTGCATAATTGTGGACCCGGCGGTTGCAGCACCAGCCACTCCAAACCTGAACCACTGGATCTGCTTCGCCATTCCGTCTGCCACTGCCACTGGCACAACTCAGTCGAGTCAAGCACAATGCAAAGTTCGCGCAAGCCTCGCAGCCGAACCACTGGCTCAACAAGCTGACGTATTGAAATCGGACATCGGATCTAGAGATAAGTCTGCTGTTGAGGCGCTGGCGTTAGCAGAGGCATACGTATGTATTGCCGTTGAAGCGGACTTCGGTTGACGCGGCCCCAGTCTTTTGCTCGGCTGCCAATTGCCATGTGCGCACCACATCCAGACCTTTTCAGGAGGGAAGAGTGGGACAGCCATTTGATCCCCACGATTCAGTAACTTACTTACCGGTATGTTTGGTTTGTTTTTTGCATTTGAATGCTTAACACTGATGTTGACTCTACAGAGTTCATAGATGGACAACCTCAACAACCAGAGTCAGAAGCAGAATACTAACGCCACCTCCACGACCAATCAGCACACTATCATAGATAGCCTGCTTTAACTTACGACACCCGAAGTCTAGCGCAAAAAATGGTGCAGCAACTGTTCCAGAAGCGCCAATCACCATTGTGCATGAAGCAGCCGGAGTTTCTGAACGGGTGTGGGGCAGTCGCAGTTGGCCAATTCCTGTGCATACGAACATGTTGACGAGGCACATCCATCCATCGTCCGATCCGAGCGTTGCGTTGCTTTGCTTAAGCGCTCCAAGAAAATGCAATATGGAGATAGATAGTAGACTAATGAGTAATATGACTGGGATCCTTTCGGGCTTGAACCCGGTAGTGACGACAGGGGAGTTCGAGGTCGAGGTCGAGGTCGAGTTCTTCAATGTCCCATGTCCACTTACTACTGGGGTTGATCTTCTCTTTCGAAACAAAGTCAAAACTATAGACTCTTGACCCTGGGTCTTGCCATTTTCACTGTGACACTGCCTCGAGATCGCTGGGGATTGCTGCTGTTCTTAATATCATTGCGTCGATCCCGCCTCTTGATCAACGTACGCAGAAGTACGCTTCTTTCTTTCTCTGGGGATTTCCCCTGTAGATAGATAACCCGTACTGTACACACGAAGTACGGTTGTTGGCCTGTGTGTCTCTCTTTCGTTGAAGACCACACTTCGTTCCTTTTCGCTGGTTTTTTTGAGTTACTAGGTAAACTGGTGATGTGTTGAGCCGATGGGTTTCCTTACCACCAGTTCGTTGGGCGCATGCGCCCGTTCGCTCATTACTCGACTTTCACTCATTTATATTCTTCTC
This sequence comes from Aspergillus stella-maris, assembly GCF_047715825.1. NCBI lineage: Eukaryota > Fungi > Ascomycota > Eurotiomycetes > Eurotiales > Aspergillaceae > Aspergillus > Aspergillus stella-maris. Next base: position 982,485 of record NW_027396796.1, read on the forward strand.
GCGGTCCTGGGCGGGTTCCAGGAAGTATCTGCAGAAGTTGATTCAGTTTTCAAGTCGGTAAGTGAGGTTTAACCTGCCCTGCTGTTCTTGTGTTTGCTAATGATGTCGTTACACAGCGACCCGATCTATACGCCCCCGTCTTCACCTTCGAGCGCCGCATCCCCCAAGAACTCCATCCCGGCTACATCTTCCTAGGTCCCTACGAAGCAGCCAACTCAGGCCCATATATCTATGACAACGATGGTGTATGTTAAGCCTCAAATCACGCCTTCGCAGCGATCGCGCTAACGGGCGATCATTTAGAACCTAGTTTGGAGCGGCTGGGGCAATTCCGGCCCCGGGAACGCCCACGGCATGCACGTCTGCAAATACAAGGGAAAGGACCATCTGTGTTTTTTCCAGGGGATTCAGCAGAACGGGTACTGTCGTGGCCATGGCGTTATTATGGATAGCAACTATCAAATTGTCAAGACGGTTGTACCCGGTGGCGGGATGGCAGCCAGCGATATGCACGAGTTCAAGCTCATTAATGATGGGCAGACGGCGCTGATGACGGTTTACCAGCAAAGGCAGTTTGATATGAGTATTTGGAATATCAAGGGTGGGATGGGGTGGCTTATGGAGAGTGTGTTTCAGGAGATTGATGTTGAGAGCGGCAAGGTACTCTTTGAATGGAGGTCGCTTGATCATGTCGACCCTTCTGTGAGCTATACTTATCCTGGGCATACGGATACGTCGGGCACTGGGCTGGAACCGCGCTCGCCTTGGGATTACTTCCATATCAATTCTGTTGATAAGAATGCCGAGGGGAACTACCTTATTTCCTCGAGACATACGTGCGCGATCTACAAGATTTCGGGGTATACTGGGGATATCATCTGGAAGTTACACGGTGCAAACGCGACATTTGAAAATGAGAACTTTAGCTTCTCGCAGCAGCATGATGCGCGGTGGTTGAAGGAGAACACGACGCATACCGTGCTTTCGCTATACAACAATGGTTTCAACGGATTCAACAGGACGCACGATTACTCCTCCGGCATGATCATTTCGATCGACCATATCAACAAGACAGCAACACAGTTGATCGACTACCCACCGCAAAACCACGACATGATCAGCTCCAGCCAGGGCAACATGCAGGTCCTCTCAAATGGAAACGTCTTCATGGGCTGGGGCAACAACGCCTACGTCTCCGAGCACGACAGAGAAGGAAACCTTTTGCTATGGGGCTACATCGACAAGGGAAACATCATGAACTACCGCGCCCAGAAATTCCAATGGGAGGGAACACCAAACGACATCCCTGCGCTCTGGACATACGCCAAAAACAGCAACGAGACCACGCCGACAACATTCTACGTTAGCTGGAACGGCGCAACCCGCGTCAAGCACTGGCGCTTCTACGGCACGAACAATTCGACTGGGAACTATACATTCATTCACAAAGTGCGCAAGGACGGGTTCGAGACGAGTTATACAGCCTCGCAATTTTATCGGTATACGTACGCCGAGGCGATTGATGAGCAAGGAAAGGTGCTTGGTCGGTCGCGCACAGAGTTCACGTTTACGCCCTCGCCTGTCCTTGAAGCATACTGCGAAGACACAAACTGCGAGAATACACAGGCCTACGGTATCCCTGGCGAGCAGGGCGCACAAGCGGCGATCCCCGAAGTCGGCCTCAATACCGTTCCCTGGGTGGATCCCGATCATGACGGTGTGCATGTTAACTGGGGCAACACATGGCCTCCTGTTGAAGAAGAGAGTGATCACGACAGTGATACTCTCGAGACCTTTTACAGTAAGATCACCCATCACCAAGAATCATTTTCTCTACAGATACTAATAGCTTGTGCAGAAGAAGTCGGCTGGGCAGCCCCCATCTCGGTCGTCGCCTTGTCAGTAGCAGGCATCTACGTCGTGCTCTGGCTATATCAGAAACACCAGTTCTCACTGTCGCGGCGCCTGAGACGAAGATCGCCGTCGGGGCCCTTTGACGGGGCCAGTAGTGAGCCCAAGGCTGCGTTTCGGGTTTTGAGCGCGCCCTGGTGGAGTTTTAGACGGTGGAAGACGTTAGTTGCGTCGAGTGAACCGCCGCGGTATTCGCCTTTGGGGGAGACGTCAAGGGTGAGATAAAGAGCGAAGCATTCTTTAGATTTCTCTTAGTTAACAGAATAATGTATATACCCTCGTTTGCATACGATATTTTCTGTTGGTGGACGAGTAAATGCGGAAGAGGGAAGTATACCCGAACACTCGACACCTCGGATTTAAGGCGAGGCAAGCAGAGTGCAGAATCCGAAGCGGAGCAAACTGCCAGCAGTCCCAAACTTCCATGAAGCGTCGCTGAAACGGGTGACAAACCACTCAAAGCGTCAAACGCCTTCTGCAGTCTTTGGCTGGTTCTGACAGCTGCAGCTAGACTTGGCTTCAATGGTAGCGGAGCAGACTAAGGCCGATTAGTCAGGACACGATTACGAGGCGGTAATGCAAATACGAAGAGTGGTACAGTGGGGATAGCGTCGCAAGCTCCCGCACTAAATTATTTTAAATTAATTGTATTGAGGAACCGTTCCTGAGAATCCATTCTCCGGCCATGACGCGTGGTGAGTGGTATGTGGTGGCTGTAAGGTTTCCCGAGGACACTGGGAGAGAAAGATTGATAAGTTTCTGTTTGATTAAGGAGATGGTACAGAATGCAAATAGAAGAAGCAAAGAAGCTAGAAGGAAGGAGGAAAGGTGAAGCGTGCCCAGTAGAGTGTAGAAGTAGACCGAAGCAGTAAGCGGGCGTTGATCATATCAGTGACTTTGAACTTCTGATTTTCTCTCCGTCACTGCTGTCCCTCTCTGCTTCTGCTTCTGCTTCTGCCTCTGTTAACTTCCATTCTGTCCACATCAGCCTCTCGTTATCGCCTTGCATTCCCTTCTGATATTCGTACTGCTGCTATTAATATTATTCCCTCATTTGTCGGACAATTCTCCGTCTTCCACTCTTTTTTCTGACGTCGTCACTCGCCTTCCACTGTGCCCGCTAGCGCCTCCATTCTCCAACCCGCGCCGGTTCCTCTTTCCTACTGTTCGGTCACTCTTGTCTCTCTTTTAGTCTTCCCAACCCTCCGAGGCCGCCCAGATGACTGGACCCAATCGCCAATCGCTGGGCTACTCGGTTTCACCTAATAACACCAGCCTGCCCTCTCCATCAGCCATCTCTGTCCCCAAATCCCGGAATGCTCGTCACTCCCGCAACATCTCTTGGGCTTCCGGTCTCGACTCTGGCGGCGAACCTTCTCCCGGCTTCGAATCTCAGCAGCGGCGCCGCGGGGAATCTAACGTCTCCCTCACCCACGTCTCAGAGGGCTCCTCGGGCCATTCGGACCCGGACGAAGCAATGGCGCTGAGGAATACCTCGCTCGACTGGAACGATAGCCAGAGGGGACATGTCCGCTCACGGTCCCAAAGTCAACAGCTGCCGCCGTTTATCAACCCGATAGAAACATCGCCCCCGCGGCCGGGCCCAGTAACATGGATGTCGCTGCCGCAGAAGAAGCAGCTCGCGCTGCTCGGTCTATGCCGAGTCTTTGATTTTTTGCAGATTGCCTCGCTGCAGGCTTACATGTTCTACCAGCTTAAGTCCTTTGACGAGAACCTTTCCGACTCTGATGTTGCCACGCAAGCCGGTATCCTGCAGGGTGCGTTTACAGCGGCGCAGTTCGCGACGGCGATTCCCTGGGGCCGGGTTGCGGATGCGGAGTGGGGAGGACGCAGGTTCGTCCTCCTTGTTGGATTGATTGGGACTGCGGTATCTTGTCTGGGTGTTGCCTTTGCGACGTCGTTTGCGCAGGCTGTGTTCTGGCGCTCGTTTGGTGGTGCCATTAATGGCACCGTTGGTATTATTCGGACTATGATTGCGGAGAATGTCAAGGAGAAGAAGTATCATTCGAGAGCTTTCTTGATTTTGCCTATTGGGTTTAACATTGCTTCTCTTTTTGGGCCTGGTAGGTTACTATCGGATTTTTGGTATGCATTTGCTAACAACTGCAGTCATGGGTGGCATGCTTTCTGATCCTGTCCGCGCGTACCCTACACTTTTCGGTCCCAACTCCTCGTTTGGTGGTGCGAATGGGGTCCAATGGCTTATGCATTATCCGTATGCGTTGCCCATGTTGGCCAACTGTTTCTTCCTCACGTTCTGTGCTTGTTGCGTGGCTATTGGTCTTGAAGAGGTAAGCCTGCTTTTCCCTTTACTTCGTACTTATGCTGATATCATAGACTCTTCACGCATGCAAAGGAAAGCCTGGTCTCGGTACATACTCTCTACGCCTTGTTGCTCGTGCCATAAGAGCCATGGTTGGATCCAACTCGCCATTGTATTCTCGACTTCCTTTCGCCGACTACGAAGAATCCGGGCCTCTGCTGGGCAGGGCCCAAGAGTCGTACGAGCTCGAAGAGAAGGCAGCCAAGCCCAATCGCATGGCCCGCATTTTGCCATTCCGCCGGATCTGGACCAAGAACGTCCTGTGCACCTTGTTGGCTCAGGCGTTCTTCGACTTCCAAATGGGTGCATTCAACAACCTCTGGCTTCTTTTCCTGTCTACCCCCCGCTACGACGCCAATGACCCCGCCAGCCCCGCGCAGAGCCTCCCCTTCGGCTTCACTGGCGGCCTCGGTATGCTCCCGCAAAGTGTTGGCTTTGCCACTGCCATTCTCGGTGTTATCGGCATGATCCTTCAATTCACCATCTACCCCTCTATCAACGGCCGTCTCGGAACAGCCAAAAGCTACCAATATTTCCTCACCCTCTTCCCTGTCGCCTACGCCTTTGCTCCCTACATTGCTCTCGCCCCTTCATCAACTCCTCCGCCCAACCAAGCCAATGGTGGCTGGGTTTGGTTCTCTATCATCGTCGTGCTCTTCCTCCAAGTCACGGCGCGTACATTCACACTTCCAACCTCGATTATTCTTCTAAACAACTGCTCGCCTCATCCTTCTGTCCTGGGAACTATCCACGGCATCGGACAGTCTGTTTCTTCTGCTTTCCGTACAATAGGTCCTATCTTCTCCGGATCTTGGTACGGTTATGGTCTCGAGATCGGAACAGTCGGCTTCGCCTGGTGGCTGATAGCCCTGGTTTCGGTCTTTGGCTGCGTTGCAGCTATTTTTGTTTATGAAGGATCAGGTCACGAAGTCTTTCTTCCAGGTGAAGAAGAGGAGCTGTGATTGATTGATCCGATTATGCCTTTCGAGTATATAAACTTAGTTCCCTCTTTGGCATTTTGGCTTTTCCGTTCCTGTATTGTATATATGGTGGACACGTGCATAGGTGGTGTCTGTCTGGTTTGCTTGCATTTTTTGTTTATTGTTTTTGTTTATACTATACCTCTACAGTACTGCATTCGCTATTTGCTATTCGCTCGGTTGTTCTGTTCTGTTTGGTCTGGTTATGTTACGTATGTACTTATGAAAAGAGGAGGATGAGGAGAGTTTGGACATGGAAAAGGAATGGAGGAATGTGCATGTGCATGTGCATAGACTTGGATAGGATACATAATACATAGATTGCCATGACTCGTGAGATAATATAAGCTTAAGCCGTGTATAGCAGAAGTAGAAAAAAAGCACACCGCAGAGAGTATATCAAATAAAGAGGAACAGAAAGAAAAGGATCACCGCTTCAAAGCAGCAAACCTCCTCGACAACTCATCCAAATCCGGAATCCCACTCTTGTCCCCTCCAATCTTCCCTCCCTCTCCTCCTCTTCCACCCCTCTGCGCACTAGGACTACCACCCGGACTCGGAACCCCCTTCTCATCCCCAGGAACCCTAACCCTCGGATTCGGATTATCGCTCCTAGCCCCCGGCGGCGCAACACTAACAGGACTAGAATGTTTATCGAAGCCCCTAGGCGGCGTAGCGCGATTCAACTCTGCGGTCTCGGATGCGCGGCGGATAATCTGGTCTGGTCTTTTCCCGTCGTGCTCTTCGCCGTCGTTTTCTATACCAGAGACCAGGCTGTCTATGGGGAGGGGGATGTCCCCGCCGCTTGGGGCGCCCGTGTCGTCGCCCTCGTCATGATCGATTTCGTCGGGCGAAGTGGTATTGTCTTGTTGGCTCCAGGGGACTTTATATGCCCGTGCAATCTCGAGCAGATAACTCTCTACCAGTTCCTGGGAGGGCGGTTTCACGCGGAGACCCTTGACGAGTCGCTCGGGGACTTTTACTCCAACCAACTTGTTTTCTGAGGCTAGGGACATGAAGTCTTTCCCGTAGCGGTCTGCGAGGAGGGAGCGGAGGAGTGTCAGTTCGCGGACTTCGGTGGGGAAGCGGGACCAGGCGTAGAATATTGCTACAGAGGCTTCGTCGAGGGCGGAGTCGAGGTAGTAGGGGTCATCTGAGGGAAGGTCTGGTGTTGAGGGCGTTGATGCTTGGGATGGTTGCGGTTGCGACTGTGACTGTTGTTTCCCCCCTCCAAAGAAACTGCTGAAGAACCCCCCTCCCCCTCCAGTCTTCGTCAAATCCGCACCACCAGCTGATATCCCCCTCTCCTTATTCAACGCACCCATCTCCTCTCTGACCCGCCCCCTCATTCTCGTCCCCGCCTCCCCATGAACTAACCCATCTAACACCCCCGCTCTCGCAAGCAGAAGCTCGCAATAAAGCTCCACCATCTCCATGACCTCAATGGCGATATCAGTAGCAATGACATTCTCGACGCGGATCCGCGCGCTGGGCAGGCGATTGCTTTCTAGTAACTGGGCGAGTTCGCGGCGTTGCACGACGGAGGACGCGGTGGATTTCTTTTGGAGGAGGCGCAGGCGCGGGATTAGGAGGTGGAGGGTTGATGTTAGTTTTGCCTTTGGGTATCATCAAAATTTGTTCGGTCAATCAGGAGGTCAGAGATATGGAAGGGGGGATTGGGGTGCGGGGTTGAGGGAGACTGCAACTGGAAAGTGGAGGGGATGGTTGTTCTGTGGGGAGGTGGGAAAGAATATGGGGAGTTGAGTAGGTACTCACTGTTTGTGGTGTTGGAGGCATGTTGAATGGTTGTATATACTGAATGTACAGAGATAGAGTGAATGAAGGGGAGGAGATGGGGTGAGGTGATGTAGGCAGATAAGGCACCGCGGGGAGGACTCCGAGGTATTTATGTTGGGGCCTCAGGCACCAGTATTTACATCGTCTACAGGAAGTCTAGGTAACCACAAAGCAATTGTTCAATACAACTCGCGTTGTATAATTATAAATGATTATAATTATAATTATATGGTTTTTATACATTTTCGCTGCTATAAACAAAAGTAAAGTATGCTAAGTATGCATGCATAAGGCACCAGATGTCAGACTGAGCTGATGAAGCCCGTAGTAAATCATCATCCAATCAATGTACAAGAACGTTAATCATAAGAGGTATCCCAAGAAGTAAAAGTCAATATCAGGTATAAAAAGGTATCCAAGAAGAGAAGTGAAGTTGTCAAGTAGGTATCAGAAGAATGATAGCAGAAGAAAATGGCCACTGTCAAGTGACGAGTATAGGCGGAGGCTGATACTCCGTGGGTTTCTGCAACCGAGCATTTTTATGCTGGTTTAGAACGTAAAGGCGGCCATGGCGACGACGGCAAAGAGAGCCATCATGGCGTTCTGGCTGGTCTGTTGAGCGCCTGAGGTTGGGCTGGGTGATTCCTCGTCGGCTTCGCTGGTGGAGGATGCGGCCATGGAATCATCGCTGCCAGTTTCAACGAGCACATGGGGTCTGTAGGTGTAGTCGGGCCAGCCGGAGCTGCTAGAGCCGGAGGGGGTCTTGTGAGTAGAGCTCGAGGCCGTGACGGAGTGGGTGGAAGAGGTCACGGTCGAGGAGGTGGAAGTCGTAGTAGTGGTCGTGCTGGAGGGAGTGTGGGTGCTAGTCGAGGTGGACGTGGTAGTCGAGGTCGAAGTAGAGGTGGAGGTAGAAGTGGTGGTGGTTGACGTGCTGGTGCTGGTGCTGGTGGAAGTAGAAGTAGACGAAGGAGCGGCGGAGCTGGAGATCTCCTCGTCGTCGTCGTCGCTACCGCTACCGCCCGCGCTGTCAAAGACAACAATCTTGGCCGTCTCTCCCTTTGGAACTGTCACAACACAGAAGTTGGCACCACCAGCGCCATCAGTCGAAGAACCCTCGACTTCGTTAACATCGTGTTTGGCCGGGTCGATCTTGCAGGGAAGACCGTTGCAGCTGCCACCTTCGCACTCAATCTCGACACCAAAATCGGGTCTGGTGTTGCGGAAGGGAGTCGTGAGCTCGAGGTAAATCGGGTTCCATCCAATCTTGACAAAGGTGTTTCCGTCACCATCGGTGTTAGCACCGGCAACATAGGCAGCCCAGTTACCCCATGGGTTGGATGAGGTACCCCAGACACAGGCGGTCTCAGCGTCCTTGCCAGGAGGGTTGATATAGAAGCTACTCAATCAGCATGGGACAAGAAACAGAGGATGGAAGGATAACTCACTGGGCAGCAGTCTCGCACCAGTAGCTGAGATCCGGCACAGCGAGAGTGGCCACACTCTCAACCAGGGTGGGAATCAACATGGCCTCGTTACCCGGCAAGACGGTCTGGCAGAAGGAGACGACATCGCCGCACTTGTTGTGCGCTTCGACGGCGCCAGTGCCATCCTTACAGTAGGGCTTGCTGGGGAACGGCTTCTCGATCTCCCCGTCATCGTTACAGTACAGACCACCGTTCTATATCAAGTTAATATGTGCCCACCTGCTTTATATCTTGTATCAGCGCAACTCACCATGGACATCGGGTAGGAGTACGAAGTCGCGTCCGGGTCCCATTGCATCGACATCTGGCCGGGAGGACAAGCGTACGGGCAGTAGTTGCCCGGCTCACACGACTGATCGGGGCTCATGGCCCAACCGGCGTTCTTCGACCCGGGGGTGACGGCGACCAGGCCGGCATCGCTAGGGAACTCGCAGGAGCCGCCTCTCTTCTCGACAACATCCTTCTTGTCGTGGAGGTGACGGTGCGCGTGGCCGTGGTTGTGCTGGGCGGCCTCGACGGCGACGGCGCAGAGCAAAGCGGAAGCGGCGATGAATCTCATATTGAAGCGATTGAACCTGCAGTGCTGTTCTCGAAAAGGAGTGTAATGCGCGACCGCGAGAGGGAGCAAAGTCCACCGAAAATGAAAGAAGCGAAGAGCCTCGTGCGGCGAAGCGGAATAGGGGGGAAGAAACGAAAGACTATGGTCAGGACCCTGATGGAGATAACGAGCGACTCGGGGTGAGAAGGGAAAGAGAAGAGAAGACTCAGAAACGGGGATACGAGGTCGCAACAAAGCCCAGGAACCCCAAGCGCCCGCCAGAGCCCCGACGGCTTCTCTCACCCAGAGTCTGTGACCCTGTGAAGTGTGAACGCCTGCCAAAAAGGGTCCACAAGGGCCCTGGCACATTTCCTCTTACGGCTTACTTCGACGCTATAGAGAGCCCCGGCTCAGGGGCAAACCAATCAGAGACTAGCACCACTCCGTTGTCCCCCGCGGTTCGTGGATGTCGCAAATTGGCTCCAGTCAATCCATTCGCTGAACGCCCAATAAGAAGCTGCGAATGTCGCTCTTTCCGTGTGATCACCCAAAAGGCAAGAGCAAACACTGCGAGGGCGGAGTATCTGGTCTACCGCTATGGACAGCCACAATAACCATAATACGGGCGCCCCAACACCAATCGCGTCTTTACTACGATTCAATTGCTTGCCAAGTCGTCATACATTCGCATCTTGGCCGTGCGCTGGAAAGAGTTGGAATCAAAGTGGTGTAACTGGTCAGAGTTTCTTCAATGAGTTCCGGATGAGGAGAACTACCCTGTCACGAAATCTAGACCAGCAGATCGTCACTTCCCTGACCAAAATTCAACCTTTCAAACTCTGAAAAGGGGGCCACATGGTCAGCCTTACTCTGCGGCACTCTGCCTCGCGCAGGGAAACTGAGGACGATGATTGAAGTGGAACGCTAGCTGACCTGTGCCAAATAGTCGCTGCTAGCTCGGCAAAGCAGATCCGGCGCAGGTCCCTGCCTTGGCCTTTGCAACAATTAACTGACTCGAGACCCGAGCTCGGTGCTTGAATTTCAGTCCTCCACCTGTTGTTGCTCCAACTCGCGCCATCCGCTAAACCGAGTGCTGCCCTCGCGCCATCCCCAAGCAACACAGTAATGCTGCGCGAGCAACTTCCACTCCTCCATCTCATCGAGCATCTCTAACGCTGCGACGCGTTCTTTTTCCTCCTCAGCCACCCATTGCTCCCACAGGAAATCCACATCTGCTGCTGCCTGGCCGCCGTCAAAGCCCTGCTCGCGGAGTCGCCGCCGCTGCGCCCCCAACGACGCATATTTGTGAAGAGTCTGCAGCTGAATGCCGCGAGTCGCCAAGTTCGCAACCATTGTCCGTCCAAATGCATCATCCGGCCGAATAGGCTCGTACAGAATGAGGGCCAGTGCTTCGGATTTCTCGTTCGCTGGGAATAATGTGTGCGTGAAGTACCGTACTACACCTGATGCCTCGTTCGGAGACAGATATACCAGACAGCACTCGGACAGCAGCAACGTAGGAAGCGAGCTGTCCACGAACTCCTTCAGCTTATGCGCCATTGTCGCATTGCCGTCGCCTTCGTGCGCAAGCGTCCGTAGATCAACCGCGTGGATATGGTAGTTGGGTGTATGCAACTCATCCCCTGCCTCAGATAAAGAAACCTCCTCTGGCCTCCCTAGCACCCGCTGTAGAAGCGGCGTCCCCCGAATAGCCTTGATTTTCGCGACATTATTCACCGCAAAATCAAGTTCATGGTAGATGATATCCGTCGTCGGGCGCATAGACATTAGCCGGAACACGCGCGTATCAGACCCCGCCCCCAGCGAAATAATCTGCTTCTTTCTACTCCTCCATGTCGTGTCCGAATCCGGCGTAAGTCCTAAGAATCTCGCGACAAGCTGATCGATTGTTGTTGTGCGCACGTAGGTCCCTACAACACCCCGCAAACACCCGTCAGTCCCGCATCACAAAACAACCAAACAAGAAGTAACAAAGTTAGTACCTCGATTAATGATAGGCAACCTCCTCGTATCAGCCATCTGCGGCGTCAAGGCCCTCGCAAATGGATCCTCAAGGTATCCCAATCCCACGGCGCTAAGCCGCGACACACTGGCGTCATTGTCTGTCCCTTGCACGATGCGTTCTTTGTCCTTGTGGCTTGAACTTGGATCGTGGCCGCCGCGACCTCGTATTCGGCCGCGAGAACCACCGCGTCCGGAGCGCAGGGTGTTGAGGTTTGGTATTGAGGGGGCGGACATTGGGTAATTGGTGGGGTGAAGCAGCTTGGAGCTTGAAGCTTGAAGCTCGGAGGTGGGTGCGGAGATAACAGATAGCTAAGGTGGGATGGGCGGGGTTCTTAGTAACAACGCATAGTCTGTCGCAAATCTGCATGTCATTTTGATGGTGTGTTTGAGATGGCCTTATTGTTTATTTTGATTTTATTGATGCAGCGCGTTTGTTTATTCGTATCTATCGTTGCATTGTATATTCAGGTCTAATGCTTGATCAAACTCCCCTTCTTCCTTACTTCAACCACCACCTATAAAAACACCAGACATACGTTCCAACCAACTTTTCCCTTCCAACCGCACCACACCGTACATGCATCCATCTATATACTACCCATATACCTAAGACAACCCAAATAACTCTCACAGAACCTCCACGTTTTAATTTGCTCAAGCAAACGTAAACTGATTCCGGCAAAGCGGACAAGTACTCTGGTTCGAGCTCTTGAACCAGCGGAAGAGACAAACAGAATGGAACGCATTCTTGCAAGTCGCGCACCGCTTGTTCGGTGTCTGCATATCCGTTGAAATAACAGAGTAACAGATAGCGCACTCGCTCTGGCCCTTCAATGCACCCTGAACGTTTCGTCTGAATGCTAACAGTCCGTCTTCGAGGTTGCCGTTGCTGAACATGATTACTCCCTGGATGGTTAGGAGCCATGATTTCCACTTCTTCTCGTCGACGAGGACGCGCGAGCGGGAGAGGACGAGGGCTGGGTGGAGTGGGTAGGCGGGAGGTAGGGTGATTGTTATCGCGACGGGAGGGGATTCCTCATCAACGGGGATTGAGGCGATAATTTCGGCTGTTTTGGAGGAGACCTTTACGCTCAGCGGGCGTTCTTCGTCTTGTTCTTGGGTTTGAATCCAGGTTGTTGCGCGCTCGAGGGAATCCGTTATCACTAGGGGAGAAATCTAGTTCAGTGTTAGTTGGACCATACCTTGCTATATCGAGGTTGAGGTGAGTAGACTTACATATTTCTCCGTCCAGGTTTCCACAGGTCCCTTAATGCGCTTCTTTGCGTCGATCCACCAGGCTTTCGTGAGATTGGCGAGATGTCGCAAGCAAAGGAAGTACAGGTGGATGAGTAGCCACTGGATCTCCTTCTCGTAGGTCTCCGACTGGTCGAGGTCGAAGGAGCGGACATCCTGTCTCGATGCATCCACGAGCTTGCCGTGTCCCTTTTGAAGGAAATCAAACATGAACTCGAGGAGCGCGGGTAGAACATCATGCTCCTTAACATTAAAGGCGTACTGCTCCTGGAGTGTAAACGATGCGTTGGCGAAATGATCAAAGACCAACTTCCAGCTAAGAAGGTATGATCGAATATCGGCCCATGTCTTATCATCGCCATATGAGAGGGATATTGACTCCATAGTCGGTGCACCCAATAACAGGGAGATCAACTCATAAGGAAGCTTAACCTCTGTTTTCGACAGTGCCACATCAAATGATACCTGCTCTTGCATGCTGGGGATATAACGGTGAAGAAGAGTGTAAGCAGTGTGCTGGAGGACAAGGCTGTGAGCTGTAAGGAGAGGATAAACCCGGTTGACATCTTCGATGTTGCCAATCGGCATGGTCTTAATCAGGCGACACAGGCGGTCGACTGTGAGGTCCCGAGGTAAGTGGAAGGTAGTTGAGGAATCAAATTTCCAAAGAGTGGACGTCAGGACGTTTAATATTGCGGTCTTCCGTTCAGCCCAGATATCCTTCACATCATCGTTGCTGTCTTCGTCCTTGACTATGGACTCCAAGCAGCTGAAAAGTCTGTAGGATGAGTTGAGCACAGTCAAAGCGTCATCACCTCCACCGATATTCCGCCATGTGACACTAAGAAGTTCGAAGCAGTCTTCCCAGTGTGAGCCATACATTTCCTTCACGTATGGAAGAGCTAAGGTGAGACCCTTGAGGATTTCAGTCTTGAGGCTGAGAGAAGCCTGCTCAGACTGAAGACACTCGATCAAGTGCTTTACGAAGAATATCAGTCGCTGTGTTGGCATTGATGCCATTGGGTTGCTCTCTTCCTCATCGGAAAGAAGTAAACCGAGCAAAGCCAATTTGCGGAGGCCTCCTTACCGTTAGTTAAAAGCTACTCATGAGATCCGTATAGAATCACTTACCATTGTTCGTCGGATCCTCAACTTTCAACCCGGTGGAGTCCGCAACAAATTCGTTACAGATGCGGACACCAGCAGGGTTGGCCAGAATGGGACTTCGTAAGACGGCTGTCCAACTAGCAGAGCGAATCACATTGGCGCCTCTGATTTCCTTGCAGAATTGCGTTATGCCCTCAGAGGAATAACCAATGTCCGATGGATCCATGTCTTCCATAATTTTCGTGAAAGCTTCTCCAACCCTATAGGATGCAGGAGAGGTGTCATCCAGATGCTCCACCTTGTTCTTCCACACGGAAGCAAAGGCAGACGAAACTGGTTCCTCCGTTGAGTGAACCAACTGAGACAACGAAGACCAGGTACGGATGATTTTCCTCGCCTCATTGACGATATCGCGGTATTCCTCTCGCAACTCGTGGGTCAGTGACCCTGCAATGTAGTTATATCTCTCAATGTCCAGATCATCTTCAATAAGCTGCACCGCAAGAGGCAGGCTTGAAAACAAGACCTGGAAGCCTTCCATGCCAAGATGCTTGGTGAAGTCAAATGAAGATAACATCTTGACCGTAAAGTGAGTAAGTCGGAATGCAGCTGAGCATTGGTTCGAATCGCGCGCAACGTTCTCGTAGCGTTGAAAAAACGACTCGGACAACTCTCGGTCTACCAAGTGCACAACTCCCGAAAGAGGGCTCGTGATGGCGGTAGAGTATCGTGGAGGCAACTCCAGGAAAGGTTCCAATGCTTCCTCCCACATGTGCTGTGAGGGAAGAATATCTCTGGCCAGCTTGCTGACATCTTCCGGTTTGGAACTGCGCAGAAGTTCTTCACCGATGTCCAACAGCGATTCGATGCTAACTTTATTAGTCTTGACAAAGTTAAAAATGTAGAAAGTTCACTTACGACAAAGATTCCTCCTTTGCGTGAGCCAGGTTCTCTTGCAGAATCTCAAGACTTGCTTTGGTGCTTGTCTCTGCAACTGCTGACTTTTTCATCTGAGTGATCAATGACTGCGCGAGACTAGCAATCTCCTCCGACGGTAGCTCAGTCAAGAAGATTAACTTTCCGGTCATCTTCGATCCCTGGTTTCCAGTCTGGAACCGCTTGGCTGCGGCGGGAGCAGCCGAAACGATCTGCTTCAGACCCTGTAATGTGTTCGCGATTTCGTCATCCACGGACAAGTTATCAAGAAGAGAAAGGAATATAGAGTCTTCCAATTCCCCTTCACTCGTCGGGTTCTCTAGGGCTGAGATAACCACAGACCAATGCAACTGACTCCCTTTGCAAGCCAATTCCAAAGCGCGAATAATGAGTGGACCAATGATCTCTTTGTCGACCTCGTTCAAATCCAGACTTGCGAGCAATTTCTGAACAGCACTAGCGTTTGTCATCACATTTTCAAGCTGAGCAACTCGCTTGACAAGCTCCTCAAAACTGGAGGCAAAGCCAGGCCAAGAGCGGCATAGTAAGATGATCGAAATTAGCCTGTCACCACTAGGTGAGAACAAAAGCTCTGGAGCGTCCTTCTGGATGAAGTCCAGAAGTTCCTGAGAATGATGGGCGATTTGTGGGACTTTGCGCACAACCTCCTCGATGACGGCCGTCGCTCCATAAGGCTTGCCGTTGCGGGTTTGCAACACTTCCAAGCAGCTGTGTAGCAGCCCCAGATTCAGCTGTTCGAGAGTGTGCAGAACCTTTGGCTCCAGTTCTTGATCGGCAAGACGTGACAGGAGAGATTCCTCTAGAGAAAAGAGACGCCCGGCCTGAGCACATACTGCGTCCTGTGAAGACTTGAAATCCTTGGACTGCTCCGGCGATGAAAGTCGGACAGCTTCGATTAAATCATCGGAAAGTTTCGTCCACAGGTCATTGAAAGCAGTCTCATAACCGAAAGAAAACAGAGCCGTCAAATACTCGCTGCAAATAGACTCTGCCGATTGCCTAGGCAGTGTCCATTGAGATGCTTCTGGCTCTGGCATCACGTACTGCACAATCAAAGGTGATAGCTCATCGTGCAAAAGCTTTATCGTATCAGGTTCTGAAAGCCCTTGAGCGAGCCACATGGCAGTCTCAACGTATATCTTCCAGCCCAACGTTCGGTTCTGTAGCGGTTCCTCTCTCAATTTCAGCCCTTCATGGATTGCTTGCATTAGAGCTGTTGCGCTCGACAAGCCAATAGTATCGTCACCAGGAGAATTGGGATCAAGCTTTGCTAGGGTTTCTATGGGCACCAGCTGGAGCAGCTGGTAAATATTTGACCAGAACAGCCCCGGGCCGCCCTGGGACCCTTTCCGTATATACTGAAGTAACCTCTTCGAAGAGGAGGTCTTTCCGGTGTATTCGTCTGTCCATGCCTGAGGGCGCGCGGATGTCACATGCAGCAAAGCCTCTGAAAAGTCGGCGGCAGAGCCGAGTTGAGAGATGTGAAGGGATTTGCTTATCAGAGCCCCGCTGACAAGTCTCCAATCTAGTTCCTCTGGTTCTCCGGAGACAGCAGTTCGGATAAGCATGTATACCGAGCGACGAACAAAAGGGTCATCATGGTAGCAGAATGCCCATAATGACTTGCTTCCGAGTATGCCCTCTATGACTGCGATATCATTTTGCCGTTCTTCTCTTGTGGTGTTCCCTAGTCCCCGTGAGCAAAATTTCTACCAGATCAACGGGGTTGTAGATTAACGTACCCAATATGCGGTTGAACAACAAGAGTGCAGTTCCCACCACTCGGGCATACTTCGCCTCTGCATCTTCAGGGTTGACTGTTCGCTCGTCGCTCAGTGTGTGAGGAGTTTGCTGGAGAATGACATCATCGACGAATTCGAGGATGGAGCTCTGGAAGACCTTCCAAACACCCTTTCGCTTCTCATCAGTAGAAAAAACGCGCGTTACAGAATCAACCGCAGACTGGTGGACAGGCTTATCGTTGTCGTAGAGTCCAGCTAACCATGCTCCAACCACCTTGGGCAGGAATTTGGCAACCCGCTTCCCGACAAGACTAGCAATCGACCCTTGAGCTGAATGCGCACATTGCCTCACCCTGCGATCAATATCAGTTGATGCTCTGGGAAAGATTCTAATCTGTCCATGTTTAGCCTCTGTTCCAGTCGTTGGTGGAACATGGTCTTACCCAAGCTTCTAAGAACCCGTCATCAAGGGTACCCCCGTTTGTCGCTACATTCAAAACAAAGTTTCTTATATCTTCCAAGGCCTTCGTTCGAGTGACATCGTCCTTCTTTGAGAAGTTCTTGAAAGCAATCGCAAGTTGAGGGTCTGATAGCTGGGATAGATCCGGTGGCTCTGCCACATAAGTTAGAGAGGATCGCTCTCTCCCTTGGCCCGGTACAGACGAGGAAAACCCCCCAAATCCTCCAAATGCGCCGGCAGCAGCCCGACTGCTCGACGCCTGAGATTTGAACTTTTTGCTCATAGCAATCATGTGGGGTAGCGGGGTGAAATGAGAGACTCGCGAGCTGCGGCTCGAAAGGATAGGAATGAAAAAGAGAAGAAAGAAAAGGAAAGCGAAACTCAACCGAATGGTTCCTCTTGGCTCACTGTCATTCCAACAGTGATTCAATATAATGTTGCTCAACAGTTCAAGGCATTCCACGGCTTTGTCGGCGTCCTTATCGGGCTATCACGTGAGCTGGTGTTCGATGTGGTCATCGCTGGCCCAAACAGGATAAGCGCAACGCGGTCAGAGCGATCTGGAGCCTGAAAGAGGCGCTCAGTTCGACGACAGCCTGGATCTCTCCAGCTTCACGCTCGCCTCTCACAATGAAATTCTTCATTGAGTAAGTGCTGCTTGCTTTCGCGTAACTGGCTTCAAGTATCTAATAGCTTCTTTTCTTCCATAGTGACCTTCCTGTCCTCTTCCCGTATCCTCGTATATACCCAGAGCAATATGCCTACATGTGCGATCTTAAGAAGACCCTCGATGCCGGGGGTCACTGCGTCCTCGAGATGCCTTCGGGCACCGGAAAGACCGTTACTTTGTTGTCGTTGATTGTCGCATACCAGCAACATTATCCAGAACACCGGAAGCTCATCTACTGCTCCCGAACAATGTCCGAGATCGAGAAAGCATTAGCAGAGTTGAAAGAGCTGATGAAGTTTCGCACCGAACAGCTGGGCTATACTGAGGATTTCCGTGCCTTGGGTCTTACAAGTCGGAAAAACTTGTGTCTACATCCATCCGTCAAGCGGGAGAAAAGTGGTACGGTGGTTGACGCTCGATGCCGGAGTTTGACGGCTGGGTTCGTCAAGGAGAAGAAGGAAAAGGGCGAGGATGTCGAACTGTGTGTCTACCATGAGGTATGATATGAGGCTTCTGTGCGGATAGAATGCGCGGCTAACTGTGTCCAGAACCTTGACCTTCTCGAACCGCATAACCTCGTACCTCCCGGCGTCTTCACACTCGACGGGCTGTTGAACTACGGAGAACAACATAAGCAATGTCCCTATTTCTCAGCGCGGCGAATGATGCCTTTTTGCAACGTTATCATCTATTCCTACCATTACCTCTTAGACCCTAAGATCGCCGAACGAGTTTCCAAAGAGTTTTCGAAAGACTGCATCGTGGTATTCGACGAGGCACACAATATCGACAACGTCTGCATTGAGTCGCTCAGTATCGACATATCCGAAGATTCGTTACGAAAAGCTACCAGAGGTGCAAACAATTTAGAGCGGAAGATTCAGGACGTGAAGAGTTCAGATGCGGAGAAACTCAACAACGAATACATGAAGCTTGTCGAAGGTTTAAGAGAGGCCGAGCAAGCTAGAGACGAAGACCAGTTCATTTCAAATCCTGTTCTTCCGGATGATTTGCTGAAGGAGGCTGTTCCAGGAAACATTCGGAGAGCGGAGCACTTTGTCGCCTTCCTCAAAAGATTTATCGAATACCTCAAAACCCGAATGAAAGTCACTCACACCATATCAGAAACACCTCTTTCCTTCTTAAACCATGTCAAGGAACTGACTTTCATTGAACGGAAGCCATTGAGGTTCTGTGCCGAACGTCTTACCTCACTCGTCCGGACACTGGAACTTGTCAACATAGAGGATTATCAGCCACTGCAAGAAATTGCGACATTTGCAACATTGGTTTCGACATACGACAAGGGGTTTCTGTTGATCTTAGAGCCTTTCGAAACAGAGGCCGCAACGGTACCTAATCCTATCCTGCACTTTACATGCTTAGATGCCGCCATCGCCATCAAACCTGTATTCGATCGATTTAGCTCAGTTGTCATTACGTCGGGTACCTTATCACCACTCGAGATGTATCCTAAGATGCTGGGCTTCACGACCGTCATGCAAGAATCATATAGCATGTCGCTTGCCCGACGATCATTCCTTCCCATGATCGTGACTCGCGGATCAGATCAAGCGCAAGTCTCATCTGGATTCCAAATCCGAAACGACCCAGGTGTTGTCCGAAACTACGGCAACATTGTCCTCGAGTTTTCCCGCATCACACCCGATGGAGTCGTCGTGTTCTTCCCGTCCTACCTATACATGGAGTCGATCATCAGCATGTGGCAAGGCATGGGCATCCTCGATTCAATCTGGAACTACAAGCTCATCCTCGTCGAAACCCCCGACGCCCAAGAATCATCTCTCGCCTTGGAGACATACCGAACAGCATGCTGTAATGGCCGAGGCGCGCTCCTTTTCTGCGTCGCGCGTGGAAAGGTCTCTGAGGGTATTGATTTCGACCACCACTACGGCCGAGCTGTGCTCTGTATTGGCGTCCCCTTCCAATACACCGAATCACGAATCCTTAAGGCTCGTCTTGAGTTCCTGCGCGAAAACTACCGCATCCGCGAGAATGACTTTCTCTCTTTCGATGCAATGAGGCACGCAGCACAATGTCTGGGTCGTGTCCTGCGAGGCAAGGACGACTATGGAGTCATGGTTCTCGCGGATCGGCGCTTCCAGAAGAAACGAAATCAGCTTCCGAAATGGATTTCTCAAGCTTTGTTAGAGAGCGAGACGAATCTCAGCACGGATATGGCTGTTGCGACGGCGAAGAATTTCCTACGGACTATGGCTCAGCCTTTCAAGACGAAGGATCAAGAGGGTATTTCGACTTGGAGTCTTGCGGATCTGGAGAAGCATCGCCAGAAGCAATTGCAGGAGGCTGAGAGGGTACAAAGAGAAGAATTTGCCCACGGGAATGGGACGAACGGGACACACAATGTGGTGAGAGATGAGTTTGATGATGATATCGATCAAGATCTTGTCATGATGGACGCGCAGTGATCTATTCTCTACTTTATCTGCTTGATCAAAATACTGCTTGCTTCTTTGCTCTTCCGCTGCTAAAAAAAAAAGGCTGGGAACAATTTGCATGATACCATGGCGCTTGGTGTTTTCTCTACTCTACTTGGGAATGACAATATAAGATATATCTAGATTCAAGCACAATTCATATTCTATCTAATCTTAACTTCACCAGGTATAAAATGCTTGTAGATTGATTAAACAAAATTTGATATGACAAGGAAACTTTTTGATTTCCGCTTAACAAAACTCCAGAGTTCATGGGACACATCAGGAACAGAACTGCGTGCGTATCGAACAAAAATCGGCCCTGAGAAACATGTACAACGGCTGAAAAGAACATACACGATGACGAAGAACAGAAGACGAACATGAAGATCAAATCTATGCAACAGGGGCAAGGACATCAAAGGCACCGGTACCGACGTTTCCGGTACGACCGACAACAATCCTACTACTGGGGTTATTGAGGTTATCCCAGTCGCGCTCGAGGACAGCCTCCTTGAGGAAACCGACTGTCGTCTCGAAGGACATTTTCGCCAATGGGGAGGAGATATCCTTGACGAGCTGGTTGCGGTTGAAGGCACGGAAGGCACCGGAGTGAGTCATCACGTCACCGATGAGGTTCAGGTGGCGGTTATCGACGGAAATACTGTGACCCTTGAAAACGGCGTCCATTTCACGAACGATGGATGCGCGGGCAGCCTCGACACCGTAGTGGACGAGCATGTGCTCGATCGAGTTCGTGTAGAGGGTGTGAGGCGTAATGATGTCTTGGTAGTCGCGCATGGCGAGCAGGTTGACACCGTCGGTGACGACGCAGGCGGGCTCACCCTTGGCCGTGTCGGCCTCAACGAATGTACAGTTTCCGAGGCCGGGGATGGACTGGATGACTGCGGTGCGAGCGGCGTTCTCGACGAGGGGAAGGAGGAGGAGCTTAGGTGTTGCAATGTCGTACTGCAGCTGGATGGTGCAGGAGTTGCCCTTGTGTGGGTTGAACTTGAATTGCGTGACTTCGGCGAACTTGCCCTTGACGTCGTCCTCGCGCATCCTCGAGTCCTTGGTGTGGCCCTCTTCATCTGACTCCGCGTCGGAGTCGGAGTCTGATGAATCGTCCATCTCGACATCGCGGGTCTCGTCGGCATCATCGTCCTCTTCCCGCGCGTCCGTTTGACGAATCATTCTCTCTTCGTCGTCTTCGGGGCCCTCGTATGAGACCTGATTCGACCGGTTGTTGGCTCCTCTGGATCTCTTGGCGTCATCTTCGTCGTCCTCAACATCGTCATCAGGGGGTTGCTCTTCATCGTCACCACCTCTGGGAGCTTCCTCGACGGTGCCAACAGAGACACCGATCTCGGGCTGGGCAGCAGAGCCGCTCAATGACTTCTCGTCATGACGCTTCTTCAGTTCAGACTTTGTGAGCTTCACAAGTCGTGGAATGAACTTGTGCTGAAGAGTTGCTTGCACATCGCGGATGGTGATGGCATATTCAGCGGTGTATTCTTCGGCAGGGAACAACGAGATCTCAATATCATAAATCTTTGCCTTCGTGCTGCCAGAAGAGATTCTCTCCTTGATTTGAATCTTGTCGACGACTTCGGCGATACTGAGCTTGCTGATGGCCTTGGCGAATCTCTCACCGTGCTCCTTCGGCAGCTCCTCGTTCAGGACGAGGGTCATTGTGGGTGTCATGATCTGTTTGCTGGCTGTCATGACAATTTCACGAAGACGAGGGATACCTAGTGTCACGTTCTTTGCCGAGTGACCTGCCAAGTGGAAGGTGTTGAGTGTCATTTGAGTGGATGGTTCACCAATAGACTGTCCAGCAACAATACCAACAGCCTCACCAGGGTCAACAACCGAGTTCATGTACTTCATGTTCATCAAGGAATCGAAGAAGCGTTTAGTCAAAAATCCCTCAGTACTCTTCTTCTTGTCCTTGAAGATCTTGTTCTTGTTTTCGTCCTCAAACTAAAGCATGTCTATTAGTATCAAGGCAACCGAAAAACGGAGAATAGAAAATACCTTTTTAAGCGCCTGGGAGAACAGTTCGGAGGTACTGCCCATGTTACCTCCCGGAGGATAATGTGACAGGACAGGGTCCATGGCATCCAGCTTTCCGGTCTTGCGCACCTTCTTGATGGCTTCCTTGTGCCATTCCGTCACAGCCGCCTTTTCGAGGTTGTGATAGTTAGTCTGGAAGTTGACCTGCTCCTGGATGGAGGCATAGTTTGACGCCAAGAAGTCAAAGTCCTGGAGGTGAACTTGTTTCGTGATGTCAAGACCATCCTCTCCATACAAGAACTGGACAATCGAGCCGTCAGAGCTCTCGCGTACTGAGGAGTCGTACTCCGCGCGCAGGCCCTCCATACCCTTAATCAAGCAACGCTGCAGGTAACCGGATCTGGACGTCTTGACGGCCGTATCAATGAGACCCTCACGACCGGCCATGGCGTGGAAGTAGTATTCTTGGGGTTTAATACCAGTCAAGAAACGTCCGTAGACATAACCACCAGCCATGGGGTTGGTGTCGAAAGCCCTAAAGCAGGGTAGGGTCTTACCACTGATCATTACAGGCACACGACGACCTTCCAGAACTTGCTGACCCAAGTTGCAAGAAATCAGGTTAGCGTTGACAGCGGAACCCTTGGCTCCCGTAACAGTCATAGACTGCATTTGGTTCCAAGGGAAAGGCTTCGCGAGACCACGTGGAAGACAAGCCTTGGTAATTTCTGTCGACAGCTGCGCCGATCGAGCGTTCGACACACTATCAAGGCCGCTTTGCTTGTCATCATCGCGCAACACTTCTTCAAGACGACGTCGGAGTTCGGCATCTTCATCAGGCACCGTAGTCTGGTCAAGCGTCACGTATTTCAACGCAACTTCGCGGCCCATCTGCGGTCCCTCCTTGAGCTTCTCCTTACGCATACGGTTTCCCTCCTGGGTTAAGCGAAGATCATCGATACCACAAGTGAAGGCGCGCATGTTCAGGTATCTCGTCAAAAGTCGTCCAAGAATACTGAGCAACTTTCCTGCAACACTGTGGCCGTAGATTTCGTGAATAGAGTCGATCAAACCACCTGCGGTGGGTCCAATTTGCTTCTTATCCAGGATACCGCAAAGCAGCTCTCCATCCTTGAATAGGACTTGGTCTTCTTCGTTACCCTGTCCCCAGCGGTCTCCAGGTGTCGAGGACTTGCTCTTCAGGTTGAGACCTGCTCTCTTGGGAGGCATGATGTTCTTGAGGATGGTGGTGATGATTTGTTTTCCGGTCCAGAGAGGCTTCGGTCGGATGATAGTCGGGTCAACGACCTGAATCCTCTCCGACACTGTGTGGGAGTTTTCGGGTCGCAAGCAGCTGTAGAGAAGCTCATGATACTCCTCCCTGTCGAAGAAGGCGTCACGACACGTGAACCAGGTGCTCATCGAAATGTGATCTTGAATCAAACCACGAAGGGGCTTTCCAGAAGTAGCAACAAGGTATTGGTGGTCTGCGTCTGCAAGTGTCATCGCTTCCGTCCGAGCAAGCTCGTTCTGTGGGAAATGCATGTTCATCTCGTCACCGTCAAAATCCGCATTGTAAGTGTTACAGTTGGCGTAGTGCATGCGAATTGTCTTTTCGTTCGGAAGTACACGAGCCTTGTGACCCATGATGGAGGGTTTGTGCAGTGTCGGCTGTCGGTTCATCAAGACGATGTCTCCAGTTGTGAGATGACGGTAAACCTTCTTGTTGCGTGAACCCTTGATCCTCCAGTTCGACGGCGCAAGAAGCTGGTTGGCCAAGGCTATCCGCTCGTCGAGACTCTTGAATTTGAGGTTGGTGACTTGGCCAAGCTCATTCTCAATAGCCATAGCACCGGGGTACTTCTCGGGGCCGTTAATGACTGCTTGCTTCAACTCCCAAAAGTTGTGGTTGGTGACAGGCTCCGGGTAGGTCAATCTCATCGCAAATACCATAGGCACACCAATCTCGTTTGTTTCAATGTTAGGATCGGGTGAGATGACACTGCGAGCAGCAAAGTTGACACGTTTACCCATCATGTTCTTTCTGAAAAGACCTTCCTTCTTTTCCAGGATCTGCTTAATGCCGTTTGCAGCCTTTAGTGCCGCGGCGCCGGTAGCACCGCTTCGGTCACGATCAATCAAGCCGTTGACAGTATCCTGCAATTGAACAATCGCGTGTAGAAGGTCGCGGTAGTCGCGCACCCGACTGACTGAATCAGAGCCCTGGTTTTGTCTCTCTTTGCTAATCTGATTGATGAAATCGCAACCCTTCAGAATATTCGTTAATGGACCGTTTTGCTGTGCCTCCATGACACCACCCGCCTGCTGGACGACAGCAGGTCGATACTTGTTTGGCGGAACCATGATACTCTTAATAAAGAACATATCTGCAGTGACTCGAGACTCTTTGGCGGGCGTAGGCCGCGAGTTGTACACGAGATTCAGAAGCTCGGTCTCTTTCTCAAACAGTAGAGTGATCGCAGCGTGGACCTCCGAGGAGGGCAAATATTTCTGGGTATCGCCAGCGCCTTGCTTTCGGTTGTCAACCTGCTCAACAACCGCATTACCGCGAGAAATTTCTTCTTCTGCTCCATGAGTCTCAGAGGTGACACTGGCGGTGTCAGATACATCATTCGCGGCCGCTTTCTTCTCCTTGACGTTGAGTTTCTTCGCTTGCTGGAGGAGAATCAACGGATTCGGAATCTGCAATCCGGCTTGTATCATGGCTTGTCGAGCCTTTTCCGAGAAGGGCTTGCGGAAAATTTTAGAGGCGCGATCTTTTCGGTAACCTGGCGAGATACTTTCGATCGGGTCAGTGAAAAATCACAAAAGAAGAATCGAGTAGCAACATACCCACTGCAGCTGCAACACTTTTTGGCAGCCACGAGATCCTTGAAGAGCTCTTTGATCAAGTCCCGTCTTTTCTCCGTAGCGAGAGGGTTTTTTGCTCCAGCCAGTATGCTCTTCAGCGCTCCAGTTCCCTGAGCTTCCCGTATGCACCTCTTGACATAAGCATTTCGGCGAGCGATTATGTCGTCTTCGTCGTCATCTTCTTCGTCAGATCCGTCCGCATCCTTGGTTTTCTTAGAGCCCGATGTCTTTGCCCCCATAGAATCGATGACTGCCACTCCTTCAACGAGTCCATATTGTAAAAGGCGCAACTTGCAGACGTAAGTATTGATCTGTGTTCGAGCCATTTGGAAGCGATGGCAGAAAACGCATTGCGCTCGCAATAAGCGGTAGAGCTGGTCGAGATGTGTCACGTTATAAACATGTACTGGAAGCTCGATATGTCCGGGGTGGCCAGTGCAAGACCAAGAACTCTGGCGACATGTTGTGCAGCTATATAGTGTTAGCTTTTTCATGCGGAGAATTGCGGCGCAACAGCAATAAGAATTCGTAAAGAGGGAAAGCATACACATGATCGCCCCATGCACCCAGCGCAGGATCGTATAAGCCACCAGGCACAGGGTTGTTGAATGAATCCAATGTCGGAGTATTATGGATTCGCTTGACGGAGGTCGCTTTGATATCTTTGTCGGAGTAGGTATCAAAGTTAATACCCGCGATTTGCGAGGCCACGGGACGTGCGAAAGTCGCCATTGTCCCTGTACCAGCGCCTTGAGCAGCGGAAAACGCCGGCGGTGCGAATTCTTTTGTAAAGCCGATTGCTGGCGGAAAAGCGAAATGCGGGAGCGACGATCATGAAGCTGCGAAGAAAAATTGTCCCGGCTTTTTTTCTGCCGCCCGGAACCGCCTTCACCAGATCTCGGCCCAGTCTCCAGAGTCCCGCATCACGCTTTGCTGAGCTCCACGCACTCCCAACTTTTGGTCTTTCCAACATTCGTCGATCGCCTTTTCGACCTCCTTCGTGACACTTGTATTCCGACAGCACTTTTCTGTTCCAGTGGGTGAGTCGAGACCCTCTGTCTCTAGCGCCATGGCGGACATGTCAGGCAGCGGGCTGAAGCGGCCTCACCCTGAGGATGAAGACAACAACGCGCATAAACGACCTCGTTCGAATCATGGATCTCCTCATCCTGGTCAGGGCGCCCCAGCTGGGGGTGCTGTTGACATCGCGAAGGTCGTGGCAGAAGCCAGGGCGAAAGCTCAAGCTGTTCGCGACAGATTGATGGCAGAGAAACGAGTATCGGCATCACCTTCACCAGCACCAACAGGATCTAGCCCGAGCCCTGCACCTCCTGCTGCTAGCTCCAGTATGTCGCGATTGGAACAGATGAAAGCCCGAGTAGCAGCTGCAACCGGGCGATCGCAGGCAGTCTCGCAACGACCCAGCGCTCCTACCCCTCCACCACCGCCTCCACCTTTCGAAGACGAAGAAGCCGAGATGCCCTTGCGTGGCCGAGGTGGCCTTGATGTTGGTCTGCATCCTGCGCTTCTTTCGGACACTCTAGAGTACCGAGGGGCAAAGGGCCGGCCGGGGCAAGCGAGAAACCGCAGGACCGACTCACCTGCGGTGGGTGGTAAACCGGATCGAGCTGGACTTGATCTTTCGGGACCGTCTATTGAAGAGATCAAGAGCAACCCATACTATGATCCTAGTCTCGGTCCAAAAGCCACGATCTCCAAGCCGCGACAATCGCGCCAACTACTTTTCAACCAGAAGGGCAAATACATACAACAGGCTGCAGCTCTTCGTCGACAGGCCCAGCTGGAGGCTATGAAGAAGCGCATCGCTGAGCGCGCGCGGCAGGCCGGTATTGATGAAGACTTGGACGTGGAAAAGGCATTCATGGTGCCAGCTCCACCAGCGATTGAATGGTGGGATGAAAACTTAGTGGACGGACCCGACTATACGGCGATCGAAAACGAAAACAACCTCAAAATCGACACCGACGATTCTATTGTTACTCTCTACGTACAACATCCGGTGCTCCTCGAGCCTCCTCAGGAGAAGTTGAAACCACAACAGAAGCCGATGTATCTCACCCAGAAGGAGCAAGCCAAAATTCGCAGGCAAAGACGAATGGCGGACCTGAAAGAGCAGCAAGCAAAGGTTCGCTTGGGTCTCGAGCCTGCCGCACCGCCAAAGGTCAAGAAATCGAACCTTATGCGCGTGCTAGGTGAACAGGCTGTCAAGGACCCCACAGCCGTGGAGGCGCGGGTCAACCGGGAAATTGCAGACCGACGTGAACAGCACGAAGCTACCAATGCGGAACGCAAACTCACTAAAGAACAACGCCATGAAAAGCTCGCGCGACAGCAAGAGCAGGACGCCGAGAAGGGTCTTTTCATGACAGTATACAAGATTGACAGCCTCGCAAACGGCCGTCACCGATTCAAGGTCAGCAAGAACGCGGAACAAAATGCCCTTACTGGTGTTTGCGTTATGCATCCTAAATTCAACCTCGTCATTGTCGAGGGGGGTACCCACTCGATCAACAATTACAGAAAGCTCATGGTGAACCGAATCGACTGGACAGAGAATGCAGGGCCGGGTGCCGTACGGGAGGGCAATCGCGAAGCGCAAGCATCGTGGCTCGCCGCTGAGGATGAGAAGGGTGAACTGAGAGATCTCAGTTCCAACACTTGCACGTTACTTTGGGAGGGTCAAGTCAAGGGTCGAGCATTCCGCAAATGGCTCGGTGCTCGAATCTGCGAGACTGACTCCAAGGCGAAGGATGTACTGGCACGTGCTAAGCTGGAGAATTTCTGGGTCTTGGCGAAGAGCGCAAAGCAGAGCGAGTTCTAAGGAGGTGTCATTATACCACCCCGACGATGTCTTACAAGTATAGCGAGAAATTCATGTAATAGTAGACGCAATGAGAATACCCATGCAAACTCCATTATCGACAATGGTATCCTGAATGGCATCTCAAGTAGACCTAAACTTTTCCCTAACCGATCCGAACCCAACAATGCAAGTCACAAGATGCAAATATATCCTCCTTAGATCAAATAATTATGTATCTTGATATCAACCGAAAGCCAAATCACGACCTCGGCGGCCATTGGTTGTTGCCACCACTCAACTGCCTCAGCAGATCCAACTGCGCCTTGACCTGATCAAAGTTCATAGTTTGAGCCTGTGGTTGCGCGGCCCCAGGTTGCTGCGGCTGTTGTGGCTGGGCTTGAGCAGCCTGAGCCTGAGCCTGCTGGTACTGCTGCTGCTGTTGCAGGGCAGCCAGGAACAAAGGGTTGATATGCGGCGTAGGCGACATTTGCCCGTAGGGGTTCGGCTGCTGGAATGCTTGCGCTTGTGGGTATGGCATTTGGAAGTTGAACGGCGCTGTCGGGAGGGCGCCTTGGGTTTGGGGCTGGGCGTAGGGTTGAGGCTGTTGAGGTGGGTAGGAGGGGTATTGTTGCGGGGCGTTGTAGGGCGGGTATTGCTGTTGTTGGGGTTGGTGGTGTTGATGTTGTTGGTGGGAGTCTGATCGGTCTTGGTGGTGGTATGGCTGGCGATCGTGATGCGATTGTCCGTGTCCATGGCCGTGATGGTGGTCTCTGCCACCGCCCCTTCCACGTCCACGTCCACCGCGGCCACGGTCTGAGCCTCGTCCGCGTCCTCTGCCACCGCTGAAGCCGGAATGTCTGTCTCCTTCAACGGGGGCATCATGGCGCATCATCTCGTGCAGATTCTTAGGTCGCGCAAGCGGCGTGTAGCCATCGTCAGGGACGTTATCGTCGTAGTTGAGCTCGCTCTGGCTGAGCTTTGAAGGACCAGGTCCGCCTCTTCCAGTTTTTCCTCCTGCGCCACCGTCTTGATTCTTCGCGCCCTTGCGCTCCTGGCGCTTCTGCTTGAGTCTCCTTCTATACTCTGCTTCTTGTTCGTCGTCGGAGAACTCTATTTCGTCTTCGGCGACTTCCTCGTCGTGGAAGTTGGAGGCGTCGCTTCCCTTAAGACCCTTGAGTGGCTGGGTGAAGACGAAGGTGGAGTGTTGCTCGACGTAGTAGACCGTAGTACCTCTGGAAAGACCGCGCTCTTCGACCTCTGGCGTGGTCGCGAACTTCACAGTGTACAGTGGGTTCTCGACTCGTCCTATTGTCTCCGAAACGACACCTGCAATGCGTCGATCTTCAAAGCAAAGGAGTGAGCCGGACTCGAGGACCTGGTATTCTCCGGTGACGTTCGCCGCAATGAGGACTGTGTTCTCAATGACGGCCTCGACATTTCCGAGGAGCACAATCTTCATTTCAGGCGTAACGGTGACGTCTGGAATAGGCAGGACTTCCTCTGGAACCTCGTTTGCTGTCTTGAGACCACCGCCAGATTTACCCCTTCCCTCGCCTTCGTCGTCAGAGCCCATCTCTCCTTGCATGAGGATGCGCGCTTGTTCTTCGGCGCTCAAGATCGGGTAATCTTCGTCTTCGTCGTCGCTGTCGGAGGAATCTGTGGAGGAATCGTCTGACGAAGACTCGTATGGTGAAGAGTCTATTTCCCATTCAGGGTGCTCCTCCTCTTCCTGTTCCTCGGCTTGCGCAGGCGCAGCAGCTTCCGTCTCAGCAGGAGCACCGGCACTATCCTGCAGTTCCGACTGAAGTTGTTGCTTTTCTTGTTCGACTTCCATCGCATCTGTGCCGCCAACGGCTGGTCCCTCTAGCGCTTCGTTCTTTGCTTCTGTTTCATTGGGCGCAACTTGAGCCGGTAGTTCCCTTGCATCTTCGCTGGTGACCATCGCGTCGGGATTATTTGCGCTCTCATTGGCGGGTTCGTTCTGGCTGGTCTGATCCTTGAGACTATCGTTGACCAAGCTCAATCCGGGAATCAAGGACGGAGGATTCGAGGTTGGGGGCGCTTCGGCAGCCGGTGCCGCAGTGGTCTCTTCTGTCTTTTGCTCCGTAGCCATCGGGGTCCCCGTACCCAGCGGGGTGTTGTAGAAATCGCTTCCATCGTCTGCTGGGGTCGATGCGATGGGTGGCGTATCTATGGTGCAGGCTCGTTTGGCTGGGGGTTCCTCAGGGGCAGCCCCGGGAATGTTCTGGTTAATGGGTTCCGTCATCCTAGTGACAGAAGGCTCTGAAAGAGAAAAAAGTCAAATTTTTGCAAAATCGCAAAGAGTGTGCAATGTTCGTCGAGGAATTTGCACGGGAATTTTTTTATGGAACTGCCACAAATGCCGTCGCGGCCGCCGGACCAGCTTCTTATCGATAAGCCGCATACGTTTTCGTGGCCGCTTCGGCTCCGCGTCTCTACTCGATCATGCATTGATCCTGTACATAATTGCAAAATGCCTCGAAAAGGAGTCGAGGTTCCTTCTGTGCCGCAGGGGCAGGCGGCACCGCGGACAAAGAAACGGTAAACACAACTATCAATCATCCAATTGTCCCGCTAATGCGATGCGACAGCCCACCTCCGCCTCCGTTCTACCTTCCACTAAACATTACACTCTACGTCTGTGTCATATCGAACGGTATCGCGGCTTTCCTCGCGCCAATCCAGGACTGCGATGAAGTCTTTAACTTTTGGGAGCCGACACACTACTTAGACCATGGGTACGGTCTCCAAACATGGGAGTACTCTCCAGTGTACTCGATCCGAAGCTGGCTATACATCTCCATCCATGGACTCGTTGGGAAGATCGGCTCCTTCATGGTCAGCAGGAAGTCCTCGGAGTTCTACTTCATCCGATTCTTCCTCGCTATGATATGCGCTGGCTGCCAAACCAGGTTATACTCCGCCATCTGTCGCACTCTGAGCCCGAGGATCGGGCTGTTGTTCCTCATGCTCGTTGCGTTTAGCCCGGGCATGTTTCATGCCTCGACCGCTTTCCTTCCCTCCAGCT
This sequence comes from Aspergillus stella-maris, assembly GCF_047715825.1. Classification (NCBI taxonomy): domain Eukaryota; kingdom Fungi; phylum Ascomycota; class Eurotiomycetes; order Eurotiales; family Aspergillaceae; genus Aspergillus; species Aspergillus stella-maris. The sequence continues at coordinate 1,012,973 of NW_027396796.1, forward strand.
TCACGATGTACGCGTCAATGTTGGGTCTCGCTGCTTTCCTGGATTGGAGAGGTGGACAGAAGACGGCACAAGGGATTATATGGTTCGGCCTCGGTGCGATCGTCGGATGGCCTTTCGCCGGGGCTCTCCTGCTCCCCCTTCTTTTCGAAGAGATCGTTATTGGATTCATCGCAGGAAACATGGGAAAGGTCTTCTTCGATGTTCTGAATGGTTGCCTCGGGTGCTTGGCGATCCTGGCTGCAGAAGTCGCCGTTGACTATACCTTCCTTCGAAAACTTACCATTGTGCCGTGGAACATCGTCGCCTATAACGTATTCGGTGGTGATGGTAGAGGACCCGAGATCTTCGGTACAGAACCATGGACATTCTATGCGAGGAACCTCATCCTGAACTTCAACGTGTGGTTTATCTTTGCCGTCCTCGCGGCACCCTTGCTATTCTTGCAGGCCATATTCCGCTCTCAGACGACGAACAAGGAGACACTTTTGAGGACCGTCACCCTACTTTCGCCCTTCTACATGTGGCTGGGAATCTTCACCCTGCAGCCTCATAAGGAAGAAAGGTTCATGTACCCGGCATACCCATTCCTCGCCCTTAACGCGGCGATTGCGTTTCACATGGTCCTGTCATATATTGGATCCGGCAACCCCAAGGAGCTGATCGGAAGGGTCCCTGCGAAATTAAAGCTCGCAGTGGTCATGTCTATCATATTGACTGCTATCAACGGCGGTCTTCTCCGGACTCTCGGTATGGTTACTGCGTACGGCGCTCCATTGAAAGTCCTGCAGCCACTGGAAAAGCCAGACATAGCTCAACCGGGCGACTCGATCTGCTTTGGTAAGGAATGGTATCGCTTCCCATCATCTTTCTTCCTACCAGATGGCATGCGAGCGAAGTTCATTCAGAGCGAGTTCCGAGGCTTGCTTCCTGGTGAGTTCAGTGACGCTCCCGGCTATTCAACTCTACTTGAAGGGACATCGCGGATACCAGAGGGTATGAACGACCTCAACAAGGAAGATGCAGGAAAATACGTAAGTTCTTAGCCTACTCCAAGCTTTTTCAATGCTGATCCCTCAGACCGACATCTCCCAATGCTCATTCCTTGTCGATTCATACTTCCCCGGCCGCGAACCCACCGCGCTGGAACCCGACTACATCCATGACGAGCAATGGGAGAAGCTCTCCTGCGCATCATTCCTCGATGCCTCACAAACACACCTTTTAGGCCGGCTCATCTGGATCCCGGATCTCCCTTTCATCCCAGACCGATTTAGACGGAAATGGGGTCAATACTGCCTGCTGCGGCGCCGCGCCGACAGTCCTGAAACCGTGTAAAGTAGATTATATCAACTTGAACAATTCACAAGGCATAAAGCAGCGATGCGCCAATGCCATTTTGTTGCACATATCCGTACGTTCACAACGCTCAGGTGGCACAACCAAGACTCATGCGCCACTTTACCGCATGGGGTAAAAAGATCCCCGGCCTCCGCAGAGACCAGTCGATACTGATATGTACTGATAAGACCCCCTCGTTGCTCCTTGCTCCCTGCATTGATCAGGACCATTCGCGGGGGAATCTTAGTTGATATCGATTATAGACTACGCTGGTCGCATCCGATTAACAGAACGGGCAATCAGTCCAGTATACCTACTTCAGCATACCGTATATAACTGAACCATGGTCTTCAACTCGCAACACCGATAGAATGCTATCACAATCAATTAACTATCTTATCTCCAACACATCATGTCTCCGAGCTTAGACCTGGAGACCTTGCAGGTCCAATTTGCTCAGTACCATGTTAGAACTGTCGCTGTTGCTTCCGCCATAACGACACTTTGTATCTGGTTCCTTGCTACAGTTCTCTGGCGACGGAGTACATCTAAGCAACAGTCAAAGTCTCCGACGAAATTTAGTAAACCTACCAGGAAGTGGGGAAGTACGTTTTCTCCGTATACATTCCAGACAAGAGGAAATAGCTAATGGTCAACCTTAGAATGGACACCCTCAGATTTCAAACGTCCCCCAGCATCACCATACCCAGACTGGGACGTCGAGACTACAAAGCCGATTCCTTACCGACCATTTAGATATGGACCGTACGTGCACATCCTACTTTAATTGTGATTCTCGAAAAGGATTTACTAAAAGATGCGCAGGAAATACTTCATAACGATGGGCCTTCGAAGCATGAAGTGGGATGAGTGGATTGGTAAGATATCCACCCAGCTAGCTAGCCCTACCTCTCATATCACCATAATAATGGCAAGTGACAATAGCTGACCAGTATGGTATAGAACTGGACAACCACTTCCCCCGCTACCACGCAGACAAAACCCGCCGCCTGAAAGAACGCGGCGAGAAATGCTACCATACACATCCAGACGCATACCCTGCCGCACTGGAACTGCTTGATGAACTGTACATCTTCCTTCCCGCCCTGCTTCCCTCCCTTCAATCTCAAAAACACATGCTAAGTCACCATCCAAAAATTATAGAGCAGAGTACCTCCCCCAACGCTATCCCACCCTCTACACCCGCACAAAAACCGGCCTCTACAACACATACACAAGAACCGAAACCCCAATCCTTCTCCGCCCCCTCCCACCAAATACCGACCCCATGGCATTAGCCAGTACGCTAATCCAAGACGACATCGCCATAATGATTGAGCGCCCCGACGGCGAATACTACCTGTTAGCAGGCTGCATCCTACTCGCCGGATTCTGGCGACTAAGCGATAAACTCGGCATGCGGCTATCAGACATCCACACATCCGGCGACGTCCCCGGCTACAAAGAGAAATTGGAAAAAGGCATGATGAACTTTTTCAGAAGATTAAAGCCCGAGGACCCCGTTGTTAGGAATAATTATTTTATTCAGGTTGATGACGACTTAGCCTGGTCTCATTCTATTGGAAACGAAGATAGTGAGAGTGTATCGTGGGGGACAGCGGAGAAGGATAAAGCCATCCAGCACCATTTTTTCCGCAGCGAGAGGCAGTCTGTTCGCCGGTTGCCGAGGAGCGGAGGGGTGGTGTTTACGATCAGGACTTATTTTGAGCCGGTTACGGGTTTTGTGAGTGAGCCGTTTGTTCCTGGGCGGCTGGCTAGTGCGATTCGGTCTTGGGGGGATGATGTTGCGAGGTATAAGGGGAGGGAGAAGTATGGGGGGGTGTTGTTGGAGTATCTTGATAAGAAGCATGAGGAGCAGGTTGCTAATGGGTTGGAATTGGAGAAGGAGGAGGAGGTTCGGAGTTATCCTTTCTAGACCATGACCAGGTTGAGATGGGTGTTGATGGCATGATGTGATGAGTTATGTCTGAGATGCTTAGGTAGGTTCTTCAGTGTACATAGGTATATTTAAGTGATGAATTTTGAAGGCAAGGCCTCCCGATACTGGATATTTGCTTATTCCTAGTGTGCATGATATGATAAAGTAGAATGAAACCCATCCAACAGCTAAATACCAACGCAAAAATGCATATCTCAAAAGATAAGATGAGATGAGATAGAGATGCAACCATGAAGCCAAACGCCATCAACCCAAAAAGAGCACCTGGTATGCTTCAAAATCCACCAGCAGGTGAAATTAAACCGGCTCCCACCCCTTCCTCCTCGCATAATCCCACTCCCTCTCCTGCCGCCACTCACACTCATCCTTAAACTCACAAATACGGCACTTCCAAGCCTCCATAACCTCCACGCCCCTAGGCGTCCTCTGCCCGCGCCACCAACTCATCTGGTCTTCAACATAACTATCCAACGAGGTCGGATCAAACAAGAACGATCTAGATCCGAGAACTTTAGGCGTGAGATCTGCCGTCGCAGCAGAGGAGATATATTTCGCTGTTAAAAGCGGAGAAAGGATAGTGGGATATGCTTCTAGCATGTTCGGTTGGAATTCGGAGGGGATGGAGGGCGCGACGGATGTATGTTGAAGGGTTTGTGGGAGGAAGGTTAGCCGGATTTGGTCTTTCATGAGAGACCATAGGCGCGTGAGGTTGCTATGGGCTAGGAGGACGGAGGTGGAGTCTTGGCTTGCGGGGGGTGGTGCGTTTGATTCTCCATCTGCGGAGGATGAGGATTGCGAGAATGTGTCGTGGCTTGTGCCTGAGGAGTTGTGGCCCTGCGTGAGGGCGTCTTCGGGTGTGGGGATGTAATCTGGATCGAACTCGAGCGAGGAGAGAGCGTCGAAGAAGCGGTCATTCAGGGAACCAACTTCAGCAATGAACGCATCGGTGAATGGCTTCTTAGCGTCAAGGCCGTATCTTGACGCGAGGGTGTCAATCGTAACGTCATCACTCAAAACCATGCGGTTAAGCATATGATAGTAAAGCTGCAACTGGAGCAGTGTCGGTCTAAACGACGAACTCTTGACCGTCGGCGTGCCACTACTTCCCTTCGTCTTGATATCCGTCATATAGATTCTCGGGATATGCTGCAACTCAGCAGAAGACTGGCTGCTGGCCGGGTCCTCCACAGCCTCAGCCTCCACCTCGTATGTCGAAAAATCATCAAGCCTCTTCCCGCCACCGGCAGAAAGCAGGTAATCCGTCAGCGACATCTGGTACTCAGGCATGACAGCCCTCGACGCCGCAATTTCAGCATAATGCGATGCCGCCGACGCTTCAAGCTTCGGATTCGGACACTCGTATGACAACTGGTCAATAATCCCATTCACCAGCTCACCATCAATAAGACCCCAAACCTCCATTTCCCGCGTAATCCCAAACTCCCTGAGCGTCCTTAACCCCTGTATAATATTCCATATCCGGAGCGCAAGCGCATCCTCCTTCGTCGTGATTTCCACAGGAACAGTCGTATAAATCTCATCCTCCAGCGTCTTATGTATCGTACTCCCCTTCTTCATCGCGGCAGTCCTCTTCTTCCGTCCATGCTTCGTAAGCGTATACCAATACTGCACCTCGCACCAAGAAGGCGAAACCAAATCTGTAACAGAAAAGGCCTTATTCGGCGGTCGTCTGAACCGCTCAACAGGCGTGCGCTCATCAGTTATAGCGCATTCCTTGGAATCGCCTCCTTCACTCTCGGCTTTGATCCTTTCCTGCTCACGCGCTATATCCCGTTCTCGCTGGCGCTCTCGGCCTTCGGTAGAATCAGGGTGCTCTACTAGTCGCTGGCGTCAGAGTCAGCGTTCCCTCACCCGAAGCAGCCAACAGCAAATGTAGAGAAGGGGGAAGAGGGGAAGAAAGAAGACATACCAACCGCGGCCCCGCCGAAGACCCCGACAGGGACCCAGCCCATCTGATGATTTGCGGCGTCTGACAGAGCCCCTCCGGCCTTCTGCACCTGCCAGACAGGAGCCTTCCGCTCGCGCCCGAGAACCCGCGGCGTGCGATCCGGTACATCTTGTCCTAGGTCTTCGATGTCTGTTACCGTTGCTCCAGGGCCGAGGGGAGATACTGGTGCTGAAACAGGGAGCGGTGCGGGGATTCGGACGAATGCAGGGAATCGGGCTTCTCGCGTCGGGCTGAGATGATGCTCTGCTTGAAGGTGTTGAGGCGGCGGCGGCAGATATGTCGCGCTCACGGGAGGTGCAGGCGCAGGCACAGGCGCGTCGACTTCGGCGAGGAGTTGATTCAGCAAGTCGGTTTCATCGACACTGAAGTCTGATCCGTAGTCGCTGCTATTGTCATCGAATTGTTGTGGTGGTGGACATGACATCCCTGTGTGGCAGTTGTTAGATTAATGCAAAAGCAGAGACCGCGGAAGGCGAAGGTCTCGACTCGGAGCCTGAGGATGTGGAATCGCGGAACGTCATCTTTAGGTGGATGGGCGACTTACTGCTTGATTGTAGGCAGTTCACATGGCGGGGGGTATTTTGAGGGATTTTAAGGTCTTTACGACAAAAAGCGAGGATACAGGTTTAACTAGAGTTCTAGGTTGAAGGTATCGCGGTTAGGCTGCCAGTGGTGAAGCTCAAGCTCGGTGGTACTCGGGGAATCGCGAATCACCGCGGAGCCATTACGAACTACTCAGCCTTATACAACAAAACAGGCACAACCGCGCTGCGTTATTCCCAAAAAAAAAAAATTTCAAATGCTGATCTCACTTACTAACATTTTCTTTGGTTCATAGAAATGAAAGTCTTCTCCAGAGGGTATTCTGTCGCGGCTCGTGCTTCTATCAATGACCATGGCACAACAGCCAAGGACTCTATGTATGATTCTATCACTATCTACAATGCAATCCAGGTATAAGTAGTCTATAAACAAACGCAAAATACCAGCAATCCAAACCCTCTATGCAAGAACCAGCCCGCCAAAACCCTGAGAAGCACTCTTCTTAAAATTAATCAAACTAAGCCCTCATCCCACCCCCAACCAGCGACGAAGCCCGCTCCGTCCCATTCGCTTCCTCTTGCTCAAGACTAACAGCTCTCGCAGCTCTCTGGTTCAACCAAGACAGATAAGTCTGCCACCCGACCGCGATGCATCCCGAAAACACGTTTCTGAACTGCGGCGGCACATACATGAAGCTGAATGCCGTGACGACGGGCCAGAATTTCGCACTGTTCACGATACTCCGTGGGAGTGCGACTTTGAGACGTTCATATGTTTCGTATAGTGAGGCGCCCGAGAGAAGAGAGTGTACAGAGAAGAAGTAGGTGTTAAAGACGGGGGTAAAGACGACTTGCTGGACGACGACTTTCGTTAGGATGGAGAGGGGTTTCGAGGCGAAGTTGAAGGAGTTGTGTAGGAACATGAACCTATCTCCTGTTAGTTACCACTCATAGAAGAGTATCTTGGGTGGGACGTGCCAGTTATAAGAAGGAATACTCGACCCAATCCCAACAACTAGATGCCGCAACGTTCGATAAGGGTCATACGTCGCTGCGAACCCTCCTTTCTCTTCTACTTCCTCTTCTACAACAACCTTATTCCCTTTTCCATCTTCCACAGTTTTACTAATCTTCTCCTTATCTTGCTCCGGCGGGAAGAAAAACTGCGCGCTCAAATCTCCGCACAGATAAATCACCACCGAGCTGCATAGCTGCGTCGTATAAGGTCTTTTCTCCTGGAACCGCGAGTATGATCTTCCAGCGCGCCCAACAGGCCCAGCCAGAATTCTCTGTCCTAGAGTCCGTGGCCCGGGTTGCGCGGGGACAGAGGGCGGTGCGGCTTTGGGTAAGGGCGGCAGGTGACTCGGTCCTTGTGACTGTGGTCGCGACTGCGTTTTTGGAGGCTGGACGGATGGATGTGAAGGCGTCGGAGCATCTGACTTGCCCTTCGGCGGGCAAGAAGAGCCGGTGTCAGGCTTCGGTGGTTGTGGTGCTGTTGACTCGCATCGTCTCGGACGTAAGCGCGGGGGAGCGACGGAGGATCGGGGAGACGGCGAGGGCGCGACAGTCGGTCGGCGGAGGAAGAAGGTCGTTCTCATTGTGTTTGCCGTGCGGCGCTCGAGTCGCGAAGTGTCAAGATCTGAATTTTCTCGTTCGAGGGTTTGTCGTCTAGTTCATAATTTGTAAGTTGATAATCTATGTTGAATATAAACGGTATCGGGTCGGCGAAAGAATGACAAGGCGTAAATGTATGTATAGACACGAGCTGCGGTGATAACGGCGTCCGAGGAGCAGCGACTAGAGTATTAGTATAAGAAAGAGTGGAGAGTGACTATGCTAGGAAAGAAAAGAAAAGGAAAGATCTATCGTTGGAGAAAAAGCATGTTGAAATTGACAATCGCGATGGCGACTTAAGATTGGGAAGGGTAATCGGCACAGTCGCCGGGTACCAGAACAAGAGCCGAGGATCGGAGATGACTTCCAATCAGAGGGCACAGGACGATTGCTACTTCGAGACTCTGGACTTTATCTACAAACTGATATTGGGGGATTTGATATTTTCATTATTAGATTCAATATTATCGACTATGTAAAAGAACGCCCGTCTATAATGCAAGCAACAAAAACCATACAGGGTATATCTATGCAATCCAATCCAAGTCAAGTCACTTTTCGCGCTTCCATCAGTCGCATCACACATCAACACATCAGAAACGTGCAAAGCAATGCGAAATACTAAAAATTATGTACCAGTCATATAGCGTATGTAAGGCGGGTGTATAGACAACGTCGTCTATTTGAACGACTCGCGCGTGTTGACACGGTCGATGTCGTACGGGTTGCCCTCGTAGAGACTCTTGTGCGAAGCGCGCGACGCAACAGAGCGCATGGACGCCTTGCTCTGGATCTGTCTCATTGAGGGGAGCTCTTCAACAGCAGAGTCAGCTTCCGAACTCACGTCCTCATCATCCCCAAGGTGCGGAGCAGGAGCTTCGGTGCGGTCGAACTTCTCGCCGCCCTCCTCCTCAGCGGCTTCCGTCTCGGCGGCAGCCTCAGGCTTAGACTGAGCCATCATGCGGCGCATAAAGGCGTCGGACTGCGCGGCGTACTTGCAGCGGAGACGGATCGGCTCACCATACTTGTAGAAGAGGAAGGGGAAAGGCACGCAGGCGAGAGCGAGGAAAGCGGGGATGGACGAAGCCCAGTGGATACCAAGGTCTTGGTACATGTAGCTAGTGAACAGAGGGAAAACGGCACCGAAGATGGATCGGAGGACGGAGTTGGCGGCGAGCACAGAGGCAGCGAAGATGGTGTATGTATCGATCAGGTAGCTCATGATGCTGAGGAAGACAAGGACCATGCCGAAACCGAAGGGAACACCAGCAGCAATGCAAGCCATGAATTGGATGGAAGGATAGTTGGTCCAGGCGAACCAGAAGAGACCGATGGGAATAGCGACGGAGGCGACCATGCAAGGCGGAAGACGAGCCTCAGGAGGAGCGAATCCATCGTGCGCATCCTGGGTCTTGATGTAGCGCTTGTTGTCCCAGATACTGTAGGCAACGGCGATCAGCATGCCGACCATGATACCGAGGAAAGGAAGGGCGCCGACACCCTGGTTCCAGCCGCGGACCTGTTGGAAAACAATGGGGTAGGCGGCGAAAAGCATGTACAGAGTTCCGTAGACAATGGCCATGTAGAGAGAGAGCAGGAACACAATGGGCTCGCGGAACAGCAGGATCCAAGGGCGAGACAAGGCAGTCTTGAAGGCCTCGCCAAGCGTGTTCCTGCCCTGGTCAATGTCCATCTTGCTGCGGTATACCTTTCCAGTGATCTTGCTGAGCTTTTCGGCGCGGCGGCGGAGGAGCACAGGCGCGTAAGTCTCGGGCATGAAGAGAGATCCGAGAATCCAAAGAGCGCCAGAAAAGGCACCGAGGAAACCCATAACCCATTTCCAGCCAGCGTTCATACCGAGGAATCCACCGATGATAGGGCCAAGGACGGGACCTAAGGAACAACACCGTTAGTATCAACCGCACAAACTAGTAGGGAAAAAGAACATACCCAAAAACGGAGCAGCAGCAAACAAACTCATGGCAACACCACGCTGTCTGGCAGCGAACATATCGGCGATAACACCACCGGCGTTGGTAAGAGGCGAGGAACCGAAAGCACCAGCGAAGAAGCGGAGAATGATAAGACTCCACGAGTTCTTCGCACCGGCGCAACCACAGTTGAAGGCCGTGAGAGCCATGTATGTGAAGAAATAGACGATCTGGCGACCAAACATCTCACTGAGCGGCGCCCAAAGCAGAGGTCCAATGGCGAAACCCAAGACGAAAAGAGAGACACCGAGCGTCGCAACTTCACTGCCGATACCAAACTCGGCTTCGATCTCCGCAACACCACCAGTGTAGGCGGAAGAAACCAATGCGACAGCCAGAGTCGCGATAGCGGCCATACCAGTCAGGAACCATTTCATTGTTGGCGAAAACTCCATGGGGTTGCGGGGATCGTTGGGGATCCAGACGACGGCGTAGGGGTCTTCTTGTGTACCGGATCCAGCATATTTGTGATCGATAACTTCTTGCGTGACGACGCCCTGGTCGAAAACAAGGCGAAAGAAAGGAATCTTGGAGGGGGCGGGCGCCTCAATGGGTGAGGTCCCATTCTGCTCTTCTTTGGCCATGGCGATGGTGTCGCTGGGGCGAGAGCGAGCAGCGATGGAGGAGGGAGAGCTGCCCAGATGGCGCAGTGGCTCTGGGAGGGGAAGGCGCGAATGCGATAGCAGTGAGCACTATGTTAATGTATGATCTATGGTATGCTCTGTATAGCCGTGATTGGTAGTATGCGGTCGCAAAAAGACGGAGTAAATGGTTCAACACATGGCACCAGGAACTAACAGCGGACACTCAGGGCCTTATGTACAGAGGCGCAAAAAAAAGTCTTCTGACTTCATAATTATGGAACCAGAAACAATCTTGACTCGAGCAGTTAGCCTCGGATCTCAACCTCAAACGGTGCTCAAGCGCTGGGCAAGATCCAGCACGCTAGTTGGTCGGCTCGCGGCCAAGACAGCCGATGGCCAGCATTAAACGGGCCCTATGCAGAGTCTGCGCCCATAAGGAGAGCATTTCCGGCTTATTCACTCTGGCAAAGTCGGGTTCGACCGAGCGCTGCCGGAAACGAGGACCCAGGAGGCGCCACTGACACGCCTGGTGATTTGTCCGCGATGCTTCTGGTGTGGTTCCATGGGTGCTTTTGATAAGATGAAGACTTTGTTAGACTCTGCTTGTGTCATCCGATCTGCATAACAGAGGAGCATAAGTCAAAGCCATACAAACAATAAGCGGCCATATCGCATTTAGGAGTTTACTTTCTGCTCCGCAGGGATCGGGGATAACAACGATGGGATTCAGCTGCGGTGCGGCCATCGCGGAGTTCAGGGAAACCCGCATTCGGCTGGCACGGCATCTCCAGGTCTTCTCTCGGAGTCGGTCACGGACACGGTGCACCGCGTGGCTTACTCCAGCTCTGTTTCTCATATGCCGGAAATCCTCCTACCTGCATAATGCATGTCTGATCCAATGATCAGCATTTATGACTGCTCTGCTGCAACGTTCTTATCGTTATCAAGTATCAATTGTGCCCAACAGTTCAACTACTCTTATCAGTTATCACCGCAGTCACCTCGCACTTCGACCCAACCAAAGGCAGAACCTCGGTCATCGAACACTGAACCCCTATCCCTCTACACAATTCCCAAGGTCCTGTCCAGCAGTATGACTGATACGTAAGCGGCTTTCGCTTGTCTTCGGCCATATTCCTCTTCCCCCCTAGCCCAGGAACCAAGCACCAAAGTTATGCCTCGATAGTGGGCCTAACCGAGGCTGAAGGAAAAAGAAGAAACAAACCCAAGCGGACGGTGTCACGGCATCCCCGACTGTCTGACCCACCAGACAGGAGAACCACACTTGAAGTTTATGACTTGTGAACATCTAGAACAATTTTATGAATCTCCTCGAGATATTCAGTCTGACTCATAGATTTTATGTAAAGACATTGAGAATAACCGAGGTTGTGAGTTTCGCTGACGTTATTGATTTGTCGACTTTGCTCGACTCGCGGGCGCTGGTGGCGTTGGCTAGATTGCGACCGGTCGGGCTCTTCTCATCTCTGTACAGTAGGTTCAGGTGATGATATCGCTTGGCTTACCCTGATGCTAGGCATGAGTCGTGATAAACTTTGTAGGCTGTAGATTGTACTCGTCAGCTTTACGTCGTTAGTACGTTGTTATTGTCCCTCGGAGGATGTGTTTCTCTCCATGAGTCCGTTGGCATTGGCAATCTGCAGAGGGGCGCTGCCCTCGGTCTTGCGACCGCCTCGAAATAATGTCCCACCGGAGATATATATCTTCATCTTAAAGGGTCCACTAAACCTACTGTCTAATCTCTATGGTCTATAAACTGCAATAAATTTAGGCATCAATTGTATCGTCTAGATGAAGCCACATTAGTCTAAGATCAGATGTTCTGCAGTTGCATTCTCAGGGGTCGTCAAGGCGTCTTTCAAACTTCCACATGCCCGGTCGCGTCAAGTATTTAGGACCAGGTCTTAAACACCAACATCACATATCGTGGCTACATTGCCTATGGACTACTCACCTAGCCCGTGAGCTCCTTACAGATACAGACTATCTTACTCAATTATAGGAAGAATCAGGCTGGACAGACAAAAAGAAAGGCGCCAGCTACACAAGCCAAAAGTCGGTATGATGCCTACAACGCACGTTGGTGCCCGGGCATCGCCATCAACCTTCCCACAGGATACGCGCAGCGACCTTGCGCCTAGTGTTTGAGCGCCTATGCTTTCTGCCAGCTACTTTGTCTACAATAAGCTTAGCAAAGCACGTAGGCTTGTAGCAGTTGGTGTTCATGCAGATGCGGTCGCTAGACCTGCTGAAATGAACTAATACTGTTGTTCAGCAGAGTGTAGTGTCTAGATTCTAGGCAGCTGGCAAAGAGAGGGGACAGTCCAGAGCAAGGGCATTTGTACAATGTTGACGGCGCGGGACTTGGTTCTGATACTGGGCAGCAGGCAGGCAGATTACTGGGAACTAACTAGGGAACCATCTACGGTCGCAGTATAGTTGGTGGCGATCGCCTTATCTACGGAGTAACGAGGGTCATATCCCGCGTTCGTTCAAATCATCAATATTCAATAATAGCTAGAGTTGTATTACGCTGGGATGGTCTATCATGCATGCCACCCAGAACAGAACATAGTCAATTCGATAAGGTACGTAACTGGCGACTGGGCTACGCGTAGGCGTGGGCGCGCTATGTGGGTAACCTGACGGGCACGATTAGTTGCGACCGCGATCACAACACGAACTACGCGCCAAGGGCTACTGTTGCTTGGAATGATGAGGATCGCGACTGGCTTGATTGCTCATAGATACTGAATTCAGTCTAGCCATCCCGTGGCATCGACCAGGCACCATGCGAGGATTGAAAGATCCTTAATGTACATAGTATTCGAATGCACCTATGATGAATTCGTCCAGCCGCTGGATGGGCAGCCTACTATTTATCGTAGCAAGAAAAACAACAAAACCCATTGCCAAACCCATTGATATTGGAAAAAAGAAACCCGTCATGTATCGCCAGTCATGAAAAAAGAAAAGATGAACCCCATTATCGCCTTCCCATAAAACCAATCACGAAGTAACTTAAGAGCGCTCACCACGGAGGCGGCGGGCAAGCTGGATGTCCTTGGACTGGATGGTGACACGCTTGGCGTGGATGGCGCAAAGGTTGGTGTCTTCGAAGAGGGAGACGAGGTAGGCCTCAACGGACTCCTGGAGGGCACCGATGGCAGAGGACTGGAAGCGGAGGTCGGACTTGAAGTCCTGGGCGATTTCACGGACCAGACGCTGGAAGGGGAGCTTGCGGATGAGCAGCTCAGTGGACTTCTGGTAGCGACGAATCTCACGGAGAGCGACGGTACCTTGATGGAACTGTTAGAGTACAGGACGATGAGGTGATGACAGTCTATGAGAACTTACCAGGCTTGTAACGGTGAGGCTTCTTGACACCTCCGGTGGAGGGAGCGGCCTTGCGGGCAGCCTTGGAAGCGAGCTGCTTACGGGGAGCCTTGCCACCAGTGGACTTACCTGTTACGGTGTTAGCGCGATGTTATCCAGGTAAAACGCGACAGCAACACGACTGAGCGACGAAAGGACAGTGAGGTGAGGACTTACGGGCAGTCTGCTTGGTTCTAGCCATTGTAGACGATGTGGTTTGATGGATTCAGTGGAGTTTTGGATGAAAAGTGTCGATGTGGATGAGAATCCGATGGCTGAAGATAGGTGTCGACGGAAAGGATAGATGAGTGAAAGAGAGATGGAGGGGGCGGGTGGGGGAAGGTATTTGTAGTAAGCGAGGGGCGGGTGGTGATCCTGTGGTTTGCCTGCGAGTTTGGGTGGCCTTAGCGCCGTTTCCTTTGATCAGAAAAAGCGTTCGGAAAGCAGCACACCATAAGCCGTGATTTCGCGGCACCAGTTTTGCTGGGAAAATCAAAAGGGCTGCGGGTCAGCCGGGCGGTCAGCCACTCCCCCAGTTCCACGCTAAGCGAGACTTCCGCCCTTAGCCAATCAGCACTCGGGATCATTGATCTGGTATGTCCCCCATCACATACTGATCCCAGCCTCAACACCGTAATGTAGCAAAATCAGACGAATTACTGTAGCTGTATCGATCATGAAGAATTCACTTTTGATTCACTGAATGTTGATCCTCCCCTTGACGCCTCCTCGCACTGAGATCAGTCTCGCCCATGTATCAGCTGCGTCACTGTCACGTTACTCACCGCCCGTTCCTTAGCCGGTGCAGCAGATCAACCAACGACGCGCTTTGATTGGCCGATTCTCTAATCAGCGAGTGATTCCAGCTCTCTCCCCACGCGCGTCAGATTTCTATACAAATATCTCCCGTCCCATGGATGCCCATCCGGACTTCACTATCTCAAACAATCTCTCGCCGTCCACTTGACGTTTACTTATCTCCACAACAACTTTAACCTTATCCCTCTTTCACACAACTATCAACATGTCTGGACGTGAGTAGCTTCCCATCCTTCTGGATATCTTCATCAATGAGCCTCGTCTAACGCGTCTTCTCTCTTCAGGCGGCAAAGGTGGCAAGGGTCTCGGCAAGGGTGGCGCCAAGCGTCACCGCAAGATTTTGCGTGACAACATCCAGGGTATCACCAAGCCCGCTATCCGCCGTCTCGCTCGCCGTGGTGGTGTCAAGCGTATCTCTGCCATGATCTACGAGGAGACCCGTGGTGTCCTCAAGACCTTCCTCGAGGGTGTCATCCGTGACGCCGTCACCTACACTGAGCACGCCAAGCGCAAGACCGTCACCTCTCTCGACGTTGTCTACGCTCTCAAGCGTCAAGGCCGTGAGTACCCTGTCATTCATCTTCATTGTCCAACATCCTCTAACATGTTTCATCTCAGGTACCCTCTACGGTTTCGGTGGTTAAGCGAGTTCTTTCTGCATTGTTTTCCTTTGCACCATCCTGCGCGGTCGGCGCGTCCCTTGTCCTTCCGCAGCAGTGACGCGACGGTTTGCTTTTCGGGTTGGTTTCACGGTATGACTGGGACGTTGGGGTGTTCTTGATCTTTTATTCCACACAAGTGTCATGGGTCTCTGGGTTTTTTAACGTACTTTTTATTTACTTTTTTTCCGATGCGTTCACTACTGGTCACCTAGTGTTCGTCTTGATTTTCTGTATCATAACAGCCTTCATGCTCCCGGCTGGCGCCATGGGCTAAATACCAACGATCGTGCGGCATGAGGCGCGGTCATATGAATACAAATGATCAAAAAATCATAATCTTCCTGTAACTTCTGATCCATCTTCGAGTTTCCTTACGCATTCCCTTGTTCTTCGCGCTATGCTTTGTTTTGGTTGACGCGTGCGCGTCGGCTTTGTGGCCTAAGGTTTCATGTTCATCTCCACGCATAACGGGCCTTTGCTCTACTTCTATGTGCTACTGAGGTCGTAGTATCCAGCTTTGTGTCCTTGTAGCTGTGTATCAGGTACTGTAGTACTCTCTTGTATCCTTCTCCTGACGGCCCTTGTTCTGTTCAATGCGTGCGTATCGACTTTGTCGTCTGTGGTTTCAACCTTTCTTCCGCGTGTCCCATGTCTCGATCTATCTCTACAACAAATAGTAGCATCGTGGGTTTTTATTGTTATGGCTGTGTGGTATCTACTCTGTTCGTCTTTTAATTTCTTTTCAGTAGCTTCTTTTGTCGTGGGTCATTGTGCGCTGTTCTGTCTGCCTTGGGTGTCGTCACATCGGCCGCTCGCCCGCCGTACTATAGCAGCTGCGTTCAGATCTTCGAGTCTTGATCTTTCATGAACCACTTGGAATTCGGCGCTGTGAGCTGGATTTGTGCTTGTTTGGTGTCTTTATTATTGCAATTTACCTTTATAGGGTCTTGATTCTAGTTGTTGTTGTGATGGCATTTGTTGCTGAAGATGTTATAGTGCTGCCATGTAAATTTGGTCGACAGAATATATATTGAAGCTAAGTATACCGATCGATTGAATCGAATCATTACGTGCTGTATCGCGGAGTAAAAACATAGCCAGGCTGCCTACAGTACTACACAGGACCTACAAAAACGTCAAATCCAGCGAGATAGACATGCTGTGAAGGCACAAAGCCCATCAATATTCGCAGCATCTACACAGCTCGGTTGGGTCGAGCTCGGGGCAGGTTCGAACCCGCGCCAAGACATACCATAAATGGGATAGCGTAGCCTGGGCGATTTAATGCAGCCGCCAAGAAGCCTGAATGGGACCAGTGGCACATCTGCAGGTCGCCGGTACAGAGCTACCTATGAGGTCGAAGATACTCGCTGGACATACACTGCACTTGTCATAGCTGCATTGAAACCACAGCAACACCATCACATAGCCTGACCGACAGGACAGCCAAATCTGGGACCTCAGGACGCTAGACCACAATCAAGCAGAACAACGCGACTTCACGCTAAGCAAGATCGAAGACGCGATTGAGTGCCTGACACTGGAAGTCGGTAAGAACACAATAACATACCAACTCAAATAACAGCAGATTAGGCACAGATACACCGAACGCTGAAGAGATGTAAGGCCGCATAAATCCAGCTATTCGTGAAGGAAGTCTAGCGATTCCGCGTGGACGCGAATACCCATCTCAGAGTCGAGATCGACGCGCCCCCACACCTTTTCGTGGTGGACGTCAACAGTCACGAATATTACTATGCGACTGCTACAGTGCTGCGAGGCCCATAAAGATGAGAATGACGCTAGATGAGCCACTTAGGATGCAGCGGGAGACCAGATGGGACATATCCACGGACTAGAAAGTCGCAGATATCACAATGCACACAGCTGGGAGCCTTGCCCATCCAAGCACAGGAAGAAAGGGAAGTTCTTGGAGGCCAACAACCACATACCGCCCAAGGCCAGCACAATCACTCATACAGTCTTGACCATCGACTTCCCCCAAACAATATTAACGCCGACGTTCCCAGGGAGGGTATCCATCTCACTATCCCCGCTGGTAGCCCAGATCGTTTCCCCTTTCGACAGGTTGAAACAGGATACTCTCACAACCGAGGCAGTACAGTCTCCGCTCGCGTGGCTCAGCCCAGACATATGTAATCGGCTGTCTTTTCACGCACTTGATATCGAAGTCGAACGAGGCGGAAGGGGACAGAGGGTTCCAGAGGGTTCGCTGCAGGTATACAGCGAGTCAGCTGTAGCGACGCAGTAAAATGAGACTGCCCCACGAGAAAAAGGAGGGAGGGAGGGAGACAGAGAAGCGGAAACACACCAGATATCCATCGGTTACCATCGCCGCCATGATGGTCTAGTATTGGGGTCTGATACCCGCGAACAACACCTAGCGATGTGCCGAGGGTCGTTCTGGTGGAAGGGCCTTACGTAGAAACGATCAGATCATCAGAGAGACAAATTTATACTCGTCAAGCCGACAAAAGGCAGACACATAGCATTACATTGTATGGTTACCAGGCTTAGCGCTGGAGCTCAGTACTGAGTGTGGCGGGGTACTCAAGCCACTGCGGCGGGGGTATATGCGGACAATATGCATCAGGAAGCCAAAGTAATATCTCTACTAGAACACACAGTCCATCTACTAGCAATTACCTATCAGCATGGATGAGTAACAACGCGACGCCATTCGACTACTCTGCAAAACCGTTCAGCCCATTGCCGCAATACTTCGATGATGACATGGGTTTTCGGAACTATCGCGACGCGTCCAAGAACGCCAATGATGTCGGCACTGCAACGACACCAACATCGATCTTCGATGATTCACAAAATAAGATATTCACTAACCTCGCCAAATTGGACGACTGATCCTGAAAGAACCTCAGATCTGAGAGATCCAAAAACCATGAAACCATCAGCCTAACGCCGAATGCTACCTCCATCTATGACCCTGCCACTGCAGGACCATCATGGGTATTACGGACCCGCAAACCAGCAGAGCAACAATGATGCCACAGCTCCCATAGAAGCCGACATTGTCCAGCATCTCGGGGAACCTACACGGTGATCGAATTAGTACACGGCGACCAGAGAAGCACGACACTTCGGCACTGGGTCGCTTACCAGAATGGCCCTATGAATCCCCAAGTCTGCCGGACAAAGGTAATGAATACACCTACCCCCGCCGCGTCCTTGGAATAACACTGTACTGCATAGGTGATGTTGACGGTCGTGACAATCTGATTCCCAGCGGCCGCAATCGCAGCACCGACCAGCGGCGTGACATTCCACTGCCCCGAAGCGTTCTCGGTCTGAACCAGAAACACCACCGTACCGCAGATGGCCAGGCCGATACCGATATAGCCCAGCCACAGCCTATACTCGAGGGCTGGAGCTCGACCGAATCGCTTCTCGCGACGCCACATCCACTGATCGGAGAGGTGACCGCCCAGATGCTCACCAAGACCAGAGCCAATGATAATAGCGAGGTTCTGCAGGCCGACCTGCTGTGCGTCCAAACCGAACTTCTTAGGAAAGACTTGCGGGATCTCGATGGATATGAGGATACCTGCAAGGAGGAAGATAATGGAGTATGCAACCGCAGGGATTAGGACGCATGGCTTTCTGACTAGGAGAAGTGGCCCGAAGAAGTCCTTGGATCTCAAAGGTGTCTGATCGAGACGCCGTATCCCAAATCGCCGACCCTTGGCTGACTGCTCGCCTGCGCGAGTGGAGGGCGCATAGAGCGTTTCCCGACCGAGGAAGAAGTATAAGACAAGCTGGATACCGTTGACCTGGACGATATCAGCCCACACAAATATAACACCGAGACAGATGATTGGAGGTTATACCATCGCCAACGTCCAATAAATCCAACGGTATCCCACCCTCGTCACCACGAACCCAAAGATAAAGGGCGCCGACGGGACACCGAGCGTGACCATCAATGCCCAAATGCCTACATATCTCCCACAGTCTCGCGTGAAGAAAATCTCTCGCACGACCCCGCTTCCAATTGCAGCAGCCGGACAGATGAAAAAGCCTGTTATAGCACGGCAGAGCCCCATCGTTGCATAAGAGGGACTTCTCGCACAACCAATATTTCCGACGAGACTACAGACCAACGAAGTTAGAAATATGGGACGCCGACCGTATCTCTCTGCAAAAGGCTTCCAGAATAAAGGGGCACCACCGAGGACAGCAATGACCAGAGAAGTGAGATAGCTAGCTCGATGTACGCTGACCTTCAGATCTTCAGCGATTTCCACAAACGCACACTGGATTGCCGCCGCAGTGAACGTTGCCATCATAGCATGGAAGGCTACCAGGGCTAGGTTGACGAGTTTCTACATTGCACACCAACGTCAGTACCATGTTCTCCGACAAACTGGATAGGCACGCTACCTTCCAAGTTGGCCAATTGTATGGGTCGGCATCATCCATTGACGGAATGGGGTTGAGTTGCAATGTGCCGTGGCGCTTGAGCAGATACTCCTGATGCTGCCTTGACAAACCCTCCTCTCCACCGGAGTCCGTCGAACCGAATCGCGCGTCTGCTTCGACGTGTTGAGCATGAGGTTTCTCCATGATGGTCACTGTTCGAGAACACCACCACCATTTGACGCAATGGATATGGGACAGACCAAGGCGTATTTATACCACAAGAAGCATCGTGGGGATGACCACAGAAGACCCACATTCCCATCTTCCCCAGATTTTGACACGGGTCCCCCGCACTGGAGGGTAGCTTTGAGATGACCGGATACTAGAGGCCTCTTTCAAGGCCACCAAAGCTCGGCAGTCCGCAAGCCGATTGGACGAGCTCATCCCGGGTAGCAGCCAGCCGATTCGCGGAAATAGACGACCAGTCTGGTATGTCACACCTACTTACAAGCTTTCGATGCTATTCGCACAATGGAATGCAAGAGTATAGGTCGAGAAATGATGGCTCCTGTTGGTCGAACTCGTCCTGGCAGAAGGTGGCAAGGAATTTATTCGAGTGCTGCTCTAAATTTTGCAAGATGAAATCTGTATCCCAGATGTCCATCGAAGCCGATAGGGTCATTCTGGGCTGGCTTTCTGACGAACAATCAGCCTATGATACCGAGTCGAGTCGCTGGGCACGTACCGAGCGTGTTAAGCACGTTCAAAAGTCGCTCAATGCAACAGCCGGCTTTCTGGGTGATCAGGCTAGACTTCCCAAACCACTCCATGGCACAAAGCGCCTCACCCATCTCCTCGCGAACCAGCTTGACCGAGGCGACGTCAAGAACTCCAGGGACACGTTTGGTAACGAGGAGAATCGCAAAATAATGCAACGCGACAGTCAACACTGGAAATATGTGAGCACAAAGCCACTTAATGTAAGGGTTTCCGTACTCGTGTAGTTGCAAGTGTACCACGCAGGATATGTGCTGGTGAACGACTCGTTAGGTTGGCCGAGCGCAGATATCATACCGCAAAGCTCGCGTGCAGCACCCCAGTCATCATGAACGATCCGGGGCAATTCTTGCATCAGACGGCTATGGTTAGCGAGCTCGTTCGAAGCCTCTTTCCTTGCTAAGAGGAACCGAGACACCAGAGGGAAGTTGACGAGCAGACGCATTCGATAGTATTGGATTGACAAGAGCACCCGCACAGCAAGGCGAACGTCCCTCAGCTCTGAACCCGCAGAGAATTCAGACAACGACACGAGTCCTCCGATCGTGGCCAAATTGTCTGACCAGTCTCCGATGTGCCAACTGAGATCCGTCCATCGAGAGAACAATGTTTGGAGCTTGAGGGTCTCGCTCAAATCCAAGTTCCCGCCGTACAGTGTTTCTATGGTCTGGTCAATGATACTATGGGATGACCTGCAGATAATGAGCACCTCCTCCAACAAGAAAGAAATTTAAACGGAACCACAGTACACAAGATGAGCCATATAAAGGTCCCTAATGCTTGAACTCGCCTCGCCAGAAATCCTGGTGTTGGCTGCACGAAGAGAACCCGGTATCATGAACGGCCGACCTTGAGTCAAACCCATAATCCTGCGGCCACTGTCAGCTCTTTAATATCGCGGGATAGCCGTGATGCTTCCCTGTCATTGTGGACAACCCCATCCCAGAGACGAGAGCGGAGGTCCTTGCCCTCTGACCTGTGACCGGCCATACCAATCTTTGAGTGAAGCCCGACGTGGAACGCAGCCTTTACGCACAGAGCATGGGTCGTATAACTGGAAATGGAGCGCTGATGATTTTGTTTGTACTCCACCATGAGAAGCAACGTTTGAACTATGTTACCTTTTAGCATAGCCCAGCGTTATCTTGTGTGAACGCAAACCTAGCTCATAACCCGGACGCTCCAGGGTCCTGAAGTCCAACAATGCGACAGACCTTCCATAGAAAACTTCTCCCAGTGAGGTGTCGATCGAGGCGGACGCATGTGCCCAGACGATGTTTAGCAATGCAAGAAACACTCTTCGGAACCTCGGCGGACGCTGGTCATTTGACTTATGATACTCACCGATTAGCTCTGGCTTGTTGATGTAAGGAAGGACAGGGTCGATGGTCGAGAAGAACCGCTCGAGCAGATCCGTGCCTTCCCCCTTCGGCGGCAGGGTGAACATGTCGATGGGCGTTGGAGTCGCTCTTTCCTCGCTCGACGCACCTGCTCTCGATGCTTCCTGGCGCTCGGCACAATGATGGCATGGACTCAAACTCTGCACTGCCCCCCCGGCCGGCGCGTACATCATTACGGTGTCGGCAAACACCTTTGATACGAGACGAAACATGGCATAGTTGGAGCTTGGCCCTGGAGCATCACTTAGACAAGCTTGTACGAGGAGGGTATAACTCACCAAAGTACCCTACTTCACTATCTGATGCTTCCGTCAAGGCGTTTGTGGAGAGTATGTCCACGGGCACTTCCTCGTCAACAGCGGTCCGCTGGCCAGATCCGGTCCCGTCTTCCTGCCTGCTGCTGAGCACAGCCAGAGGAGGCTCATTAGCATCTGACACTGGGGTTTGTTCAGCGACACCTCGCAACTTCTCTTCGAGGAGCTCTATCCTCTTCAACAAGTCATCACGGTCCCTAGAAACTGTCAAAGCGGGCTCCATCTCTAAATTCGGAGATGGAACTCACTGCCCCCGTCTCGCCAGGCGACTGATGCGCCGCGGAGGTGGTGCATAGTAACATTCTAGGTGGAAGCTTTCACACCGGGAGCAACTTGGCCGTGTCCCTTCGCACTGCCAGGGGTGAGCTTAGGCGATCGACACTGAGTAAGAAAGCAAGCCGAGCATACCTTGAGCTTCCGGCGCCGGCACTCGGCACAAGCAACCTCTGTTCTGCGCATCCTGACCACTCGGTTCATGTTTTCCTGTGAGCGAGGGTCCTTGTCTTGACGCTTTATGGATCCATGTCTTTTCCCCACCATGAATCCCATCCTTTGATGCTTCCCCACACTGTAGGGTTGTGCGTCGACCAATCGGCGGAGGGCTTCCCGTTCGATCCGAGGGTATACTTGAGTCCTGTCCTGTCTTGTCTGTACATCACGTGGGCGTCTGCAACTTTGCATGCATTCGAGAGACCAACGTCAGTCGTGCGGGGTGACTTTAACCCAGTACAGTAGCCTCAAAGTCTGCATCTTCGGAATGTATTCGACATAAATATCTGCCGAGACCTGGCACTACCGCAATGGCTGATGTTAGTCAAGCAAGAAGAAGCTCTGAGCAAAAATGTTATCAATTATCGTCGATTCACTGACAGAAAGGCCTTTGATTGTCGGGGTTGTGGTTGCTGCGGCAGTTGCTTTGGTATACATTGGGTACCAGCGTTACCTCCATCCCCTTGCCAGATACCCGGGCCCTTTCCTCGCGAGCCTCACAGACCTTTGGCAGGCCCATCAATTCTACACTCTCAAACAACCATATTGTTTGACAGACCTCCACGAGAAATACGGCCCTGTTGTTCGCTACGGGCCCGACAAGCTGAGCATTACTCACGAGAGTGCTATACCCATCATCTACCAGAAAAGCGCAAAGTCGATGCCAAAAACAGAGTTCTACGACGCATACGGAGCTGTGCATCCGAATGTTTTTGGCATGCGAGATGAAGCAGTAAGTCACCTACATAGCTGATTAGTCTTCACTAAAATGCTTCATAGCTGCATTCTACCAGACGACGCCACATGTCCCACGGCTTTTCTCTGAGCTATGTCAAAGAGATGGAAAAGTACATGGACCTGAACATCCACATCTTGAAGAACCGCATTCGAGACTACTGTGCCACCGACAAACCATTCAACCTCAAGAAGCTACTTCATTACTATATGATCGACGTGATTGGAGAGCTTGCATTTAGCCAGTCCTTTGGGGTGCAGGAGGCTGATGATGAGACTCTCGTACCACCTGTGATTGAACACAGCCTCCTAGCCGCCGTGACGGGAGCATGGCCATCTATGACAAAGACACTGAAGAAGTGGCTTCCGTACGTACCGAGTGTCGGCCTCCGAAAGCTCTTCGCGGGTCGAAAAGCATGCGCGGATCTCGCTTCTACATGTGTTCAGCGCCGACTAAGCGATCTCAAGGGCGCTGCAGCTTCTAGTTCGCATGACAGGAAGGATATTCTGACTAATCTAATCAAGGCTCAGCACCCGGAGACCGGCGAGAAGCTTACCCACATTGACTTGGAGACGGAGGCGTTCGGCTTTATGTATGTTTGCCTCGCCCTCCATCACTGATTTACATGCTGACAACCTCTTAGCATCGCAGGAACACACACAACGAGCGCCACCTCAACACTCCTCTTCTATCACCTCCTCCACAACCCCGTGTTTATGAAAGCATGTGTCGAAGAAATCGACACAAGTCTACCGGCGCTCGAGCAGAACCAGCCAGCGTATTCCGTTACAACCGCCGAATCATCCCTTCCATTCCTCCGAAACTGTGTCCGCGAGAATTTCCGCATAACCCCCGTTTTCACGATGCCCTTACCGCGGAGAGTCACGGACCCAGCCGGAATTACTATTGAGGGAAATCACTTTTCGCAAGGAGTGAGTGTCTTCCATTGCCCTGAGTCTAGAAGCCTTGCTCTCTCTAACTAGTCCAATAACGTTCACAGACCTCACTTGCAGTCTGCAACCACGCCTTTCACCACAACCCCTCCGTCTGGGGCTCCGACCACAACACCTTTAACCCAAACCGATGGGATGACCCCAGCGTTAACGCCAAAGCCCGTCTCCTGATGCACTTCGGCCTTGGCGGGCGTCAGTGCATTGGCAAGACGGTAGCTACGACAAACATCTACAAGCTATTCAGCACGCTACTAAGGGAGTTCACGTTCGAATTGGCCGATGAAGAGGAGAGAAGTGATGCGGATTTGGGGGTATATCGAGGGACACTACCGAGCTTGGTCAGTGTTGGGATAAGCGACCTTGAGGGGCCGTTGCTTGTTAGGGCTCGCGTTCGCTGAAATGTTTACATTGTTATCTAGATAACCGACCCCTGCGGAGACCAGGAGCGCGATCCCGAAGGTCTCCGCAGGAGTCGGTTAGTCTGATGCCGTTCCAAAGGTCCGTTAACTGCCATGCCCAGACCTCAGCTCCCACGCTAAAGAAAGTAATTGTCACCATTGCACCAATAACGTTCAACCACGATACCACTAGGATTAAAGAACAAAGCGTAGGGTAGAGCTATTAATCTGCCCATCGACTCGATTGGGGCCCGCTTGTTCTCGACGAGGCCGAGATCCAGCCAGACGTCATAACGAGAGGGGTATTCTTGAATCCTCAAATCACCAGCAGCCATTAATACTGGAATCTTGCGGCTGGAAGCCACGTTGATAATCGATAGCATAGGCACTTTTGTACCGCCGATGGTTCCACCGAGCGAGTCCACATGTGGTATTGGTAGGTAGGTAGGTATCTAGTGAACTATATTAGATAGGGGTCTTGGACCTCAACCAACCGCCTTTCACTATCTAATGCAAGCTGCGACGAGCACACGGTAAGGTCTGGGCACGAGGCTGATAGATAAAACATACTTAAAGAGCCGCCGGCCCAGCCGCATCTTACGACTTTTCCCTCGAGTCTCGACACATTCATCCCCCCGCTCATCTCCACCCATTTTGTAGAAACACCATTGAACGATCAGAAGCACCATTGCGACAATGGCAGACCCAACCTCTTTTTCTTCCCTCACAGCCACATTGAAAGAAACCCTCGCGTCCCTCCCACCCCCAGACAAAATCCAAGATGGTGAGCGCACCGAACTCCTCTCTGCAATCGGCCAGTTGCAGAATGCACTTGAGTTCCCTGTTCTCTCGATGCAGAGGCTTTGCTTCTCGCATTACCCGATGGTCATGATTCGGACTGCGATTGGTGCGGGTATCTTTGATGTCTTTGTTGAGGCTGGGCCTGAGGGTGAGGTGACGATTGCTGAGCTCTTGGAGAAGACGAAGGGGGATGAGGCGTTTTTGAGTGGGTTTATCTCCCATCGAGGTCATTATCTTGGTAGTGGCATGTATGCTGATTTGGGTGTGTTTAGAACGTATTATGCGTTTCCTCTGTGCGCATGGCTACTTCAAGCAGACTGCGCCGGAAACGTACAAGGCTCTGCCGATGGCGCTGCTTTTCACAAAGGAGTCCGTGTTCACTGCGATGATCAAGCACTTGTATGTTTCCTTCCCCTCACCAATCCACAGCTCGGCTTGCTGGGCGATGCTGAATTCGGCCGTTCCATAGCCACGTCTGCAGTCAAGCCTCCGTCAAGATCCCTGAATACTTCGCGAAGAACGGATACCGCAACGCTTCGGATGCTTTCGACTCACCGTTCCAGATCGCGTTCAACATAACGGACCACTACTTCGACTGGCTACAAAGAAACCCAGAGATCCAAGAGGCCTTCAATACATTCATGGGGTTCACCCAGCAGCACCGCGGCGCGAACTGGTTCGAGATATACCCGGTGGCTGAGAGATTGGCATTGAGCCCCGAGGACTTGGAGCCTGAAAAGGACCGCGTCCTTTTCGTAGACGTTGGCGGTGGCGTTGGGCACGAACTCATTGCCCTCCGCAGGGCGTTTCCCTCATCTGCACTCCCCGGCCGCCTTGTCCTGCAAGACCTGCCGCACGTTGTATCCACCATCAAGGAGCCGCTTCCAGATGATGCAAGCGCAACCCCGCACGACATTTTCACCTCTCAGCCTGTTATCGGTGCCAAGACGTATTACATACGCACGGTTCTGCACGACTTCCCCGACAAGCAAGCCTTGACTGCACTGAAACATATCCGAGATGCTATGGCGCCCGATTCGGTTCTTCTGATATACGAGCATATGGTCCCTGAGGGCCCTAATGTGCCGCCGTTGGCGGCGATGCTGGACTTTCACATGATGGAAACACTCGGGTCGTTGGAGCGGACGGAACAGCAGTGGGTGGAGCTTATTGAAAAGTCAGGGTTTGTGAACGTAAAGGTCCATAAGGGGACATCGGAGAGTATCCCGATGGCCTTGTTCGAGGCTGGGGTGTGATGTAAAGGTCGGATAGTGAGAAAGGGGATCTGCTGAAGGTGAAACGCATATAGTCACGATTAACGAAACCATATGATGGCCCATTTTGAGGGACATGCCCGAGTTATTGTTGGAGACTCTTGAAATTTCGCGTTGTTGACCAGTTCTCGACCGGCTGTAGCTTCACCGTCTCTGAAAGGAAACGACGCAATTCCTTGTAGGCCGTTGGGTCCACAGATGAAAACAGTTGGTCTAGGCCCTCTCCTTGCAAATCAACTCTCAGTCTCTCAAGTGCAAGCGAGGCTGATATTTCAGAATTGACAAGCGCCTCGCAATGCGGCCACGACAGCATGGCATTGATAGCCTGCAAGCGGATTGAGTAATCAGGACAACTGGACGCGACAATGTATAGAGTCGGAATGACGCCGTAATCCATAGTTATTGTTGGACGCTCCGGGAATCGCACTATCATCGATTCATAAGTAGCCATGACTTCCGCGTATTCAGGCACCAACTCGGCCGGCACAGGACCGTCAAGAAGGCAGACTTTGACAGCAACGGTCTGACCTAGGCATTGAAACAGGAGGAGATCGACCATTCGCTGTTCCTTGTAGGGAAGCTGCGGGTAAAAGCGGTGATAGAACGAGATTATTCGTGGTTTGAGCTTGTAGTAAAAGGATAAGATTCCTTGCTGCTCACGATGGAGATTATCCCAGTTAGCCTCCAGCTCGGATTCAGAAAGTGGCCAACATTTTGCTAGGAAAGGGACGCCCATTTGAAGACCGGGGAGAATATTGTAGTACATGTCCTGGACAGTTTGCAAGGGGGCGTTTTGGTCAGGCGCTTCCTCGTCCGAATCTTCACGGGTAAATAAATATGGTTTCCCTTGCCCGAAATGTGAGAATTCAATGTCGAGTCGCTGAAAAGTCTCGACTAATGCGCGGTCTAGAGGTGTCGTGGATCGGTTCTCTTTGAGTTTCCGTTGTTGCTCCTCACGTGCTTCTCTTAATACCTTGAGGCCACCATGCAGATGCTTTAATGCACTGTCATACTGACAAAGGAGCAAGTCGCATACGACAAATAGAAGACAGCAAAGAAGCACGACTTCCCGTAGCTGGGGATCACGCGAAGCCTGACGTTGATGTAATATCGAAAATGCGCGGGAGGCTTGCTCAAGGGCAAACCGATGGCGAGGCACCCGCAAGTTCTCACCAGACAACCGCATATTGTTTTGGCTGGAGTCTTCGTGGATGGCGCCCAGCATACTGGCAGCATGGTAGACAGCGTGGTCCACGTGGCTCATTCGTAGGAACATCTTGTGCCAGAGCGGCGAGTCGAAGAACGTTGACAGGCTGGGTATCGAGCATTGCGCGAAGTATGAGAAGGAGCGCATCTCGTCTGCTGTCGTTAACCATCCCAACCGGGACGCAACCTGCGGAAGCTCCGTCAGAGCATACTTTCGTACAGGCAGTCGAGACAGGTCATAGCCGTCGCATTGGCGGCCCGTAGAGACGCAGTTGTTGCATGCACCGGGCGCCTCATCGCATTTCTTATGGCGGGCGCTGCGGATCGACTGTTAGAAAATTCAAGACAAGACAACTCTGGAGCTCGGAGCAATTTCACCGACAAGTTCGACATCCTTTCAAGGATCGGGTGGTGAAATTCCTTCGTCGTGCTGGAAATGGCATTCTGACTGTCTGGGCGTGACTGAACAGCAGGGTCGTGATACGGCGAAGGTACCGATAGAGATCTCCTCGGACATGACCAGTATATGCCCCTGGACAGGGCTATGTCTTCAAGGCAAGCGACAAGGATAAAAGGGTCCAAGTCAAGGGCATCAATAGCTTGTGTGCGTTATTGCTCAGCCTCGCGATGATCGCGCTGGGGTTGGACATCCGTGAATTAGAGTACGAAATACGGCTTCTAGAGGAACCCCCTGGACAGCGAGGCTCATTGGCGGTCTCCAATGCTCGGCGGGGGCTTTGGGTGGCCGTAGCTTGCTATAGGCCAGATTCTTCGGTTAACCTCCGACAGAAATGCCGGATTCGAATAAGTTGGGTTAGATTTTCTTCAACAATTTGGGTCCGGAATAGTTCCCTGGGCTCTTGGATCACCATGATGTGTGCAACGCCCATGGAAGCTTTGATCTAGTAGCTCACAGCAAGCCACACGTTTCTGTAGCCCAGGGAATGGCAGCTATGAAGCATGGGGCCAAATCAAACGATGATCACCATCAGAACCTGCTTCCGAATCAGTCCGACAACTAACTATATTGTATAGGCATGGTACACGTGATCAACACCGACTCCAAGACCCAACAAGGCCTCCGCCGACGATGCTTCAGCTGGTACCCGACCGACCATTGGAGGGCCATGATGTATTCCAGCATTTCAATGCTGGACAGAAATTGTTTATCACCAAGAAGAGCGATTAATATCATCTGCAGGAATATGCAGTTGATGATGGGGAAGGATGGAGGTGGTGAGCTGAAGATCGTCTTGGCTTCAGCTTGCACTGCCTTGGTCACATGACCCCATCTCCGACTGGAAGGTGCGCACGCTACTTGTTTCTCTTCTCTCTGCAGCAGCTAACATATCTAGAACAGTAACTGGATACACTCGGCTTGCTTTCTACTATTTCATTCGGTCGTGAGCGGTCGAAAGCCCTACTCATCATCGACATCCCCAGTCATGGACTCAGCTGAAGCACTTTTGGCCCCATTCAGACCTCAGTCGATGGCCCATCGTGACGTTGCCGGGCTGATATTCTTCATTTAAAGATGCCCACAATTGACGACATGGGTCGCCTAACTGCGTACCCAGTCATCAAACCGGAGACCGACTGGCTGCTCAGCAGGCATCCCTGAGACGTGGTACAAAGATCCATGAGCCATGATGACAGTGCGCTAAGTTCGCCTCCGATGGACAATGCACCGAACAGGGGTCTCTCGATTGCGCCAAATGGGAGAACTCGATGAACCGGCGTTGTGAGTTGGCTTGCTATGAATTTCTCTAGGAGACTGCTCAAGCCAATCGAGACAAGAGCCGACATTGTTAAGGAACTACCGCGCTGGGCCAGCTGTACAGGATTCAAGACGGCTATTCTTCTATCGCAGTCGACAGGGAATCCCTCTTGAACAGGGGCTTCAAGGCTGCCCCCGATGACATAGGAGGCTGCGGCAGACCTGCGAGTCTGAGTTTTGATGTCAATGCTAGTGGTTGACCAACAATCATGACTAGCTGACAGTCTCAGCGAACCTGCCTTTTCCTGTGAGATTTACTCGGAAATGCACGATGATCCTCCGGAACCGCAATAGAATGTCATAGCAACCCCAGGGCCCCGAACTTCTTTCCTTCAGCCAAATATTGAGGTCCTCTATCGCTCTCTTGTCGGCTAACAACAGGTTGGCCCTCATCATCAAATGATTTCCCAGCTGCTTGTGCCTCCCGCTGAGCTGGCAGCATTCTATAGCATTTTGGCGTACCCATGCGAGAACTTATGCTCCGCAAAGTCTTTCTCGGGCCGTCGCCGATTCTGCAAACTTTGATACAAGATTGATGATACGACAGAAAGCCAAATCCGCACGTGGTTGCACGAGGCTAGCATTCGATAGCCGATGATCACCTGCAGCTGGAATGCTGCTATGCCTTCAAGGGATGCGGTGTGCAATGGCTGCAGCCAGCCACCGTGATCGGCTCGAAAAAGCAAAGATGCAGAATCGCATTCTGCAGACACGTCACGACTCTCCTTCGTTTCTATCCATCCAACTTCAGAATGGCCGAGAACAAGAGCGAGGGGGTAACTGAGAGTTATGCAGCGCCAGTGCATGTGGTGGACGAGCCAATCGAGACTCGCCGCATCATCCGGCAGTTCGACCTTCGACTACTGTCTCTCTTCACTGTGATCAACCTCTTCAGCTTCATTGACAGAGTCAATATCGGCAATGCCCGTCTTCTCGGATTGCAAGAGGACCTGGACCTCTCCGGCATTCGCTTCAACATCGCGCTGACATGCCTAGTTGTCTCGTACTGCGTAGTCGAGCTACCGTCCAATATCCTCTGCAAAGTCATTGGTGGCCACGTCTATATACCCGTTCTGGTCTTCTGCTTTGGAACTGTCACAATGCTCATGTCGCTGGTGACGGACCGAGGGGGGCTTTACGCCTGCAGATTTATTCTAGGGATATTTGAGGGAGGCATTTCTCCAGGACTTGTCTTTATGCTGTCATTATTGTAGGTTTTCTGCATCCGATACTTGGCCTCTTACTGATGCCAATAGCTATCGTCGCCACGAACTCGGCTTCAGAACGAGCATTTACGTCTCCGCAGCATCTGCCAGCGGCGCATTTGGCGGGCTGCTTGCCATTGGCCTAGCGAAAATTCCCTCTTGGGGCCTTATTCATACCTGGAAGAATATTTTCTTCTTCGAGGTATAATCGAGCTCCTAGGTCTTGCGTATCAAGCTAACAGAACCAGGGCCTCGTTTCAATCATCATTGCAATTATAGCCTTTTTCATCATACCAAGCGGTCCTCAAACTGCGAAATTTCTGACTCCAGAGGAAAGGAAGGTTGCCGTCGAGAGGATCCAGCTTGATGCAGCGGGAACGGATGAGCACTCACGTACTACACTTCGGCATGTCATCCAGGGCTTGACCAGCCTGCCGATTGTAGCTTGCACCCTGGGGTTCTTCTTTGGAAAGTGAGTCTTCCCTCGAAAGCTGCTCCAAGACTCGATGCTGATTAGGCATAGTACATGCGCCCAGTCATTCTCCGTGTTCTCACCATCGATTATCGCAGCAATGGGATACGCAGATGAGCTGGCGCAGCTCCTCTCAGTCGGACCCAACGTAAGAAGAACCCACCACCATTAAGCCACCTCGCGCAATCCGTTGACCAAATGTCCAGGTGGCAGCCTGCATTCTCTCGATAATCATCGGATACGTCTCCGATCACTACAAAACCCGCGGGTATCTTATCATTCTAACCGCTCCCCTGGCCATAGCCGGACTAGCAATGCTCCTTTTCCTTCCCGCCTCCATGCCGTCTGCAAAATACGGCGCGCTGTACCTCGCCGCGCCAGGCATCTCCTCCTTCGTCCCGCTATGGATAACTTGGGCCGTTAACAACGCCGCAACGCCCACCGTCAAGGCCGTCGCAGCGGGAATGGTCTTTAGCGTGGGCTCGCTAGGTGGAATCCTCGCACCGTGGGTATATCTCGCGGATGATGCACCGGAGTATAAGACTGGTCACGCGATATTGTTTGCGTTCCTCTTTGCGTCTTGGGGTGTTGCAGCGCTGCTTATTGCGTGGGTTAAGAGGGAGAATATAGCTAGGGAGCGGGGTAAGAGGGATGATGTCCTTGTGGGATTGAGCGAGGAGCAGGTTGGGGAGCTGAGTAGTCGGCATCCAGCGTTCAGATATGTTATTTGATACTGATCTTATGAATTAAAGAGACGTTATTCTGTGTCTATATAATTCTCCTATATACATTATATGCTATCTACAAGATTTAATTCGCAACAAACCAATTCCCCGCTACAACCCTACCAGCCAAACCTAACTCCCCCAGCATCTTACTTAGATCAAACCTCATCCTCGCTAACTTCCCAATCCCCCTTCCCTTCAACTCACTATTCACCTCCTTCTCCTGCTTATACAGCAAGAAGACATATCGGTGCGGCGCAGCACCAGGAGGCGGGCCAGCCGGTAGCCACGGAATAACAGGCGGCTCAGATGTTTCAAGTTTGAGCCCTACTTCTGAGCTCTCATCCTGAGTGGTGCTTGGTTCCAGATCCGTCTGCATCCAATGCACAATTGGACTTAGAAAGTTCAAGGAGACGAAGGGGGCGTCGATGTCTAGAGCAATGACCGTGTATGTCCCTTCTCCAAAAGATGATGGGAGAGTGAGGGTTGGCGTAGATTGAGTTTCTAAAACAAGTTGTTAACATTGCATTAAGGATATGGGAATAATCGAGAGCTCACCTTTCTTCGTGAGTTTCGTTCCTAGATTAATCGTCTTTGAGTCAATGCTTACGCCCAGCGTCGGGATTGATCCGTCCTTAATGGATTGGATTGTAGCTTCGTAGCTGGACACGTCGGGCATAGCGATGCACTTCGATGAGAATAAGAATAAATTGCGGTGTAATCTATAAGAGAAATACAGTCTATTCAGCGAGAAAGACAGATGAAACTAGGTACACAAAAATAAGATGAGTCGCCTTTTATTCAATAGTGCCATAATCCTCGGAGATAAGCGCAAGTAAAGGAGATAAGCTCACAGCAAAGAGCTCAGCTGAAGCGGATTTCGATAACTCGAAAGTTGAGAGACAAGACAGTTTGGATCAAGATTAGGTAGTTACAGTAGTAACACGACCTTTTTCAACAAGAGGGTTAGGCTATAAGCCAAAAGTTCGATTCCTCTCGAGGGCCGGGTTGAGAGTCCAATCTCGTCTTGGAGGGCAGCCGGTTATGCATACCTAGGTGCCCGAGCATGACTGTCTCGAGTCCTCGACAGCCCTATGTGGTACGACCATCGCACCTTCCTCCTGAATCGGGACACAGACGTACCTTCCTTAACTATCTCATGTATGATATTCTGGCAGGAGCGACCGGTACTGCTTACAAATCGTACCTTCCGTATACACTGGTGTCATTCATAAGGAAGGTGCGCTGAGGGTCGCGCCTCCCCTTGGAGACTGGCACCCATCATGTACCTGGGAAAGGAACGACGATAAATCGTACCTGCCTATCCAAGAAGAGTTGTGCATAAGGAAGGTGCCCCTAGGGTCATTCCTTCCGCGATGACCGGATGGTGTGGGATGAGCAAGTATGGCGAGATCCGTCTGGCTTAAATCGTTTCCTGCCCGACTATACAACTTTGCGAGATTGCATTTTGCAGACAGCAACTATCATGATTACCTCGGCCAAGAGAAAAGAAGCAAGCTGCTTATGCCTAGACGCTAATGCGGGGAGCTTATCTGCCGATCGTCTTCATACTTCACCCTAGCATCCCCGGTTCCTGGTCTCCGCATCTTGCTTACCATATGACGAATACTGCCTTGATAATAAAGCTCTATAGCACAAATTGAGCTCCGGCAGAGACCCGTCGGCACTGAAGACTGACGCACGCCGTGGTGTGATCACCGTCGCCAAGAATGTCTGCACTGTTGCCTTGCGCCAGAATGCGCAGTGTATAGAGTGTTCCACGGACTTAGATCACACCTAACACCGTGATGACCTTATTAAATGCATCTTGGCAGGTCCACAGCTAGGCTGGGCGTCGTTCTTGAAAAGCCTGGATAGCATCATCCTGGCTATGCCTGATGATGAACACGCGTTTGCTCTTGGCTGGAGGATATAAGGAGGGTTGAGGCCGGTTAGTATGGGCTATCATCTCCTTCAAGGTCCTCAACCTACTCTATTAAACATGGCTGATACGATGAGAGCAGTGGCCCAATTTGGCCAGGCATTCAATGTTTCCGTCGTCGATCGGCCTATCCCTTCAATCCTCAATGCCACCGATGTTATTGTCCGCATCAACGCATCAGCTATCTGCGGAAGTGATTTGCACAATTACCGTACCGAGACTGGCACACAGGAAGAGCCGTTCTACTATGGCCACGAGGGCATCGGCCATGTCGTCGAGGTCGGGGACTCTGTCCAGTTCTTGAGTGTTGGCGACTACGTTGTCATCCCTGACAATTATGATAATGGTCATTGGACCCTCGAGCCGGACGTCTATGATCCTGCCATTGGTGCGGAAGGGCTGCAGTGTAAGCTCTATCTCTCGAAAGAGAACTATTTACCTGACAGCGATAGCCGAATACACTCGAGTCCCCTTCGGCGACAACTCGCTCATCCCAGTTCCCGTCACCGACGACACCAACACCACCACTCTGATCGACTACCTCTTCGTCTCCGACATCTTCGCAACAGCTTGGAGCGGCGTGACCTGGTCCGGCTTTACACAAGGCGACACTGTTGCCGTCTTTGGTGCCGGTCCAGTAGGCCTCCTAGCCGCATACTCCGCCATCCTCCGCGGCGCATCGCGAGTCTACAGCGTCGACCGCGTACAGGACCGGCTTGACCTAGCTGAATCCATCGGCGCTATACCCATCAACTTCGAGGAATCCAACCCAGTTGAACAAATCCTGGCCCTTGAACCAGGCGGTGTCCGTCGCGGCGTCGAAGCAGTCGGTTACGAAGCAGTCAATGCCTCCGGCGTGACAGACCCCGACGTGACGCTTCGCAACCTCATTGACGTCACCGCACCAAGAGGCGGAATTGGAGTTGTAGGCCTCTTCTCTGCAGGTGTCGGACACATCGACTACGGTCAGGCATACAGTAATGGCGTCTCTATTAATGGCGGAATCGTGCTTCCTTTGCAGGTTGCGTCTGAGCTTATCCCGCTTATTGAATCCGGTCAGGCCCATCCGAGCTTCATTGTTAGTAGCACTATTGGACTTGAAGAGGCACCGGAGTATTTTGGACGGTTTAATCGGACGGAGGAGAGTAAGGTTGTTATCTTGTCCTAGCGCACCATTTTAAACTAGAGCAAGCAAGCAAGCAAGCAAGCAAGCAAGCAAGTACATACATAGGTACAGATTCACGGAGCAGAAAGGAGCTGATTGGAGTGAGATCCGGATTGGAGATGAAAATCTTGCTAGAGCAAATTAAACCACTTACAAGTGTCCATATATTCGCTACAAGCCTGAAGATAACCCACGCCCCAGGTAGGCCCGGTACCTAGGTGACTTCCTATTTCGACAATTACACCCCATGCCTCACTGCCAATGAGAGCGAGAGTCGAACGACCTAAGCTTGGAGACTAGGCAGGCTTAGCAGCGCCAGATATTACCGTGACCAATCGTAAGCCTGTGACAGAAGGGACGGTTTTGCATTATACAGTTAGACTCGCACGTACCTAGTAGATATCGTAGGTAGATAGGCAGATAGGTAGATAAGCAGCAGCGTCATATCTCATATCTCAAGAAGAATCCCCAATCCCCAACGGGTCTACCCGAGCCTCGATGGGGTAGAGGTTATTTATCACTTATAGAAAGAGAGTCATCCCGACTCACCTGCATGCTTGGCTCGTTACTCAACCTCATCGAATCGACGACGATACTACGATATGTCTACCTTAGAAAAAGCTATCTCCAAAACCAACGTCTCCAGCTCGCAAAATGGCGACAACACTTCAACGGCAGAAGGCCAGATCCAGATGCATGAGAATGAGCGCCGCATGTCAATCCGGTTCAACCTTTGGAGTACGCTGGGGCTCGTCTACAGCACGACTGCGACCCCCATTGCGGTAGGGAGTTATCTCACGTTTAGCTTAGAGCTAGGCGGGAGTCCGTACTATATTTATTGTTATATCTTTGCGGTTGGATTGAATATCATTCTCTGTACGGCGTTGGCTGAGATTGCGGCTGTTTATCCGCATCCTAGTGGTACCTTACCTACTTTGTATACCCGAACGAAGCCAAGAAAGATGTTGCTAATGCTGGGCAGGGCACATCTACTGGATAGGAAAACTTGTTCCAGAGCGATACGTCAATGTACTTAGTTACTGGACCGGGGCATTAACATCAGCAGCATGGTTCCTCTGGACGGCAGGGACATACCTCCTCACAGCACAGATCCTGACTGCCGTTGTGATGGCGCTGAACCCCAGCTATACAGCGCAACAATGGCACATTCTCCTCATCTCCTGGGCGCAAGCGCTCGTCGCAGTCCTCTGGAACATCCCTTTCTTCAAGACTTGGCCTGCCTCCTTGAAGAGTATGGTAGTCATCACGAACGCCGGTGTCCTCTTCCTCGCCATCGCCCTTCTCGTCCGGACAAGCTCAAAGCAATCTGCCCGTGAAGTCTTTGTAGATATCACGAATAATTCGGGATGGTCGTCCAACGGCCTAGTATTCTTCCTCGGTCTCTTGCCCGGAACAACAGCTATCAACGGATTCGATGCCGCAGCGCATATGGTTGACGAAATGCCGGACCCAGCGAAACAAGTACCCCAGGTTATGGTCGGGAATGCCCTGCTTTCTGGAATCCTGGGCCTGCCCATGACAATCATATTCTGCTTCTGTATCTCAAACCGAGAAAACCTACTTGACCCCGTCGGCGGCGTGACGATCATCCAACTTTTCTTCGACTCGCTGCGTAGCACGCCGCTCTTCGTCCTGTCGAGTCTGCTCTATATCGTTGTTACGATTGTCGCAGGGACAGCCGTAACAACAACGACCAGCCGCGTCCTATGGAGCTTCTCAACGCATCATGGGTTGCCGTTTTCTTCGTGGTTCTCTCAACTTACCTCGTCTTCAGTCCCCAAAGTCTCAACCGCAACATCGACACCCGTCCCCGGCAACGCAATTCTCACTGTCGCAACCCTCTCCTCAATAGTCCTCCTCCTAACACTCGGCCCAAGCTTCGTCCTAGGTTCTTTCTTCGGCGCCGCGAATATCTGCTTCTATCTTAGTTATGCATTGGTGATTTCCGCCTTTCTCTATGCAAAGTGGTGTGCTCCTCACCTTATATCCCAAGCCCAAACTCAGCGCCACCGGCGCCCTTTCACTCTTGGTCGCATCATGAGCGCAATCTTCGGCATTTTTAGTGTTACTTGGTGTCTATTTGCAAGCGTCTGGCTTGTTTTCCCGTACTATCGGCCCGTGACGACAGCGAATATGAACTATGCCGTTGTTATCGTCGGTATTGTCCTGGTGATTTTCGCAGTTGATTGGTTTGTCAGAGCGAGAAGAGTGTACATAATGCCAACAGCGGTATTACATTGATGGCGGAATCGATGAGATTAGAGGCTGAATTGTGCCTGGGTTCGCGGATGGCATGGTGCTGACGAGGGGGAAAGCTAAGGGAGGTTTAACGGAGGATAGTTTAGGACATCAGGTCAGCGAGGAAGGAACGACTACCTTCCTGTACCCTCGCACCTTCCTAGAATATGCTGGACGGGAGTCCATCGCGCTTTCCCAGTTCATACCCGGTATATGGTGCCCTTTATTTGGGAAGGAGCGATGGGACGGTAGGTGCCTACCACACCTACCCAGGGGTGCCACCTATTGTACATGTCTCATACATATCTAGCACTCAATATCACTTGACATAACAATACTCTGTCTCAAATCCCCTGTCTCTACTAAGTATACCAGACTCTGTACAACCCGACACCACCAGCCCACCGCCACGCTAAATGTCACCCAAGCACTCGGAAATTTCACCAAACTCACCCAACCCAATCAGCCCGACCAGAACCCTGTCGCCGATCCGATCTCCCCGAGACATAAAACCCATTTATAGATCTTAGATCTTCTTCAGCTACCATGCGAATGCAGATTCGTGGAGATCTCCGATCCGGCACGCCTTACATGTTCGGGTCTTATGTTCTTCAGCGTGGCGCTAATGCTTACGTGCCTTGGAGTAATACGAGCTGTCTCATTAGAAATGCCGCCACTGGTGCCATTGGCGCTTGGGAGGGCTGGATACGAGGGTAACTAAGACATGAATGAGACATGTAGGTAGGTGAGTCCGATCTTATGTTCGGCACGCATGATGATGGTGAGGGTATAAATACCCTGCTTTCTCGTCTGTCAATGACAGTATCGCATCGCATCGCATCACTCCTCAATAACCAGTCAACAATCTCATCTTCCATCTTCCGAGATCTACTGTCTACCACTTCATCAGAATGAAGACGTCCTCCGTCCTTACCTTCCTGGCTTCCGCAGCTACTGCCTTCGCTGCTCCTGCCCCGGTCTCGGCTAGAGCCGACGCCCCCTGGCCCTACAGCATCGATACCATAACCCTCTACCACCTCAAAGAAAGCAACACCTGGGACCTAACACTCACCGTCACGGAACGGGACCCCTACGGCGCAGCGTTGGGCTCAACAACATGCCATACAGCGTGGTAAGTCCCTCCCCTCCCAAATAACCTTCCCCTCCTCCTCCCCCCCACCTTTCTTTAACTAACAAGTGTGAAGGAACAACGGCGCAACCTACATAGCCCGCGAAATCTGCAGCGATAGTCACTACTTCTTCTGGCTCCCCAACGGCGCATCGGATCCCGAGGCCGGGTGGGACGTTATTGTTGATGGGCCGGCTGGTCAAGCGGAGGGGAAGATTGAGTTTGGGAATAAGTATTCTTGTGCGCCGTACACGGGTGAGATTGGGAATGTGGATGTTGAGTGTAGGACTAGGAATGGGGGGTGGTTTTTCTTGAAGGAGAGGGAGGAGTAGATTCAGGTTGAATTTTGGGGGATTGGATGGGGAGGAAAGGAGGGAGGGCTGGGTTGATTAGGGTTTGTGGTGAAGACTAGGTGGGCTGAACACACTCCTTACAATTATAGACTAAGAAAAGCATTGAAGAGAAACCTGAGGTATTCCGCTCTTTTGATTAGCTTTCACTTCTTGTGATGGTCTCAAATACGCATACAAGTACTTAGCATTTGGTTCCGGAAGGTTCGTAGAGCATTAGGATTCCATTCATTCATTCCATTCATTACTTCATGCATCCATTAGTTCTTCCGGCCCTTCAATCCCATCCTCATCCTCCACCTCGATCAATCTTTCCCACCACATCCCTCCCCAGTAAGGTAACCACCTAAAAAGATACCGTCCCCTCAAGCGGTAAATCCCGACTACTCCCCCCAACAAACACGCTATACTCCCCCGCCTGCAAAGCCCACTCCTGCTGTTCAACATCCCAAAGAGACAAGTCTCTCCTGTTCAGTGCAAAGCTCACAGCTTTTGTCTCACCAGCCTCAAGACTAACCTTCTCAAACCCCCTCAACTGCCGTACCGGACCCCCCGGGATCCCCAGATACAACTGCGCAACTTCCTTCCCATCAACACTTCCCGTATTCCTCACAGAAGCAGAAACAGTAACTAGCGTCTCGAAAAGAGCTGGATTGCCCCCGGGGGGTATAACATCAATAGCTTCCGGGTAAAGTGCCGGACTAGAGACATTGCTCGAGATTTCCAGATCCGAGAATTCGAAAGAAGTATACGAAAGTCCAAACCCGAATTCATACTTCGGCTCAATCCCCTCTTTATCGAACGCGCGATAGTCGATGTACACCCCCTCTGTAAAGTCGCTTTGCGGGAAGTAAGTGTATGGTGCCTCTGGTTGTGCAGGTTCAAGGAGAGAACCATAGTCACTGTCCTCCTTCGCAACGGTATACGGTAACTTCCCTGAGGGGTTCGCATCACCCCAAAGAATAGACGAAATAGCGCGCCCCGAATCCTGCCCCGGTAAATGCGCAAAGATAATCGCCGTGACGTTCGGATGCTCGGACCAAGCAGATACCGTGCGGATGCCGGCATTGTGAATCGTAACAATTGTATTGCTGCAGTTATTCGCGACATTGGTGACCAGGGTATCGCTGTATTCGTCGCTCAGACCAGGGCGATCAAGACCCTCTGTCGCGTAGGCGTTTATGAAGATTAGACATGCGTCGGATGTGTAATCGACAGTCGGCTCGTTGCTCTCAAAGTCCCATAGCACCGAAAACCCGTCGTCGTATGCGCGCCTTTTGATAGCGTCGATGGGGGCGTCGATGTATGCGGGGGATGTTAAACCAGACCCACCGCCAACATGGAGTGTACTGTTTTGGTAGGGCTCTGAGCGGTCGCCGGACCAGTTGAAGGACATTGTGAGGTCGTGCTTTAGGGGTGCGTAGGCGTCGTAGCCGAATACCGAGACGAGATTCGGAGATTTGAGAGGGAGAGCATTGTTGGTGTTTTTTACTAAGACATGGGATTCGATTGCTGCTTGTAGGAGGATGGGTTTCGCATCTGGGGTTGTGGCGATGACGGCTTCGTGGGGGGCGTCGGGGCTGCTGGGCATGCCGATGCCGGGGGTTGGGAAGATGGTGTCTTGGTCGAGGAGGTACCAGGTTGAGATGAGTCTGTACAGTTAGCCTAACTGTTGCGCTGGAGTTGGTTGGTGTAGGTTTACCGAGTGATCATATCATCCAGACGCGAGGCCTCCATAGTCCCATTGGCAATAGCATCAGTAAGGTTACTGTTCCATGTAG
The DNA here is from genome assembly GCF_047715825.1 of Aspergillus stella-maris. Lineage (NCBI taxonomy): Eukaryota > Fungi > Ascomycota > Eurotiomycetes > Eurotiales > Aspergillaceae > Aspergillus > Aspergillus stella-maris. The sequence goes on from NW_027396796.1 coordinate 1,053,399, forward strand.
AAGAACGAGGCATCACAACGTCAAGACCAGCATTGGCGCCGGCGATACCAGCATGCTGGGCGCCCCAGTCGGTGACGACGTATCCTGCTTGACTTAGCCTCTGCCCAAATTAGGGAGAGATGAAGTAAATGCATACCTTGGAATCCCAGCTCCGTCTTCAACAGCCCGTTAAGAACCTTACTATTCTGGCACCCATAAGAGTTATTGATCCTTTGGTACGAACACATGAAATTGGTAGCCCCAGCAAGGACAGCATCTTGGAATGGCCAGAGATAAAGCTCGTGCATAGTCTTGTCGTCGATGTTAGACGAGACAGACTGGACGGCGTTCCCGTCGTCATCTGTGGTAGGGTTGCGGTTTATCTCTTGCTCGTTGGCGATGAAGTGCTGATACACATATTAGTTCTTCACCTTCTGATCAGAATAATGTGGGGAGCAAACCTTAACAGAAGTAGCAACATTCTGAGACTGAAGACCCTTGATAGACTCGGAGACCAAAATACCACTGAGATAAGGGTCCGCAGCGTACCCTTCCCAGTTTCGGCCGCCGAGGGCAACGCGGCCAAGCGGACCAACAACAGGACCGAGAATCATATTGACGCCTTTCGTGCGGTACTCATAGCCCAGATGTGTTGCCCGGGCATGGGCAAGATCCCGGTTCCAACTGATATGCATAAGCCAGAGTCAAGCATACAAGACGGGGTCAAGTTAAAGGATCCTTACCTAGCTCCAACAGAAATACCAGATGACCAGCCATTAACATAGTCTGCTCCTCTCTATTGAATCTCAGTCAGTACGCTAGAGAAAGAAGGGATATAATGGTCAGGTAACCTACCACTCCCTGCCCAGCATCAGTCATACAAATACCCGGGAACCCCAAGCGGTCAATTGCCTGAATGAACCCAGCACAACCAGTGTCGGAAGTAACACCCGCAGTGAGATTCACTTTTTCATCGTCTGAGAGTTGAGCAACGAAGGCTCTGGCCTTGGTGTATGCTTCGGCCCAGTCGCCGGCGCCGGTTCCCTCGGCTGGAGAAGTTAGTTATGGGAAAATAGAAGGAAGAAAAGGTCATTGGGGTTCAAGCTAATGACGGAAGATAGAAGGGTTTGACATACGAGAGGGGTAAACAGGAGGAGAGAGTCCATAGAAGTAGGTATCATCGGTAATGACATCCTGGGCTACACTGCCGAGGGCAAGACCGAGCAGGAGACCTGCCTCTTTCCACGAAAACACCATTGCGAGAGCGGAAGCTGCGTATCCTGAGTCTGATCTCGTCTACTATATCCTGATCCAAGGAAAGTCAGTCAAGGAGCTGACCCTCGCCCTCTTTATAGGCCCTCTCGGCTACTACCTGCCAGTCTCCCCATCACCACCATTCAACCGGACTATTCAAACCCGCCAGCATTACAAATATTGTATAGTCATAGCACCCCCGGGAATTCATCGGCAAAACCTCATCCTACGACTGGATGCTACATTCCTGAGCCATGTGGAGAGAACACGCTAACGCATACAAGTACTCCTTAGTGCTGCCAGCTAAGCTCAACAAGGCTCGGGTGCGGGGGGCTTGGCTTGCAATAGGCTGCCGGGGGGTTTCCCAAGAACTATATCAGCCCATCGGGCCCTGGGGATGTGGAGAGCCTCGGAGGGTTCTGTGGGGTAAGTGAAGAATCAAGGATTGGAGGTTGCACTTTGGAGTCATGGATGGGGATGGGTATTGGCGGTGGTCTGTGCTAGTTTACCCTGGGAGAACCCTGGTAGAACCCGAGCATAAAGCATACTGAGTCAGTTCCAAGGGTAATTCTTGCATAGTGAGAATTAAACCATCAACTATGCCTTGGACAACCCAGTTAACCAACCTTCTTCACCTTGTGCTCCCCCACACTCCCGACTTCCGACTTCCGGAGCCAAGAGAGTATCCATAAGTATCTCCAACCAAGTACTCTTTACTCCGCCGCCAGGACATACTTGGCTGCATCGCCGAAGCCCTAAGCCCGCTCGCCATTACCGCGTGGCGCCATTTAGCCTCGCAGTCCCTTGTTCCGAGTCCCGAGGCTCTTTGAGTAGGGATGACTTACGGAGTAGACTTGGAGACAAAGCAACGGAGACTAGTCCGCCCAACACTCCATTCAGCGCTTAGACCTGCTTTATGACCTTGGAGTCGTCTTTTGCACATTTTGTGACGTTGGCGAGTTAGGTAACTGTAACCGCATTATACAGCTTGGCCTGCAAGAGTGGTCTCACGCCCTTAACAGGACTACTCGGTTCCTACCGTCCACTTACCGCAGGGTGGATAAGCAAGGTGCATTTCAGCTTACTTTAGGCTTACTCACTATAATCAAAGTAGGGTAGAAGGAGCGCAACGAGCTCTGCCTGGATGTGATCTAGTTGGATGTCGCTTATTTGCAGTGCATCAGGAATAATGGAACCGGGCATACCTGCACAAGACAGAAGGGTCAGGATTCAGGGAGTTTCTGACCGAACATATCTCGGGACTCCGGCAGTTGGTCATACTGGAACTCAATTTCTGTCTTCATTTTCCGCGCCCTGCTTGCCCTGTGCAACCCTACTATATCACCCGGCATTTCAGCCGACATCTAAACAAAGCCGTCAAAGCTGTATTCGGTTAGTAAAGAAATCAGGTACAGGGGTCTAAGCACTGAGCCCGTGACTTTGCCCTAATGCATTGAATTCTTTGACCGAGTCTATAAAGAGATGAAATCCCGTTCATCTTATTGGTCCACAGCTTGAGCAATTGAGATGGGCAGTATATTTATATCAAGGCTCTGAAACGGATCTGAACCTGGGGTCGTGTGATATGTATAGACAAGGAGCGGTACTCACTAGCCATCTCTTTTCACTTAGGACTGACTTACTATTTATCTACCTACCTACTAAGTAATGAGAATTATAAGTACAAGTTCCCTGCTGCCATTGCTGATCCTCAAGTTTATACAAGTTAACATTAATACCGAACCCTTCTTGTTCCATATTTATCCCACAAGTGTCAAGTTGACCTTGACACCCCAGACATACTCCAAGATGCGTCTCCTCCTAACCATCTTCTTTACACTTCTTGCCCTAGTGGTAGCCGCAGTATGTATCCATCAACCAGACCCCCTATCCTCAACAAAAATTAACTAACAAGCCCAGCCAACCCCCGACACCCTCTTCACCTTCCCCATCGACATCAACACCGAATCCACCAACACCACCACATCCACCCTCTCAACCCGCGTAACGCACGACCTAAAATGTACCCTTCCCAACAGAGCCCGGGGCAAAAAATCCGACCTCAACAAAGCCATCTCCTGGCTCCGCAAGGAACGCACCAAAGAGAGTAAACCGAAGCTCGGCGGCGGGGAATGCCAGACTGCTTCCTGTGTGAAGGGGATGAAGATTAAGTGGTGTAACGATGTGAGTTCCTTCTTATTCTTCTCGGGTGAGATACTTGGGTTGGGCTAATATGGGCTTGGTTCGGCGTGCAGAATAAGGGAAGCAAGTCCCTCCCCTCGTGGATCAATATCGCCGAGGGCGCAGCTGTCATTGCGGATAACTGCAAGGAGGATGAAAAGGTTATGGGGGAGTTGGACCATAATGATCATTGGCGGGCTGTGGTTTATGCGGAGGATTGTTATATGCAGCCTGGGCCTGATGGGCCGGGCTCTGGGTAGATATAGACCGACAATTACCATATTATCTATGATGGGATGGGACTCGGAGTTGATTTCTGTTTTCATCGTCCAGACTATGTTTACAATACTATACAATCCAGCAGATCTGCAAATACCGAGAAGCCGAGAAATCAAGTGTGTTAATAGAAAAGGTTCCATGTCGGACCCGAGATGCCCTGAGGTCCGGACTTCTTCACTGCTCTCACAAACAGAGGATAAGCATTAAATACCATTGGCTAGTAAGTGAATGAAAACAACTGGATTGAGATATTTCACCAGAAAGAACTTTCTCTGGAGCCTAGACCAAGAGTGATACATGCACAGCCCAGCCCATCCGGCTTCACCATTTCATTCACTTCGCACTTCTCGCTTCCCTTCTCGCTTCTCCCACAAACAGGCAAAACTCGACCCAGTCTCAGGAGAAGAAGAGGGTATAAAAGCAATCTGACCCCCATAAGATCAATCGCTTAATCTTCTATCTTCTAAAAATTCCCCCAGAAAGCAAACTTCCATTCCTCAACTCTCAAATTGCCAGAGACTACCAACTCAACACAACACAATAAACATAACAGACAAAATGCGCTCCCTCCTCCTCATAGCCATCTTCCTATCCCTTCTTGCCCTTGTGGCTACCACAGTACGCATACAACTCCCCTAAGCAAAACAAAACAAAACACCAAGGAAGCATAAACTAACAATACCAATCTACAAAACCCAGCCCACTGCCAATCTCCAGAACGAAACCAATGCCAATGCCAATGCCCTTACCAACACAGACAATCCCTTAAACAAATCAACACCCTCCAACCTATCCCAGCCCTCACCGCGCGATTTCAAAAAACCAGACGTAACCTGCTCCCTCCCACCCAAATACGAACACGGCAACTCCAAGGACCTCGAAAAAGCAGCCGACTGGCTTGGCATGGTGCGTTCCAAGGACGCAACAAAGCCTCGTCTGGGCGCAGGGAAATGCCAGACTGCTGCTTGTTATAGGGGGACGAAGATTAGGTGGTGTAATGATGTGCGTATTCCGCGTTCCTACATTATTCCCTTTGGCAGACAAATCTGGATGGAAAGCTGGATGGAAAGCTGGATGGAAAGCTATTTAGATGAAAGCTAACACAAGAGTGTGCACCCAGAACAAAGAAACCAAGGAACTCCCCTCCTGGCAGAACATCGCCGACGGCGCATGGGTAATCAGTAATTCGTGCAGACAGAAGAAGTGGAAGGTTCTGGGGGAGTTGGATCATGCTGATAAGTGGCGGGTTCTGGCGTTTGCGGAGCATTGTTATATGCAACCTGGGCCTGAGTCCTGAGGGGCTTGGGTTGAGTTGAGTTGAGGTTTTCTGATGATTGGAGGGTTTTGATGGGATTATTGGGTTGTTAGTGTATTCATTTGGTTGGCGTGTTTCAGATTCAAGTAGTACGTAAATTCGGGATATAATTTGATATTGTTTGACAGCTAAAAACGGAATTGACCTCCCAGATGCATAACAACGTAAACGACGTAGAGTACATAATGATAATGATAATGAAACAAGCGCAGGCGCGCGCGAATAGGGCACGGGGTACATGGATATCAAGCCCAGCCCTAGTAATTGAAAGGAATGATTTATGAAATCAGTTTTCAAACCAAGAAGTCTTACTCGTCCGCTGACTCTGGCTCTGACTGTGACTGTGACTCCCAAGAGCGATCCCAACCGGCTCCACCGTTTCAGCACGACTGACCCGACTCTCGCTCCGGCTTTGATCGCTCCGGCTTGGATCGTGACTATTCGTCTCTTGCAGCTCGATGAACGTCCCCATTTTGTGCCTCGAATCGAAATCGCCTGTTTCGAACGTTCCTGAACGGACGGCTTCCGGGCGAGGGATGAGATTTTTCGTTGCTGGGCTGGGGGCTGCGCGTCGGCCTGAGAGCTGCGCTGAGTATTTGTTGCCGGAATAAGAATACTGTGTTGTTGACTCTGGCTTGCCGTAGATTGCGGTGTGGACGTAGGCTATGAAGGCGCGGATTCCGGGCAGGCAGGCGCAGATAATGGAGAGGTCCATCTCGACGACGGAATAGATTGATACGGGGACGATTTTTTCTAGAAAAAAATTATTAGTATGTGCTTTAATTGGAACGGTGATGAGGCTGATTTGGGAACGTACTCGTTGCGTTATCGTGGATGTTGAACTGGAGCAATGTGACGCAGCGCAGAACTGATACAGCGGTGACCCTAAGTCGACTGTCAGCATCAGGTCAATCGAGCATAAGAGTTGAACATACAGCAATCCAACACCAAACATAATCACAACTCCAATCTTCTTCTTCATGGACATATTCAATTTAAGCAGCGTCGGCATCGGCAGCGCGATAATAAGGACGTCGAAAACAATATTCGTGATCGCATGAGTCCACATAACTTTCTCGTGGCTGATACAGCTACCCTCATGTTCGCCGTCCCAGCTATGCCAGATGTAGCTCACTGGCGTGCATGAAAAAACATTCGAAAGCAGCAGAGACAAACCCCAGGCAGCTGTAAGGCCAAGAGTAATAAAGATTGCCATGCGCATGGTCTTTTCAGGGAAGAGGCGGAGGTAGAGGAGAAGCATCGACAATTTCGTCAAGGTGATCGAAGCGATGTAGAGCGTTTCGATAGCAAAGTAGTACTATTTGAGTCAGGCGCTGAAGGGAACAAGGTATGGATAAACGTACGTGCAGGAATTTGGTGATATCGCCGAATGGAAGGAACCAAAGGTCTGTTCCTAGTCCAAGTCGTTGGTCTGCAATTATTAGAATGGCACATACTAGCGGGGTTGTTTAACTGACTTTCAAGACCTAGACCAAAGACCGCAATCACGGCGCCCTAAAGCTCTGTTAGCTAGCACAAAATAATCAGATGGCAGTACTTACCAATGATAGCATTATCGTGGTATCATCAAATCCGATGTTCGAAGTAATCAGTCGAACGGCGATGCGCAGCGCAACGGAAATGAACGCGAGAACTTGGCCGACAATCAAGACAATGGGAAAGGCAGTCCTGTCGTGTGAGACTGGGTAATCGCAGGTTGTGTAGAGCATCCTTTGAGCCACTAAATGTCGTTAGATTTGAACTTCTCAGCAGTAAAAACAGACATACGTAGCCCCTCCTTTGGGGTACAGGCTTCAAGACCGCATGCCAATGTCTGCTGGATCAGCGGCTGGTCCATGCACATGCAGCCAAAGTCGGTCACATTGCAGTTGGACGAGGGAAGAGCCTCTACAAGGCATGCCGCCTGTGCCACGAATATTAGTCTCGGCTGCGAAGGTAGAGGTGGGATAACGTACCGCACATTTTGGGATCAAATCCATGTTGGTGAGTCTGCATCGAGCTCAAACAGAGTGTTGGAGGATCCGTCCTATTATTATAACAGAGGGAGTCCGTGGAAGTGGAGCCTGAGCCTCCTCTTCATCTTCAGTTCACGCAAGAGTTCGCAGCGGTGGCTAGTCATGGAGGCGCATCAAACTTTCAGACAATTGGTTGGTCCAGTCGCAATGCATCGTTCCTGCAGAAGACCCAGATTTGACGCCAAAAGGGCTCGTTTAAAAATGTTGAGGGCGTTTGTCAACTCGACCTTGGGTCAGTCCATTCAGTCCCCCCGCCGAGAGAAATTGGCAGTGGAAAGGCGCGGAAGCAGAAGCATTGATTCACCGTGAGGATTCCGTTCCTGGGAACCGCACTGGGCTGCAATTTCCCACAGAAGTTAGATCAGGGCCCGTGCTTGTCTCGGCCAAACTTTGTCTCTGTTGAGATCGAGCATCAGAATCTAAAGTGCATCAGTAGGGCCTTGGCGATGGGGCTTCTGAGGTAATGGAGTTCGGTAGTCGAGCGCGGCGTCCGTGAAAGACACATTGTTAGTGCACATCTTCCGGCGGTAGTGGCACATCATTTTGAGTGAATGATTTAGAAGAATCATAACGCCAGATGAAACTGCATTGACCATGGCGTGACTGTTGGAAGCGAACGCATTTGGAATTGTTCAAGTGGCGAGTCATGCACGATCAAGAGTTCCTTCAGGGGTCGAGCTCGGGATTCGGGGTAGCAATCACGTGGTCTCGTATTCCTCATCCTCTACAGGCACGTGGCTAGCTCAAAGCATAATCGTTCTTGTCTTGAAGATCCCGGTCTTCCGGTGACTTTGCCCTGAGTCTAGCGTTTCATTTCGTGGATCATTATTATTATGGACGTTGAAGTACATCCCTCTTAGCGAGTCAGTGAGGAGTAGAGAAACCGGCAAAACCCCGGATATATTTTGTCTGCTCTGGCAGCGGCCGCGTTGATACTTGAAACACCGGTGGCAGCTTGAGTATTCAGGTTGAGCCGCATTGCTGCAAGTTGGAACCTGGCTGAGCCTTGTTAGAGGTCAAGGAAGTTGCTATAGCAAGAAAGTCAGACACCGACCTTCGTGCATCCCTTTTGACCCCGCGCTGGTCGTAGCTTCCCTGAGGTAAGCCAAGCGCGCATCCATCGTTGAGAAAAGAGCAGGCGAGTTTTTCCCCTGGTCAGCATTACAAATCGTACCTGCCTTGAGTTTGTACAACTCTACCCGAGTCATGGTGGTTGGATCTCCGGTACACAAGGTTCCGCAGGCAAAGTTGGTCTGTGGTTGTGGCTGGTTCCATGTCATGGTAGTTCAATAGTCGATCGCCCAGACTGCGAACCCATGGTATGTGCTCTGGACCAGGGAAAAGGTTCCTGCCAAGTAAGTAGATATGGACATTAAAATATGGAGACCTACGTAGTTTAAGATCGAGACCCAAGAAAGCTCAGGGACTGTGCTCTGAACTCTGCACGTCCGAAGAGGGAAGGTGGTTGCCACCCCCGGCCGCTTAAAATTTGGGATGTGTTCTCACGTACATCTTCATCTCAGCATGAAAGAGTATTGATATACTTAAAAATTGGCCAAGATCTCTCTCATCCTCTGATCCGATTGCAGGAGCTTATCGTTCCCCTGTTGTTAAATTAGACATAAGCGGTTTCTTCTCAGGGATAATCCGTCTACCATACTTTTATCTCAAGATGAGGATAAGCTCACTCTGTACCTGACTTTCCCAAATTTGAACCCAGCTTAAGCTCCATGCACGGTCCCTGGCCCCCAAAATGGTCTGCCTCCAATTCCGGGTAGGATGAACGCCCGCGGAAGAGACTCTTCGCATGGAAGTTTGATTCTGTGGTAAATGTGATGGAGGCACTTACTTATCCTTTATGGACTGCGGGCTGCTCTGCCGATGGTTTTGATTTGATACTACGTGCGAGGTTGCCCGGAGGCAGACGCTAAGCTAGGACAACATGATGAAGAAAGTGCTGTGCTCCGGCTTTCCTTTTTTTTTTTTTTTTTTTGCTCAGGCGGAAACAGAGCGCTTCATTTTCGTTTACCCTCCTGCCCAAATGGAACTTGAATGGCTGTGCTTCCTCCCGTTGACGCTGCAGCAATGACCTTTAACGGTCTTGTTGGATATTGGAACCGAGAGTCTTAAGGCCCTGGAGGCGTGATTTAGGACTTGAGCAGTATGGGCTACCGCTTGTAATGAGCTGTTCCACATATCTGCTCCGCTGCAATAATCTTTCGCGAGAAGGGCAACCGGCACAATTCAATACCTTGTGACGGTCAATGCCGGGTCCATTCAATGCTAGAATGGACCGCCTTTTGATGCAGCTAAGTATCAACAGTTGAAGCTTAGAATGCGGAAAGGAGCGAAGGACCATGAGCCTGTTGTTCCCGATACTTCCCATGTACGTACATACGTATATTGATGGTTGATACCCAATCGCCCTCAGATGTCCTCTGTCCAGACTAACCCATATAGCGCGCAAAGGTCGGATCTAATGCAAGCGCAAGTATCGATATATTTGAGATTTCCATCGTTCCTTTCCTTTACGCGCGAAACTCCAACGCTGCATTGCTCTTTCCTGAGATATCCTTCTGCCAGCTAATATCAAGGGAAGGCGCGAAGGACATCGACGTCCATCGCTCCTTCCACATTCCCGACGTTTCACGCTCCTTCCTTGTATAAACTTCTGCCTCTCGATGCTAAGGGAAGGCACGACCAAGTCTACGCCCATCGCTCCTTCCATATTCGGTTCACGCTCCTTCCTTCCTTACCCATATGCCTCGAAACGTAAATAATGGAAGGAGCGACCGACACCTACGTCTATTGCTCCTTCCGCAAGTGGACCCGACTGTATTCGCGCCTTCCAAACATGCGCTGACAGGGTACTGAAACGGGAAGGTGTGATGCTTGCCCGGCGGACCCGTGTTTGCGTTGAACGGACGGAACCACCTACCCATAAACGTGCCGGAAGATGAAGTTGGAAACTTATGCCCGATATGTCACACTCGCGTACGCAGAGGCGGAAGATAGGGTCTTCCCTACTTCGTACTACGCTCAAGACAAGAGTACTGGGGTTCTTGGAGAATACTCAGGATTGAGGACGAGGGACGGAGACGATAACTACGTAGCGACCTAATTGATATGGGCGCGGTACCTAGGTAGGTAACATTTGCCGTCGGGTTGGAACTTTCATTTCCGTTAGAGTAAGTTAGACGAGGTTCCATGATATTGCGCTGAAGTTGTTGCTTCAAAGGTCCCTCTGGGGATGTGCTTGCGAGTATGTATGGTAGATTCGACTCTTTTACAGATGATTGACTGATATGGTATGTCAAGGTCACTGGGCCGGTAAGATACCTGCGGCTCTAAAATGCACGGTATAGACGCATTTCCCTGCCGAACCTTGATGTCTTTGAAAGGAAAAATAAGCTGAACAAAAGCAGAGCATCCCAGCTCAATGCCTGCGATTACTTCCAGCTGAGCCGCGAAAGCCCCGAAGATACATCAACACATGCTTACCAAAACATCACTCGAAAGCGATACAAAGAAAGCGATAGGAGAAAAAGCAAAACAAAAAGCAAACCCGCGGGGCGAGTCCCCGGAGTATGGACAATCTGACTGACATTTTCGATTACTCGCCACCACCAGATAACAATAGTTTAAGCATAGATAAGCCTAATTAAAAATAGGTATATCAAAATATATAGATATCAAGACGTCGATAGAGGCTAGATTGACTTGTGCGTCTGCATGATATCGCATCTTCTTCCAAACGCAGCTGAAGTAAAACATCTACCTAGAGTTGCGACTGGGAGTAAGTTCAGAGTCCTATCTCTACCCTTGGTAAAATCCACGAGAAAAAAGCCTTGCCCTCATTGTAGCGAAACCTTCCACCACGCGAAAACAAACTAAACCTTCTGGCCTCGTGGACGTCTACGTTCCGGGCAGTAAGTAAACTGGTTCTCGCCCGGTCGGGTCAAAGTCTCTTCACGATACAAGTGCATACACGAGACTCATGGAACGGAACAAACTAGTAACACTAACAACGTGCCCGTCGACCCGAACCAAACCGACCCAGACGAAGTATCAAAGTCTAAGACCCGACTAGGAAAAATAACTCCGGGCGAGAGTCGAGACTGAGGTAGATGATCCTTCGCCTGTACAAGCTGGAGTCAGACGAGCAGAACGAACGTAAGGAACGAACTAAATCTAATCTAGACCCCTCGCTAGCAGAAGCAAGTATGAGGTTCAGGTTTTTTTTTCTATATTTCGAGCGCTCTAGACCATGTGCGACCGGGTGAGATTGTGAGAATTCGAGATTTCGACTCGCGGAGACGGTCTAGAACGCTGTATTGAGTCTGAGCGTGAGCGAGAACGACGGAGAACGTGCAGGCTGCAGAAGAGGGCTGTGCAGTGCAGGAAGGAATAATTTTCGGTAGCGACCGCGACCGACCGGTCGGGAACGAACGATAGTCGGTCGCTTATGGCCATGGAGCCTGGAGGTATGGTCTGGATCAATCGATGGATTCTTGCGATCGGGATGGGATATACACCCACTCTGTACACTGTACTGTACGATCGAATATGCAGTGAGTCATTTGACCATTTCTACACCATGTCTTGTCTTGGTTATTATTATCGTTGTACTGGAGAACATACTAGGTGTTGAATGTTCAGCGCCGCGTGTTCAGTCCGATTCTATTTTAAGCCGGTGGTGCGGGTGCGGCTACTTTACATGGTGTGGCCTTGTTGCGCGTTCAACGGTCGCAACTGAGACATCCGCGCACTATCAACAACTAACAGCCTCATCTATGTCTGATAATGATGTGGCCTGTGAGGTGGACTGAACGAACACGCAATTAGTTTAGTCGCGTTATGCAGATGGCTTGATGGCTGATGCTAGTGAGGCTGTCGCTGATGCTAGTGATTGTGACAGAACAGTATCAGTATTAGTATCAGACATTCAGCGATTCAGCTGGTGATCGGGCGCAATGGTGAGACATGTTGCTGAACGGGATGGACTGCTCCGTAGCTAAGATAGACAATGTCAATGTCAAAGACAAGATAGCGAGCTGATAGACGATCGCATCGGGGAAATTCCACGAATACGAGTTCTACCGTGTAGTCTACCGTGCGCCGTTATCGGGTCGGAAGGGAGCGAGTATTCCCGATGCTGAACCTTCTTTGTTCGCGATAACGAGGTGTCCTACGAGTATCTAGTCTACTATCTAGTCTACAGTAGTATGATATGCACAAAGTCGGGTGAGCGGGCGCAGACGCAGGAGCCAGGGCGAAGCGTCCAGTCAAGCGAGCCGTGCATCCGAAACCGCTACCGCACGATAACTGGTCTGGGCTTGATCTGCCGGGCCGACGATCCATATCGGTACGTATCGCTATCAGCTCTCTATCTGTATCAGCTCAGTCAAGGTATCCAGGTGGGCTGTAGATAGTCACTTGACACCTTCTATCAAAAATTAGACCTCGATGGTCGTACGAGCTGAGCCACTCCCGCTGTTCTCTGTACGACTATGACTATGGAGAGTAAGAAGTGAGAAGTGAGAATAGCTAGCACCGAATATACGGGTTTAAGGTCATGTCGACCGGGAGTCGGGTTATCAATAGATGATATCAGTAATCTTGTTGTAGTAGCATCTAGTTAGTAGTAACGGTAGTACGTAGGGCAACCGGCAATCGGCTCAAAATCTGCCGTTGCACTTGCACTTGCACTTAGACATGCACTTTCTCTGGCCTCGTAATCAACATGTAACTTCTCGAAGCCACGAAGAAGAAATTTTCTTTCGCATCTGATCCTTTGCTGCATCTGCCCTGCAGCCAAGTAAGCACCATACATTAGTTAGCATCAATCATCAATGTCAGCAGAACTAAGCCGGCACAAAACACCCGAACTGAACTCGAGTGAAAGAATGCAGTCCAATCCTGCAGGGAATGCTTCCAGAACACCGCTAGAAAAATTTTCGCTCTCTAGCGGGCTTCCTAATGCGCGCTAGGACAGCGCTAGGGCCGTATTAGGGGCGCTAGCAGGGTGTCCTTGCGGAGTGCCCGAGCGAATGCCATGCCAAGGGATTCTGGTACGTGTATTTTACACTGCCCCGCGGATTCAGGAGTTTGAGACGAGACGAGACGACGGGAGTTGAAGGAATGAAAATTTTGTTTTGTTGGGACGAGAGCGATCGTGCAGTGATCGGGTAGAGTGTTCCATTCCATTCCTTTCTTTGCGTCGGAAAGAAAGAAAGTGCTTCTTACCAAGGATCTTTTTACTCAGCAACGCATCATCAATCTACAACGTGATTGCTGGATGCTGATTAGATCTGACCACCCCCGTCCACTCCGGTCGGCGGACTCACACCCACCCACCACCCACGCATAAGCCCCACCCCCAGCCTACCAAACTTCACCTCCAAAGCCACCGTCCCCAAAACCACGCTGTGGCTTTTGTGGCTGAGTCCGACAAGGCCAATCACGCGCCAAATTAGCACTTTCTAGTCTCCCCCGTGAAGAATTTTCATCAGCCCTGCGCTAGTGGTGTCTTTTCTTGTCTAATCATAGTCGGGATATTGATTGATGGGATAAAGTGCTTACATTCGTGCTGTGGGTAGTGGCCTATAGGGGTTGTTATGGGAGGTTGATGGGGCTTAGGCTGTGCTTGTGGGTTAGATTCGGGATTGGGATTTCCGAGGTGGATGGTGTTGCAGTTCCCGCAGCTTGCCCTGGCACTGAGACTGAGACTGTTGCATTGCTGTGGGCGCAGGATGGATGTTGTATGTTGTATGTTGCAGTTGTAGTTGTAGTAGCAATAGGCAGAAGGATTAGTTGAGTCTTCCTAATGCTTTACTCAGTACTCAGTACTCAGGCTATGCTCAAGTTCAGTCGGGATGTCCGACTGCCGAAAGACTTGGTTGGACTCGGAGCAGCCCAAGCCGGACCTCGCACTAGTAGACGTCAGGCCGGGGTCGGGCCCATCACTCCATCTACTTTCTACCCCGGTTTCTGGCACTCAGGCTGAACCAGAATAAAGAAAGACTGGGCGAAAGTGCGAAGACAAAGACAGATTCTGGGCGGCTGGCGAGCAGCACTCCGAATCCGGACCTCGAGGCTCAAGTTGAGTCGTTGATGCGGGTGAGCCGTAAAGGTAGTCTCGTGAGCAATCCCAGGCTGAAAGTCAGCTAGCGCGTAGTCGTACCGTAGGCTAGAGATCCCGATCGCTCACTGCATTTAACTCGGCTACCCGCTCGGCAAAGAACACCATTTTCCGGCACTTACGGGTTACCCCAGCTGAGCCGAGTCAGGTAGTAAATCTTACTGTATCGGTGGTGTCAAGGCGACTGCCACGAGGCAAGCAGGGTAGGGTAAGTAGGGTAGGGCAAGGCAACGGGGCGTAAACTAATCCTTGCCTGATGGCTTAGTGACATGTTTCCGGCATTGAGCGCCGAGCGGGCAGCATGGCAGCCTCACGGACGCCAAATTTATGCTTTCTTTTTCTGCGCGCGGCTCGCGCCAAGGCGTCAAGTATAGGGTATTACTACGGCTTTTGTCAGGTTGAGTGTTAATGGGGTTAGTTCAAGCGAGGTGTACTCGTCAACCTCGGGATTGTTAGATCTGAGCTGAGTGAGATGTTAGATGCATGAATGCATCCTATGCTCGTAGAGAATACCAATAGCGGAATAGCCAAATACAGACTGAGTACAACAAGCTCTGTCCTACTCTAGCTTTGACCATCTCAACGCTCTACTACAATGGATCGCATCCAATTGGCTCTCTACCTGCGAATCCGGGGCATCGCCACCGGTTTCAGCTATCTTCTCCTCTCTTCTAGCAAGCTCCAGTTGCTGAATGGGTCAAGACAGGTAAGTAGGCTTCAGGTGATGTGTTTGACAGCAGCAGCAGTGAATGGGGTGGAATGAAGTGCTCCGGGGAGTTTGATTGGGAGGGAACGCCGAAAGCGCCACACCTAGAATGGCTGAGTCCGGGGTTGATCTGATGGGTCCACAAGAGCCACAGTGCACATCCACTTCCAAGGTCAACTTCGCACTTCAATCTAAGGCATTCCATAGATACTGGTGGGGAAGAAGAGACATGGATTAGATGTGACTCATAATTCTCGTTGAGAAGCTAGGTTTTCAGGATCATTGGCGGGGTCGAGCGAAACAAAAACAAACGGGTACAAACTACCTCGGAGACAGTCTGAGATAGGCGGGGTACGGTACACAGGACCCAGGACCCAGGGAGCTGAAACTGACTTTTCACATGAACTGTCACTGTCAGAATCCAAATTCCAGATCCATCGTGCGTTTGCGGCCTCTCATTGCTGGATCTCAGATCTGATCGGCGGGGAGGCGTCTGCCAACGAACTGCAGTATACGGCGGAAAAGAGTTTCTTTGGATGAGGGGTGTTGTACAGTAGGCAGTTAGATTGTTTCAGCGCGGCGAATTCAGTTATGCATTATGTATTTTACGTCGCGCTGCTTGCTGTGAAGGGTAGGTATAACGAGAATGATAATGTATCGGCGAATTTGTTGTTCTACATGAGCTGTGTTGATGGTTGAGTGTTGAGGGTCAGACAATGTCTCGGCGGCCTGGTGCACTGCTGACACTGGGATATCCCCGGACCACATGGCAGAAACCGACGTCAGTACTAGTACCACTAGCAATGTCATGTGCCGTTTTTCTCAATAGAATGTACTAGTAACTACTACTAGTTTACAAGCGACTCATACTCAGAATCACAACGTTATTGTCTGACTGTACTGTGAATGATCACGTTATGTGACTGGGGAGTACATCTTGGTCACGCGAACAAAGTGATAGTAAGGCAGGTCGCGAGCAGGTACCGCCCCGCGGAAAGCGTCGGCCATACTTGCTTATTCTGACTAAAGCCGGGGATAGCGTATCGGGTGACCGAGGTATAAGCCGCGGTACGGCTTTGGTAACTTAACTTACTTCGCAGCCTAGCTGAGCCTCTGACGGAGATGGTAGGTACGAGGTAGGTACTGAGTTGCGTTGGGAGCACTTGGATTAGACTCCGCCGGGTTGGGGAACCAAGTAACTCTAAGTCTGAGGTTAGGTAGTCTAAGCGAGCGTGAGGCATGGTCGACCACCGTGGAAACCGAAAGTCAACGGCCGAAGCACTGCACTAGTTCCAAGTTAACGGTCGGAACCAGCTTGCCGAATCAGGGTTGCCAGACCCGGAGCGATGGTAAGGACAAAGGCTTAGGAGAACGCCGAAAGACACGGTCGGAATTATGTCGGATACGAAGTCAAGACTACTTTATGTTGTCAGAGTCCAGTATCTCCGAGGATTTGCCTTTGTTTCCGGTTCCTGGTGAGAAGAATCTTACTGCGCAGTGCATGCAGAACAAGGCAAAAAACGTGGAAGAAGAACCTGCCTTCAGGCTGACAGATTGCACTAAACGGCGATCTGGAAATGATAGGGAGGGAAGCGGTTCTGCGACCGTGATTAGGCGACCGGCCAAGTCCGAACTGGAGTCTGGGACTGGGACCCTTTCTCCTTCTCTGCGCTGGCTGCTGCTGCAAGGATCAAGCCACAGGCCGTGGCCGTGTATCCGATCGTATTCTGCGTTACTAATCCATCTATTCGTGGCGCAGCATTTGTGAATGAATTGTGCTGGCAAGCGGACTCCCCAAAGCCGGAGCAGCCAGTCATGCAATGCCGGTGGAGCACGATCTCCGTCGACCCGCTGCAGCTTGGGAATGGAATTCAACTCCAGCCAGCAGTTCTGCAAGGACGGAGCAGAGAGATCCATCTTCAACCTCGGATGGCTCGGTTCTCCATTGAGATCTGTGGCTGCTGCAGTCGGTGGACCGCGATTAACTGTCCAATCTGCTGCTGGATATCGGCTGTAACCTACAATGATGATGTGATGCTGAGAGAACTCATGCTAAATCGCTGAATTGTAGAATGTGCATCATGAAGAGTCATACTTTAGTAATCTACAAAGTCTGCCTCGTAGTCAGGTGAGCGTCGAATGTCGCCGGCTTGGGAAGTATACGGCGGAATAGCGCATGTGATAAGCATGCCATGGGCATAATTCACAGAGAGACTACTGCTCTATGAAGGTGCATTGAGCGCATGGTGGAAATCTCTGCTCTGTGGCTTGGAGATGCAAGCCTAATCGGCGAGGGAGGGACTCGCAGCTAGCGTGACGATCTTCGTCTGGACAGATTAGGAAATCAAAAATAATTTTTATTTATTGCTATGTATAGCAGTGTAACAGTAATACTCAAAAATACCGCTAGTCCTCGGACGGGCCTGTTGTGACTTCATGGCCGGGGTATATTATGCTGCCCTCCTCTGCTTCCTCTGCTTTTTGCCTCAGACACAAACACACAACATCCACGACTATTTCTCTTATTCCAGTCACTATCAGACACCTCACTATCAGACACCTCCAACAACCACCACTAATCTATACAACTACACAAGGTCGGTACCCACCACCACCCAATCTCCACTGCTGCCCGGGATTTAGTGCCCTATCGCCGTGACAGAGTTCAGCGTCATGCGGTTGACTCTACTTTGACTCAGAGCTAATTTTTCTACATATAACAGCGCCAGACTCACACACCTAGCTTAAATCCGACTACATACCTCGCTTTCATCATCACTCTCGACGCTTCCAGAACGATCCAGTTCCATTGGCCCTTTCTACAAAACTGAACCATAGAAACTCGCCTCCTCGATACCTGGAACACAACCATTCATCCGTGGTGGCCGTCTGAGCCAACCTATTGCTTATCAACCCCAGCTCGCACGTCGTCCGAGTGGCAAATTCCTCTCTCCTGACGTCTACTACTACATTATGCTCGCGCACCCATCAGTAAGAAAAGGTGCCACAGATCCAGCCTCAGTTCCCTTCATCAACTACCCCGACTCCGGTGTTTACATTCAAGACGACCAATTCCTTCCTGAATACTCGCAAGATCTTCCTCTCCAATACTTGAGCGAGCAAGGATTGCAGTCTCCCTTCCAGTACCACCAGAACCTCAACCTCGTCTCACCGCCGTCTCCTGTTCCCTCTTCGCCTCTTTCCTCACCAGCCTCGTCCGTCTCTCACTTCCCCTCCGCAAAGGCAGCCTCTGCCGACTACACCGTCTTCGACGGTCCCTCCAGCTTCGAGGCTCCTTCAATGACCCCTGCCTCGTCCTACAACCCTGAGATCCATATCCAGCACGCCGGCTCGCCGCAACCGCAGTCCTACCTTCCTCAGTACACCCAGCCGCAGTTCGTGTTTGACAACTCGCCGATGTTGGCACAACAGCAATACTTTAACAACCACGGGTGGGAGAACAAACTGAACGCGCAGCGCATGCCACACCAGACGCCGTTGTCAGGGCGATCTTCGGGACACTCGCTCAACAACACCAACAACCGTTCTGCTGCTTACAACAGTGCGCCTACAAAGCCACTGCCTACGCCCGTGCACACGCCCGTGCAACAGTCATTCCTTACCCCTCAATTTCAAAAGAACGAATTGTCGCACGATGGCAGTTACTCGTTTGAGCAGCAGCAGCAGCAGCAGCAGAACCAGCAGTCGAGCGAGCACTCCCACTCCCACGCGCCTTCCGTTTCTACCGTGAGCCACAACTCTCCCGTCACACCTCAAAACCAGTTTGAGGACGTCGAGGATTCCAAGGTTGCTTCCAATGGTGAGAAACAAATCGATGACCGATGGTTGGACAATTACTTACGCTTTGATGTTTCAGACTACAGCGGGTCAAACGGGTATCCAAACGGACTTCCGATGTCAGTGCCCAAGCTCAACCGGACGATCACCGACGCCTTTCAGGATGAGCTTTTCAACCCCACTGTGATGCAAACGCCGCAAATGTCGAAGCAACACAACCAACAGAACCAGAACCTGCTCGCTCCTTCTTACCAGAACATCCTGGGCAATCGTATCCAGGCTGCCAACTCTGCCCGAGCTCAGTCACCAAACTCGATCAACCGGGAACGATCTCCATTTAGACAGAACTCTCCTTTCTCAGTAGAGTACGATCACGACGCGTTCCGCCAGCAGCCGGTGACTAGCGCTCCCACCAGTCAGCCTGGTATGGCGATGCAGCACCACCAGCCTCAAGCTGAGCCCAACACAATCTCGCCCAAGGATGCCGTTTTGAACGATTTCAACGAGGGTGATGACCATGGCATTCACATTCCCTACCAGTCCGACTTTAACATTGGCGATGCTCTCGGATTCCGACAGGAGAACAACTTCCACCAGGCTCCAAACTTCCCTTCCATGGACTCGTTCCACCAGTACAGCCAGCCCCAGGCAGCTCAGCAGCAGTTCTTTAGCAGCCAGCCTCAGCCTCAGCAGCATCAGCAGCAGCAGGCTCGCAGACCTTCTGCGCAACAAAACAACTTCCTGCACCACACTCCTGAATTCCCTGCCTCGCTGCCTCGATTCGAGTCTACTGGAAGCGAAGTCTACGGCCATGATCTGACCTCTCCTACAATGACCAAGACATCCGTCCCGATCCAGCGACCTCAGAACACATCTTCCGATGGCGGCACGTACACATGCACGTACCACGGTTGTACACAGCGATTCGAGTCGCCCCAGAAGCTACAGAAGCACAAGCGCGATGCGCACCGTCCGACCACACCGGGCGGTCACATGGCTGGGCGCGACGTACAATCACGCAACTCTCAAGCCGGCCCCCACAGGTGTATGCGGGAGAATCCTACGACAGGGAAGCCCTGCAACTCGGTGTTTTCGCGACCTTACGACCTTACGCGGCACGAGGATACGATCCACAATGCTCGCAAACAAAAGGTCCGCTGTCATTTGTGCACGGAGGAAAAGACGTTCTCGCGCAATGATGCTCTGACACGGCACATGCGGGTAGTCCACCCTGAAGTTGACTGGCCCGGCAAGCAAAGGCGCAGAGGCCGGGAGTAAGGCAGAGCTAGCTCATCACTACATTCAGGGGGTGCCGCTGCTAGCAAGCCCACTATGCTGGACCCTGGGGGGGTTGTGGCAGCCATTGCACCGCGGAGCAGCGATTGGGAACCCCATGCTTGTGGTTTCCACCAGATGGAGCCCAATGACTCGACATGACATGGGCCAGCCTCTGTCGTCATAGGCGCATCCCAAATGGGGATCGCGCCCGCTGACAAACCCGATCGTCATTCACATTTTCGTCTTGGGACAGAAACCATGACGTCATTGGCTACATACTGACGTTTTGTCCCCAAAAGAAGGGCATCACTATCGCGTCCTTTATGTCGAATGACGCACTCCTTCCCCTTTCTGTTCTCTTCTAATGCTGTTACATCGTTACATCTTTGTATTATTGTTTCATTCAGCAAGCCAGCCAGCCTGTTTATTTTTGCTTTTTTTTGCTTTTTCGCTTTCCCAATTGAGGTATAGATCTCTGTGTGTTTGCTGCATTGCGGGAGAATCACTTACTGCATCGAAAAGACAAGGACCTTGTTTTTTGTTTTCTCGCTTCATTTCTGTCATTCTTATACACGGGTCGGACGACTGTTTTATTGGGCATGCTGTACTACGATTCTTTGTACTATATTGATACTTGTACGATGTGATGGTGTCTTCCTTGCATGACTTGGTGTTTATACAATTTGCTTTTTGGCTTGACTTGATTCTGGTTTTCGCAGCGCGAGCGCAAGACAAGATGACGAGAAATGTACCATAGCTACTACCATGATTGATTATACATCATCAAAAGAAGAACTGTGACTTGACTTTGAGACTGATTGAAACTTCAACGTACTTTCCCCATCATAGATCTTGTCCGATAATTGGCCCGATGCCCTCGCAGGGATGATATCGAACGGTCAGATTGCCAATAATCAATACATCATTCGATGTCGACAGGCATCCTGTTCACAGAGCAGTAGAGATATCTTCAACCTATGAGACTAGAAATCGTAGACTGCAAACTTAATCATGCGGAGAAATCAGTCTGATGTTATCAGTTGAGCATCAACAATGACAATGACATGGTCTTGCCGCTCGGGTTTGGTAATCCATGAGAATACATCGACATCACCCATTCGATCATAAAGCATCATACCCATACCTACCCAGCAAACGGGAAGTACGAGAATCTCCCCCCGGACCGGACCCAGCCAGCCCAACCAACCCAATCCCCAATCTCCATACCTACCTAACATCCACATATGAGTGGTAGATTATGTGGGCCGTAACATGAAACGAACCGGTAAACGCGCCGATCAAACGTCAAGCGGGTCCTTTTTCAAAGCTAGGAAGCTTTTTTGATTGGGTGATTTTGAGAAAAGGCCCACTTTAGGGATCCTGTGAAGCCTGAGAGCCTGAGAGGTAGGGGGGGACTCCTTTATCCATTGAATTCAGTACGTAGGTGGGTCTTTGTTTGATGGGATGGGACGGACAGACGGAGAATGGAGACGGGGACACTTTATTCATGCAATGCACTGCGGTGCGGGTTGAGAATGGAATTGAAGGGTGCAGATAGGGTGCGATTGTCTGCGAAGGGGGGTGTGGCTGTGCAGCAAGTACATACCTATATTCGTGATTGATTAAACAGATTTTACAGCTAGTAATGTGAATCGTCTATTATCCAAGCAATGAATTGAATTGTTTTACGTCCTTTGACCTAAACAACGTCCCTTGAAATGCTCGAAGAGCTATAGTTCAATTAGAAGTAGAAGTCGACGAGAACACGAGATGAATTGAGTTTGAATATTCCAGCGCAGGGTAGTATTAGAGTAATTAAACTTTCCATTGAAGTATCAGTACCTAGCCAGTTCACGATAGACTCGAGGATATAAGTCCCTGAGTTCGCCCCGCGCCATTCAAAGCTTCTACTAGCTGGGACAGTATGCAGGTACAAGTCTGAAACTCAAGGGGAGAGGCAGGTGGTCTTATCCGCGAAGGCTAATTCCTTGGGTAGGAAGTAATGCATAGCCGGGCTGAAGTATAATATTAGACGTTTAGGTAAGTCATAACGACATACCATAGACACCAATTGTTTTTCCATCCTTGTACTGGTATCAAGTATCATCATACCACTACCATAAGTGTGAATACGACGGTGTACTCGTTGAGTCCAGTAAATCGAGCTATAGTAGGTATCGAGCTGTTTGGTTGATGTGTCAGGAGACAGCGCGCTGTATGGCCTGACGACTGGGGAGGTGCCTACTCAAGCCTCATAATACTACCTTACACTCTGAATGAGTCAGAGGCCGTAGTTCATATGACCAGTCTCAGCCACCGGGAGTTAGGAGGTCCACAGAAGATAATATAAGCTTAACAAGTAGAAAACTGAAGTATATTTTGCTCAAATGTAACCATCAAGACCATCTAAGGTATACACAACACTAATCCATCAATCGGAGGATGACAAGAACGAGTATCGGAGGGCGCTTTTGTGTTTTGAGGCTGTCAAGTATGAACCGGAGATAAGGGACGCTGCAGGGTTGCCGATCTAACCTTGTTTACCCTGCTATACTCTATTCGGAGTCGAGGACTGCGGACTGTTATGGTATGTTAGTATTGCATGATGGAATAGGTAAAACCAAGTGTAGGTTTAGGCAGAAGGAGACACGTACCCTTGCGCTCTCGTACAACGGAGAAATCCCGGTCCAGTATTTGAACTATACTTCAGTTAGTCCACCACATCACGCAATGCAATCAAGCCACTTGTCAAGCCATCAAGCCAGACAAGACAATACAAGAAGAACGGAAGGATTAAAAAAGGAAACTAACCTGATACCACCCCTGCCCAACAAGCACCTCCAACCCAGGAATAGTACTCCACCCCGAATCACTCGCAAGCCTCATCAGCGCGGTTACCGCGGGCTTGTACGCCATCTCGAGTAGCACCCTCGGCGCATGCTCAACGGACTTGATGGCCTCGACGTCCGCCTCCTGCGCACGCTCAAACATGTGACAGAGGGTCTCGCGCATCTTCGGGTCGATGGGCTGATCAGCGGGGATAGTACCAATAGCCACGTGCGGGACGCTCTCAAAGTCTGACGGCGAGTCAACGACACGGATGTTGTACGCTGACGGGAACGTAGAGACCATGCTCTCTAGTTTAGATGCTGTGCGGCCGACAATGTAGATGGGGGAGTAGCCCATGCTGTGTAGAGCGTAGATCGCTGCGCGGGCGGTACCGCCGCCGCCGACGACGAGGGCGCTCTCCTTTTTGTCGTCCTTGGGGCCGAAGACGCCTGCGTTGCGCAGGGAGAGAATCATGCCTTGCCAGTCTGTGTTGCGGCCGATTAAGCGGGCGGGGGAGTTCTTGCCTGGTCCTGTGGGGACGGGGATGATTGTGTTGACGGCGCCGATGATCTCAGCTTCAGCGGCGACTTCGTCGAGGAGGGGCATGATGTCGAGCTTGAGCGGGATCGTGACGGAAGCGCCGCCAAAGTCAGGAGAGCGGATGAAGTCAACGACATCTTGGGCATTTGTCGTCTCAAGACGCGTGTAGTTGTGAGGAAGGCCGGTTTGGGCGAAGAGGGTGTTGTGGAGAGGGGGAGAGCGAGATTGAGCAACGGGGCTGCCGAAGAGCGCGAACTTCTTAGACTTAATTTCGCCCATGAGCGAGAGACCCTTGCGGATCTCAGTGGCGGAGAGTTGTCCCGGTGCGGCCTTGAATGGCAGAGCGGGGTGGGAGACGGGTGTCATGAAGCCGTTCAGGATGCGGCTCAATTGACCCTGATCACCCATGTTGATGGCGATCAGGGGGACATCGTGAGCTTCAGCGGCCCAGTTCTTGAATTTACGGAGGGCAGTGTTGTCATCGAGGTTCTGAGCAACACCGACGAGCTTGACAATGTCGCCGTGTTCTAGGGCCTTGTTGTAGTACTTAACCCACGACATATTGGACCATGAAAGCTCACCCTTGGGGTCGTGGTGGGAAGCGATGATCTTGGAGTGTCCCTTTTGCTCCGACACAGATCGCAGCATCTCCTCGGGGAAAGCGATCTCGAGGTCAACGAACTCGACTCCAGCCCTGAATGCGAGACGGTACAGCTCCTTCGCGGCATCGTAGGCATCATCAGGGAAGCGACCACCTTGGCTCTTGGTGCGGATGGTGAAAATGACTGGCAGAGTGATACGGCTGCGCAGGAAAGACAGTTGCTCCACGACATACTCAACGGAAGGAATGTCGCTGTCTGAGGCAGGGTCCTTGAGCAGATCAACCCGCAGCTCAACAGCATCAGATCCAACGCACACTTCCTCAAGAATGTCACCCGCCTCACGTAAATCCGGCAGTGTCAGAGACACGAAGAAAGAGTGCTCCTTTTGCTTGATGATGCTGAGGTTGTCGACCTGGCCGGTGACAACCTGCAAGAAGCGGTTGAAGTCCTCGGAAGCGCGAGCCAGACCGCTGGGTGTAGTATCACGACTGTAGTACTGAATGTTGCTGCACTCCTGGAACCAAGGCTTGCGGCGCAGCCACACGCCCATCATGTCCTCGACGTAGGCAGGGCGAGTCTTGTCAATCGACAGGAAGTCCATGATCTTGCCGATCTCGCGCATGAGGAGAAGGACATTACCCTTGCTCTTGTGGTAGTCAACGAGCAGCTTGCGGGCTTCAGGCATCTCAACGACACCGCCACCGCAAGCAAAGACGTAGCCCTTCGGGCGCTCCTTCATGGTGCGCTTCAAGATCTCCAGCTCGGCATCACGGAACCCCTGCCAGCCGCGGGTTTTGATAATGTCAGGAATAGTCATGCCCTCAATAGTCTCGAGTTCAGTATCGAGGTCAACAAACGGTCGGTCAAGGGCTTTCGAAACCCAGTTGCCAGCAGTCGACTTTCCAGCACCGCGCATTCCAATGATGTAGATCGAAGCGTTGGCCTTGTCGGTGCTGCTCAGAGCATGGGACTCCTCTTCGAGTTCCTTGCCCTCAAGCTTCACCTTGTAGAGTTGTCGGAGGGTATCCCACCAACCAGGCCATGTCTTTCCAACACATTCCTTCTCGAGGATCAGTGTCGGCTGAGGAGTGACAAGAGACAGGACACTGAAGCTGAAAGCAACTCTGTGGTCATCGTAGCAAAAAATACCACCAGCGGGTTGGCGGAGAGTGGTGCGCTCAATTCCATCAATCTCAAGACCATCATCGTGCTCGCGGCACACAACGCCAAACTTGGCGAGCTCGTCCTTCATAGCCTTGATACGGTTGCACTCCTTGACACGCTGGTTGGCGATACCGTAGATGCGAGTGGTGTGGTTTCCATCTTTTCCGCGAGCGATAGCTGCCAGCACGGAAGCGCCGAGGAACGCATCCGTCATGGGTTCCATGTCAACGTTAGGGAGGGGGCGCAGGATACCGTCCGAAGGTCCAGTAACGGTGGTCGAGGTCTCAGTCTGCTCGACTGTGCATCCCATGGGCCTCAAGACCTCAACAGCAAATCGGGCGTCACCCTGGAGGGAGGCCGAGCCAATGTTGGGAACGGTGCAGGTGGTGCTAGTGATGGCGGCAATGGCAAGGGGGTACGTAGCAGAGCTTGCATCGCTTTCAATAACGTATTCCGCAGGGTTGACGTAACGGCCTTGAGGAATGTGATAGGTGTGCTCTTCAGTCGTAGACTTCTGCACATCAATACCGAAAGCGCGCATCATCGCGGTCGTCATGTCAATGTAAGGCTGAGAAATGGGCTTTCCACCGACCAGTCTCAGAGTAACAGGCTCCTTGGCGTAGGGCGCACACATGAGCAGCGAGGAAACGTACTGAGATGACACCTTGGCGGCCAGGTTAATGCTTCCTCCGGCGAAACCACCAGAGGCAGCAATCTTGAGAGGCAAGCTGCCCTTGCTCTCCACATACTCGACGGAAGCTCCGTTAGCGGTCAATGCATCGACAAGGTCGCCGATCGGGCGCTGCTTCATGCGAGCGTTACCAGTAAGGATGCTGGAATCGCAGGAGCTGGGGTTGGCAAGAGTCGCGACGGTCGTGAGGAATCTGGAGGCAGTACCGGCGTTACCAAGGTACAGAGGTGATGGATAGGCTGACAGGTTTCCGCCTTTGCCGTTCACCACCAGAATCTCGCCATCGTCTTCCCAGGAGAAGGTAGCGGCGCCAAGTCTCTCCAGAGCGTTGATCATAACTTCGGTGTCATCCGAGTGCAGCAGGTTCTTGATGCGGACGGTACCCGAACCAAGAGCAGCCAGGACCAAGGCGCGGTTAGAGATACTCTTCGATCCTGGAGGTGCACAGACAACATTCGCAGACTGCTCGACACCAGGCTGCACTTCGACGCTTGGAGCGAGAACAACGCGAATCTCCTCGTTGGCCACGACACTGGCCTTGTCTTCGTAGGTCGTTCCGATTGCGGAGAGGAGAACAATCTTCTTCTTGGGGCCGTCGTTCTTCTTGTCAAGTGCCATGTTGAACATCAGCTGGTCGACCGAGCAGTGCTTACCAGCGGTAAGCTTGCGGATCCGAGCATCCTTCAATGAAGTGGGCAGTCCATAGGCAGCCAGACACTTGACAACACGGGCAACAGCAACTCCCCGCAAGATACCCAAATGACGGGCGAGCTCCGCCTCCTTGACCATACCAATAGCGACGCACTCTCCGTGGAGGATTTGCGGTGTCAAGATAGCTTCAATGGCGTGTCCGATAGAGTGACCCCAGTTCAGGAGGTTCCGGAGGCCACCCTCGCGCTCGTCTGCTGAAACAACATAGGCCTTGTGGCGCGCCGACGCGAGGATTCTGGCCTTAAGAATCTCTTCAATGCCCTCGAAACGACGTTGTCCTGGCTTGAGCTCCCGACGGACGGCCTTTAAAATCGTTTCCGCGTTCTCCTCAAGGGCAGTGAATTCTTCTTCGCTGGAGATGGCAGCTGTCTTGATAACCTCGGCCATACCATTGATGAACTCTCTTACCGGTAGCGTCTCCAGGAACTCAAGGTCAATATAAATCTTCGTTGGTTGCCAAATCGCACCAATCAAGTTCTTTCCGAGAGGAGTGTCAATGGCGGTCTTCCCGCCAATTGACGAGTCCACCATAGCAAGAAGCGTAGTAGGAACCTGGACATAGCGAACACCGCGCATATAAGTCGAAGCGACAAAGCCCGTCAGATCACCAATGACACCTCCGCCAAGAGCAATGACCACAGTATCACGGCCGCAAGGGGGGCTCTGACTCAGCATCCAATCCTCGATGTCGGCCTTTGTTTGTCTGGATTTTGAGACTTCGCCTGGGGGAGCGTTGTAAATGAGAAGACGCGGGGAGGGAGAGACGGCGGCGGAGGCATCTTCGAAAGCTTTTTGGAAGCCGGGGGTATAGATCGAGCCAATGTTCGTGTCGGTGATGAGGACGTAGGTGGTGGAGGGGCAGTCGCTGATCAGGTCCTTGGCCACGTAGTTTCGCCAAAGCCCGAAGTCAGCGATGATGCTTTCGCGACCGAGGATGCTGATTTTTGTCGGTTCGGACATCGTGAGGGTTGGGAAGGGGGAAAAGAGAGACAATGAGTGGTATGATGTACAATGTCGGTGTCTCTATTTCATGCTGGTGGGAGGTGGGATATTTGCGACAAAGCTTCCCAGCAGCCTCAATTGTCGATTGCGACGGCCCGACTAGTCGTAGACCTCCGTCAACTATAAAACCAAATCACTAGGTTAGAAAATGTATATGAGTCGATCAGTGTACATCAAACGAGCGTGGCCGAGTCCAGGGCGCATCCAAGCACAATGAGCGGTGCGGCGCCGGTGAATCGGAGGCCGGAGATGGTGGGCTGCTGGAGGCTGACGATGACTCGAAAATCCGGCACTCACCTGCTGAAAGACAAATTGAGAAAGCAACAGTAAGTCACAGTAAACCCAGGGGATGAATTGGGTTAGTTGAGGAGTCAAATTGAGCGATGCGAAAGAGCGGCGGGTTGACTCATTCGAATTGATTTTCTTCTGGGGATTTTTCTCCCCGCAGCTCCGATGTCGTCCTCCACTCTCGGCCTCGCTATTTCTACTCCTTGCGCTTCATGTTTACACTCTACTTCATGCACCTTTCAGACCTTTTGGCACTCATCATATTCTTTTTTTACATGGTATCGAATCATGAGACCCTATGCGACATTTCGTCCTCCGTTCTAACTCCGTACTCTTCCCAAATTCCAGGCATAAGAAGCAAAAAAAGCAAAACTCGACCCAATACTTCACATAATCTCTGGTTTCTCGGCATATGCATGCCTTAATCAGGTGTTACAACACCATTTCTGTCGAATCAGTACCGACCGTATCCGCCTTGGTTTCTTGACGAATAGTTGTCGCGTCCTCCTCGGCCTCCTCCACCTCCTCCACGATACCCTCCACCACCCCGGCCTCCTTGCGATCCGTAGCCTCCGTTATAGCCGCCATTGTAATAATCAGCGGGTCCATTGTTGTAGTGTGCTGGGTGTCCCCGGCCATAATAGTCGCCTTGACCGTAGCCCTGTTGCTGATAGTTCCACTGCTGGCCCTGACCTTGGTTGTTGTATGACCCGTACTGCTGAGAGCCGTACCCACCTCCACGGGGAGGTGGCGGTGGCCCGCGAGAGTAGTTCCCAGCGCCAGGGGGTGGTGGAGCCCAACCGGTGGGCATACCCATCGGCGCACCTCCGGTGCTTCCAGGCTTGAAGTTGGGGTCAAGATGCGCCGCGAAGGGATTAGGTCTGCCGTTGCCATGACGATCGTTGGACTGTCGGTCGCCAGAGTAATCCATGTGGCCTCCTCTTCCCCTTCCTCTTCCACCACGGAAAGGCGCACCCCCATAAGAGCGTCCAGTATGCTGAGCGCGTGACTTGGTTGCTTGGATGTCTGCATTGTCCAAAGCTGGTTGACCGAGCTTCACCCCACGGAGAAGCATGGATTTGTGAAGGTTCGTAGATTTCGGGATCTCGTAGTTGACACTATACTTCCCAGTTAGCCATGAAACAGAGGAAGAATAAATGAAGGGAGAACATACGTTAGCGAACGGTCGTCTTCCAAAGTCGGCATACCATACTCCTCAAGTGATGACACAAGGGAGCTGTGTGGGATATACGCCTCGTTTTTCTCGACCTTGCCCGATAATCCATCACTAATTCGCATGTTGAGCTTGTACTTCGGAGCACCTTGCTTCTTGGAATAGAAGTTTCCAACCAAGTCTTGGTATAGCGGGTGGCTCTCTGATAGTATCAGCACTTCTTGGCCTACTGTGTTGCGAGCCCTTTCATCTTCAGACAGATGCGGGTAAATCTTCTCCATGGCAGCCAAAAGCCGCTTTTCATCAATGAACGGCAACAAGACGACACCCTGCCAAGCGAACTTCTTGCCATTCAGATCAACGGGGAAGTCCTCCGGGTAGAAATCAATAATTTCGCTGGTGGGTTCGGTCATCAATGGATGGAATTTCTCGGGAATAGCGTGATTCGAGGAGGCAGGAAGGACACCCATGAGCTGCTCGAAAGGTTTGAAAGGCGTACCCTTCTCAAATGACAGCTCCATGTCACCAATATCCACGAAGTCTGCAGCAAAGGGAGCATAGTGGTAAGGGTAGTACCAGGTCCAAGAAGGACAACCTTGGAAGTAGTACAACAAGACCCATGCGAGACCTTCAGCATAAGCCCTCGCGACCTTGTGTCGGAACTCCTTATCCTGTGGATCAACACCAAACTTCTGTTCGTAGTAACGATCCGCATACCCTTCCTCCCACAGGCGGACAGTGTCTGGAGGCATATCGTCGTCCTTCTTTGCAGGCTCGGCCTTGCTTGGGTCCGGAGTCTCGGTGCCAAGCTGGCCAACTTCCGCATCGTCTGCTTTTCTCTTGCCAAGGACCGGCTCATCACCAGGCGGTGCGTCTGATGTTTCAGATGTGGACTCTTCCTCGTCTTGGGCACCCTGTCCTCCCATCAACTTGCTCTTCAAAACGGCAGCGGCACTCTTGTTTGCCATGTTAGCACGGTACACATTTCCACGATTGACCACCATGCTGTGAGTAGTTTCTCTGGTCTGGCGTGCGAGTTCGCCTCTGCCAGGAGTAATCAATTCCAGCCCGGGCGGAGGACCTCCAGCACCTACAGGGCCGCGAGCCTTGGCATTTGTATGTGATTCGGTTGGCTCGTAGGAGGGAGAGCTCCGTCTGCGCCGCTTGTTTTTCTCCTCGTTCCTTGCCTTCTCTTCTTGTTCGCGCCTCTTCTGGTTAGCAGCCTTCCTCTCCTCCGCCTGCCTGCGGCGACGGAAGATAGCATCTTCTTGCTTCGCGAGGCCTTGAAGGATAAGTTGGGCGTTCTTGAGGTCGACACGCCCATCTTGCGTCAGATATCCACCCATGAGCGGAATATTGTCGCGCCAAATAGCGATAAGGGTGTCAATTCCGTCTTCACGGATATCCAAAGACGGCAGATGAGGAAGGAAATCGTTTCCAACGAAGAAACACATGAAGACCCAGTCATCTAGGGCTCTCTCCAAATCGAATGGGAACGGTTGATGCGGTATGAAGAGTTCAGCTGCAAGATACTCTCTAAGGACAGAGACATGAAGCCAGATGAACGGCTTCAAGGTTGCGCCCTTTCCTTTCTCGTCGAACTCACCGCTCTTCACCTTGGCCTGGCCTCTGCACTCTTCCGCTTTGTGACCAGGCTGTCCGCACAGGTGGCAAGTTCGAGGTTTTGAATCCTGGAAGAACACATCTTCACGCAGGACTCTGAAGTGAGGCTCGTGAGTAGCAAGACCCAACATAATCAAGTCGGCGTCCTATAGAGAGGATTGAAGTCAGTCAAGGTCTACATGAATGATTATCAAGATATACCAATCCATAGATGACATGACGAAGGTTAGGGTCATGGTCAGGCGACGCGCGTTGTGATCGGATAAACTCCATAATCTTGTGCTCTCCCTCTCCGGGAACCGTAGCATCGGAGATAATGATTTTCATCTGTGTCGGTCAGCATGATGACACCGAAAACTAGAACAGAGAGACTGACTTTTTCCCAAGCGGGATCGGTGTTGAGCTTGTATGCAATCCAGTATCGTAATGATGCGGCAAGAATGTCCATGAACGGAGTTCCCGGTGTGATAACGTTGCTGTCCCAGGTCTTCTGGATGACCTCCTCCTGAAGCCCTTGGTCCTTGTCACCGTTCTGCTTCGCGAGCAGCTTCTGAAACTCCTGCTTCTTCTCGTCTTGCTCTCTGGCCTCTTGCGCGGATCGGAATCGACGTGCTCGTTGTTGGTTCATCTTTGCGCGGGGGGCGACACCGTCTGTAGGAGAAGTGAGATTAGTACTAGTCTCAAGAGTACAATATATAGAGTGAAGACACACCAACGGCAATCATCAGGAGCTTCCGAGGGCGGACCATATTCACAACGCGATCCGTGTATTTGAAAATCTCGATCATCATCTCCTGCTCGTTCGCAGGCGGCGGCTTGCCCTCGGGGTGCGTACAAGGATGTACGATACCGTTCATATCGAGATACAGGTTGTCCATCTCTTCGCCATTCGGGTTGGGCCCGGTGGCATCAACCGGGATAGTCTCCCCATTAACCTCGTACGGCTGCTCCTCGATTACCGAGGAGATAATCTTCGGATATTTCTTGGAGAGCCATCTGAACAGAGCTGGAACGCCCATGGTGAAGTTCCAAAAGGTATACGATGGAAGCAAAAGGAGCGAAAAAGAATAATGTATTCTTTTCTGACTTGGATAATATAAATTAGAAAAATTTCAGTCACTTCAACCAAGACGATCCATCAGTGATTGATCCCGGAGTCAAGTACTTGAACTGAAACAGACGTCTGGGTTTAAAAGGTCTAGAGAGATGGTAATACCCTGACTGCGTCCGAAATACAACAAAGAGCAACCGTGGGCGTGTTAGAGAGAAAGAGAGAGGGACAGTGAAGGCTCTGAGGTGAATGCGACAGCCGGCCGGGATGCGGCTGCTAGTTCGGCGCTTCTCTTGTCGCGGTTCCGACAGCTCTAGCGGCCACTTGGCGGTGGAACTGTTGACTGTATGCTGCGGGCTCCGACTGAACAACTCACCTCACTACATTCACTTTCGGAACCTTTCAATTGTTCGATGTATACCAATTGCTACGCCCTCGGCCGGCGGTGACCATGAGAAATCGACCGAACCGTTGCGATGTTTCGAATCCTCGAGTCGCAGGCTCCCGCCAAACAAACGGCGACGGACACAATCAACACTTTGATTGAAAGATTGCAGAGTGTGACACTACTGGAGGACCGGAGAGCTGCTATACAAGGACTAAGGAGTTTTGCGAAGATATACCCTGCATCGGTCGCGTCGGGTGCTCTCCGACCGCTAATTAGCAGTCTCCGCAATGACCGCGAGGATGTTGACACACTCAAGGTCGTTCTAGAGACCCTGTTGGGGTTGTTCTCGCCGGAGGCAAGCAGCGTTCGTTTTACCTGATCGCCAAATAAATGTTTGAGGTACTAATGTTCTTGTCTAGCCCGAAGCATCAGACGAGATAGCTCTTTGGCTATCCGACGAATTTACTCAGGTATGGAAGCTCAGTTGTTGTTACGACTGTTCCACTAACAGGGCCAAAAGCGACAAGACAATATTACAGCTTTACTTGATCTTCTAGATACCCGAGATTTCTATTCGCGCCTTTATTCATTACAATTGATGTTCCAGATTTCCAGCGGACGACCCGAACGGACGCAGGAATGTATCCTTACAGCACCGTTGGGTATCCCGAGGCTAGTCAGTGCTCTGGCAGATGCGCGGGAGCCAGTACGGAATGGTACGCATCCTACTCCAGCTTTCAACATTGTGGAAGAATAGCAGCTGACAGCCACCGGAATATTACAGAGGCCTTGCTTCTCCTGATCGCCGTCACGCCTGGCTCCGAAGAGCTCCAAAAACTTGTTGCTTTCGAAAATGCGTTCGAGACGATATGCTCGCTTATAGAGGCAGAAGGGGGCTTGACACATGGAACCGAGGTCATCGTGGACTGTCTTACACTGCTCGCCAACTTGTTACGACTCAACATCCCGAACCAGTCATACTTCCGTGAGACGGGCTGTATACAGAGGCTGGCGAAAATGCTCGCCGACGTCAACCAGGACCAAGATCCAGAGGAGCCTACTCCACCTTGGGCTCTCGCCAACCGCGACAAAAACGTCTGGGGTCTCTTGGTGATAATCCAGCTATTCCTAGTGAAGGGCGGAGTCAACACTCCGGCCAACCAAATGGCATTCTGGAACTCCGGTGTCATGGAACAGGTCTTAAGCACAGCATTTGGCCAGCGGTTTACTGTAAACGTCACTTCGAAGGCTCTCGCGACCTGTGCCGATCTGATCCGCGGAAATCAACCGCTGCAGGAGCGATTTGGAGACGTTGAGGTATTCTGGGGGGCAGGCCAAGCGAACGATGGCACCAATGGCCACAAAGCCAAGCCTCTTCCCAGAATCAATGTAATCGAAGCGCTGCTCAAACTTTCGCTTGAACCTGCTCCGATTCAGCTCCTTGATGCCCGTCTTGCAGCTTGCGACTGTGTCAAGGCTTTCTTTACCAACCATACCGGTATACGGGTCCACGTACTGGGACGAGCAATCAATGGTCATGTCAGCGGCCAAGATGAGATTCCAAACATCTTGACTGTCCTGTTGACACCTCCGGAACTGCGTGGAAATGCTGATCCGTATCAAACCTGGATGGCTTCTGTGTTGATGTTCCATCTATTGTTCGAGAACTCTGAAGCCAAATCGGTAGCTATGGGAGTCACTGAGGGCGACGCCGAAAATGGCGAAGAGGTCATTACATGCATCCAGACGATTGTTGGGAACCTCATCACGGGGATCAAGCGAGGAGACGATGAGAGAATCTCTATTGGCTATCTTATGCTGCTCTGCGGATGGCTCTTTGAAGACCCGGATGCCGTGAACGACTTCCTCGGTGAGGGTAGCAGTATCCAGACCCTGCTGCAGGAAACGAAACACAGGAGTGCGACCAATGTGCTTGTACCTGGTCTAAGCACTATTTTACTGGGAGTCATTTATGAGTTCTCTTCCAAAGATTCCCCCATTCCACGGAAGACTTTACACAAACTGCTACTCGAGCAATTGGGCCGAGAGCAATTCATAGACCGTATAACCCGATTCAGAGAGTCTCCTCTCGTTCGAGATTTCGAGGTCCTGCCGCAAACGATAGGCGCAAACTATGACGGAGGACTGCCCGATATTTTCTTCGACAGGACGTTTGTTGAGTTTCTTAAAGACAATTTCAGCCGCCTTACAAGGGCCATCGATCGTGAGCCTGGGCTTGAAATATCCGTTATTACCAACGGAGTTGAACGAGGTGTGTCACGTGAACTGGTCGACTCTCTAAAATCCGATCTCGAAGAGAAAAACCAAGCTGTTCAGAATCTGGAGTCGGAGCTCGTATCTCTGAAGCATAAGCTTGATCATGAGCAAGCTGAACACCGGAAGTCGAGAGATTCTGGTGGGTTAGAGTTTTCAAAACTGCAACAAGAATACGAGGCGCTTCAGAGACGCCATGAGCAAGAATTAACAGCGACAAACGAGCAGTTCAAACAAGCCAAGAATGACTTGCTGAAGCAACATGGAGAGCAACTTAGAGCCATCGACGCTCAAGTACGGGAGACCTCTGCTGATTATGAAAGAAAGAGCTC
The DNA here is from genome assembly GCF_047715825.1 of Aspergillus stella-maris. NCBI lineage: Eukaryota > Fungi > Ascomycota > Eurotiomycetes > Eurotiales > Aspergillaceae > Aspergillus > Aspergillus stella-maris. The sequence continues at coordinate 1,088,035 of NW_027396796.1, forward strand.
CAAGTTCAAGGAGCGGCATGAGTCGGAGGTGGCTGACTTCCAAAAGAAAATTCGGGCATTGGAGTCAGAGGTTGCTCAGATCAAGGAAGAATCCAATGTCGAAGCGCGCAGGCTGAATTCGACAATTGAGGCCCTGAAGACGCAGGCGGACCAGTCAAAACAGCAGCATGCCGCTGAAGTCACCCATTTTAAACAGTCCATTCAGGAGGCCGAAACTAAGGCTGGCCAGTCCACGGAGCAGCATGCAGCTGAAATTGCCGGTCTGAACAGCGCAATCCAGGAAGCGCAATCCAAGGCCGATAAGGCTGAGGAGTACAAGTCAGAGATCTCGAAGCTTGAGTCAAACGTTGAGAGCCTCAAATCAGAGATCGAAAATGCAAAGCAAAAACATGCAGATGGAGTGTCTGACCTCAACAAGACAGTCCAGGACCTCCAAAGCAAATTGGACACTGCTGATCAACAGCACAAATCCGAAATCGCCAAACTCGAATCTTCCAACGAGACGATGCGCTCAGAGCTCAGCACTATGAAGGAACAATCTACGCAGGACATCGAGGCTGTGAAAGAAGACTATTCATCAAAAAACTCCGCTCTAGAAAGCCGAGCACAGCAAGCAGAGAAGGAGGCTGAAAGACTTGAGGCCGAGGCACGGAAGGCTGCACAAGCACTCGAGGATGCACAAAAGGCCCTCGAGAAGGCGCAGGGTGAGGCGAAGGAGAAGGAGGAGGCTCGCCAAACAGCGCAGACCGAACTTGAGGACCTCCTCATTGTGTTCGGTGATCTCGAGACAAAGAGAAACGAGGACAAGGTGAGTCACAGCTGGATGCCTTACCTGGATGATATGCAGAGTACTAATGTTTGCCACAGAAACGACTGAAGGAGCTCGGACAAGAAGTGTCCGAAGATGAGGATGAAGATGATGAAGAGGAAGAGGACGAGTGAATGACCTATAGTATATTCTATATTCTCGAACAATGTAACATAGTTTCTGAGATATACACCGTTGATTTATTTTTTGCGCCCTGAAGTATACTCTATATAGCATAATGCTGCTAGTAGAGGGGAAGCGTGGGGCTTGGCAAAGTCGGCAGGGCGCGGGGTGACTCACTTTTTCTTCAAAAAAGCGCTTTCTACCCCGCGGCCATCGCTCGTGTGCTCCGTCAACATCCACCACGCCTGCTGTCACCACCATGTCCATTGATTTTCCCAAGGAGGAGGAGCTCGTCCTCCAGACCTGGAGAGAGATCAATGCCTTCCAACGGCAGGTCGAGCTTTCCAAAGGCCGCAAACCTTACACCTTCTACGACGGCCCTCCCTTTGCTACCGGTCTCCCCCACTATGGCCATCTGCTGGCTTCCACCATTAAAGATATTATCCCCCGATACTGGTCTATGAAGGGTCACTATGTCGAGCGACGATTCGGTTGGGATACTCACGGTGTGCCCATCGAGTACGAGATCGACAAGAAGTTGGGCATGTCCGGATTGGACGCTGTCGCGAAATACGGTATCGAGAAGTACAACGAGGAGTGCAGAGCCATTGTCATGACATATGCGACTGAATGGCGCCAAACTATCGAGAGACTTGGTCGCTGGATCGACTTTGACAATGACTACAAGGTGAGTGAAGTCTTTCGGGCTCCCGGCTATGCCGTTAGCGGGGTTGCGCATGGTTGGAAAAGAGACTGACGCAGGTTTTGGTTATTTAGACTATGAACACCCCGTTCATGGAGTCTGTGTGGTGGGTTTTCAAGCAGCTGTTCGATAAGGGACTCGTGTACAAGGGCTTCCGTGTCATGCCTTACTCGACCGCCCTCAACACCCCGCTTAGCAACTTCGAAGCCCAGCAAAACTACAAGGATGTTCAGGACCCCGCTGTCGTCGTTACTTTCCCTCTCGTCGAGGACCCAGAGACGTGCCTTCTTGCCTGGACAACCACGCCCTGGACCCTTCCTTCCAACACCGCGCTCGCCGTGCACCCCGATTTCGAATACATTAAGATCCATGATGAGGCTTCTGGCAAGCACTACATCTTGCTTGAGTCGCTGCTCCGCACGCTATACAAGGACCCGAAGAAGGCCAAATTCAAGGTCGTTCAGAAGTTCAAGGGTTCGGAAATGAAAGACTGGAAGTACCAGCCTCTCTTCAACTACTTCTACGAGACCTTCAAGGACCACGGATACCGTGTCTTGAACGCTACCTACGTTACTGCTGAGGATGGTACTGGTATTGTCCACCAGGCTCCGTGCTTCGGTGAGGACGATTACCGCGTCGGTGTCGAGGGTGGTGTTATCGACGAGACTCGCCCTCCACCCAACCCCGTCAGCGACACTGGTTGCTTCACCTCCGAAGTGCCCGACTTCGAGGGTCAACATGTCAAGGCCGCCGACAAGGCCATCATCAAGTACCTCAAGGGTACTGGACGTTTGATCGTTGACAGCCAAATCACTCACAGTTACCCATTCTGTTGGCGTTCCGACACTCCCCTCATCTACCGGGCCGTTCCTTCGTGGTTCGTGAAGATTCAACCCATCATCCCACAAATGCTCCAGGGCATTGAGGACTCTCACTGGGTTCCCAGCACTGTCAAGGACAAGCGTTTTGCTAGCTGGATCCAGAACGCCCGTGACTGGAACATCTCTCGTAACCGTTTCTGGGGTACTCCACTGCCTTTGTGGGCTAACGAGGACTTCAGCGAGATTGTTGCTGTCGGCAGCATTGAGGAACTTAAGAATCTTAGTGGCTACGAGGGTGAGATTACCGACATCCACCGCGACAAGGTGGACAACATCACTATCCCCAGCCAGAAGGGCAACGGCGTTCTCCGCCGCGTCAGTGAAGTGTTTGACTGTTGGTTCGAGTCGGGCTCTATGCCTTACGCTTCTCAGCACTATCCATTTGAGAACAAGGAGCAGTTCGAGAATAGCTTCCCTGGTGACTTCATTGCTGAGGGTCTCGACCAAACGCGTGGTTGGTTCTACACTCTGACCGTTCTCGGTACCCACCTCTTTGGCAAGCTGCCCTTCAAGAACTGCGTTGTCAACGGTATCGTGCTCGCTGAAGATGGAAAGAAGATGTCGAAGAGGCTAAAGAACTACCCGGATCCCTCTCTCATCATGGATCGCTACGGCTCTGACGCTCTCCGTCTCTACCTTATCAACTCCCCTGTCGTCCGTGCGGAGCCTCTTCGCTTCAAGGAGTCTGGTGTCAAGGAGATCGTCGCTAAGGTCCTCCTTCCGTTGTGGAACAGTTACAAGTTCTTCGAGGGGCAGGCAGCTCTCCTCAAGAAGGCCTCAAACATTGACTTCGTGTGGGACTCCAAGGTTGAATCCACCAACACCAATGTCATGGACCGATGGATCTTGGCCAGTTGCCAGAGTCTCCTCAAGTTCGTTAACCAGGAGATGGCCGGCTACCGTCTGTACACTGTCGTTCCTCGCCTGCTTGGCCTCATTGAGTCCACCACAAATTGGTACATCCGATTCAACCGCAAGCGTCTGAAGGGTGAGAACGGCGTTGAAGACACCCTGCACGCTCTTAATACCCTCTTTGAGGTTCTTTACACCTTGGTCCGCGGACTTGCTCCCTTCACACCCTTCCTTACCGACAACATCTACCAACGCCTGCTCCCCCACATTCCCGAGTCTCAACGCGGAGAGGACAGCCGAAGTGTCCACTTCCTACCCTTCCCTGAGGTCCGGGAGGAGCTTTTCGATGAGGTTGTTGAGCGACGTGTGTCGCGCATGCAGAAGGTCATCGAGATGGCTCGTATCTCTCGTGAGCGTCGCGCTATTGGTCTGAAGACCCCGCTGAAGACCCTTGTCGTCATCCACCAGGACCAGCAGTACCTTGACGATGTCAAGTCCCTGGAAGGCTACATCCTTGAGGAGATCAACGTCCAGGAGATCATCTTCTCTACCGACGAAGAGAAATACAACGTCCAGTACAGCGTCGTCGCTGACTGGCCTACTCTCGGCAAGAAGTTGAAGAAGGACGTCCAGAAGGTCAAGAAGGCCCTGCCATCATTAACCAGTGACGACGTAAAGAAGTACGTTGCTGACAAGAAGATGGTTGTGGACGGCATCGAGCTCATTGAGGGCGACCTTGTCGTCAAGCGCGGCCTCAAGCAGGATGCTTCGGCCTCAGAAATGGAGCCCAACGCTGACGAGGACGTTCTCACTATCCTCGACGCCAAGCTCTATCCCGAATTGGCTCACCAGGGTCTCGGCCGCGAGATCATCAACCGTCTCCAGCGTCTCCGTAAGAAGGCTGGCCTGGTTCCTACCGACGATGTTAAGATGGAGTACGTTGTCCTCTCAGATCCTGACAGCGTTGGCATCAAGGAGGCATTCGAGACTCAGTCTTCGGCCATCGAGAAAGTCGTGCGTCGGCCGCTCGAGCAGCACCAGTCTGCCGACGGTAAGGCCCCTAGCGCAGATGAGGAGGGCATGATTATGCAGGAGGAGCAGGAAGTACAAAACGCTACTTTCTTGTTGCGGCTGCTTAAGCTGTAGATGGCCGAAGTTGGAGATTTGGTTTCTTTCTAGACTCAGATATCATTTGTTAGAGATATAACTCTCAAAATAGCATTTTCAAGTTCTACATCAATTTCTTCAGATCAAATCGTATGTAGTTTATTGTTGTAATCATAGTCCAAAAATTCCGTTTGCGCCAGAATATATGCACGATCTTCAACAAATGAGGCTCTCAGATTGACATCATTCAGGCCTTCTTAGACGCCGCCTGTTCACCTCTTCATTAGCACGCCGCAGCAGAGAGCATTACACGAGGACGGCCCTACCAAGAAACAGTCTTTTAACTTCATGAACTCCTTCGCGCACATGTCCTTGTGCACTCCTTGAAAGTCGGCAACAATGCACTTGCCATATGCCGCTGCCTGTACCGGATCAGACACCTCCACTATCACGCAAGGGAACCGCGCATACCTCCACAGAGCACTTGGAAGTCGCTTTCGCAAACTTCTCGATAGGTCTTGTCCGCGCCGTCGGCATCTTGTTTTATCCTGGAATATGTGATGCTGGACCTACGATCAATGCTGTCACCAAAGCTGGATGACAAGAGATGTTACATAATCATAGGAGTAGGTGACGCTCACGTGACCAGCTCGCATGTTTGGGTTGGTCGCGCATCCTAAACACCGACTGCAGCCGACGCAACAAGTTGAAAACTAAGTATTGAACATTTACACGCTCAAGGCCGTTGATTCTGAGATTATCGATGCTATCCCGCGTCGCTAACTCGAGGACAGCGAGCTTCTGCGACAATATACCCGCTCGACCTCGCAATGGTTTATTTGGTTCCCGTTCCTCGGCTCCATGACCCAGCTGCGAAAAACACGCGTTAGGTCGCGCATATTTCGATGCCTCCCGCTCCGGCTCAACGAAGAGCTTTATCCTATGAAGATCCGGCGCTGTCTGATGAAGGTGCGCAATTTTGACCCCCTTCCGTCTGACGGAAATTGGTAGACTAATTGTGATTGATTTAAATGAATAGATGTCGGCTTCCTCTTCCAGATCATCACGCACGCGGAGCGCCATCCAGACGCCGATCGCCTTCCATACAGAGTGCTGTTCAAGGAGTACGATGCCGCGATTGCAGAGCACGGAACGGAGGCGGATCCAGGCTATGCCTGTATGCGCTTCCTGTTCAAGATGGGGAGTAAGGATGTCGTAGGGGCTACGCTGTTCGAGAAGTTCGAGAACTTGCTGCAGCAGATGGGCATCGTTATCGAGTTCGGCAATGAGGAGGGCGATACCGATCTCTATACAGAGAACTTATCTGTGCTGGACGTTCAATCTAGGCCGAGGGTTGACACTACCGACCCAGAAGTCATACAGACACCACGACCGAAACCGACACCAAGACCGAGACGCGCATCGTTCAATTCATTGTATGATGTTGGCGAGGATCCGACGACGAGGAGCTTTATTAATCGGCCGAGCTCGAGGTCTTCGCTTTCGAGGCTACAGACTGGGAAGCCAGAGTTTGAGGCTGAGCCTACGCCGAGACACGCACTGGGAAAGAAAAGGACTGAATCGCCGGATCGAACTCAGCTGATTGCGCAATTTATGGATGTCGGACGTCGCCTCATCAGTAAGATGGACGCTTTCCAATCCGCGAACCAGACGGCGAAGGAGCAAACCAGAGAGATGTCGGATGCCGTTAACGAGGACCGCTCCCGAAGAATGGCGGAGTCATCCAAGGCCAAAGGCAAGGCCAGAGCTCGCAAGGCGCGCAGTGTACGTTCCGTTAGCTCTTCCAGCTCAGACGAGGAACTAGACAATGTGGAGGAAGAAGAGGAAGAGGAAGAAGGCGACGAATCTCTAGCCTCTGAAGAGATGAATGGCCCGATCGAGAAGCCAGATCTGCCACCCGAACTACTTTATCGACCCTCTCTTTCGGACTTGCTACGTGATGCTTCGACCTTTAACATGTATCGCCAACGTGCCTTGAATAGGCGTCTCTTAAGTCAGTGGGTGAAGAAAGCCGTGCAGGCACGGAAAGCTCACCAGAATATGGAGTTATCTGCCGCCAACAAGGATAGAGGTACCCTGCTTCGGCAAGCATTTGGGACTTGGAATTCTATTATTCGAGAAAAGCGACAAGAAGCTCGAACCGAACGATTTTTCAACCACCTTGAAGAGCGTGCCGCTCGAGCTCGCGATGTCTACCTCCTCACGAAGGCCTTCACCCACTGGGCAGCAGTTGCTTCAGATGAGTTGGCTAAGACGACTGCCGCCAGACGCCAAATCCTCGGTGTCAAATATTTCCACGCATGGCGTGAGATTACTGCTGTCAACGCCCTGAAGGCACAACGATTTGCTGTAACTCGGCCACTTCAGGCATGGAAACAGAAGGCCGATCATGTTAAGGAACTGGAAGCACAAGCTGTTGCCCATCATGACGCGAAACTCAAACACAGTCTCTACTGGAAATGGTTCTGGGGCCTCTGTGAAAGGCGTGCTCCACGATGGTATGACTTTGTCATCAAGAGGCGATCTCTGCTCTACTGGCTACGGACTTTTCGTACCAACAGAGAACGCATGCACGAGATCGACATGGGAAATAAGCATAATGCTCTGGGGACTGCGTTGCACTTCTTGCGCGAGAGATCCGAAGCTATTCAATCCGCCGAGCAGCAGGCCGTCGCCATGGACCGACAAAAGCTCCTTCAAGGCGCTTTCAACGAATGGAAGCTCCAGACTCAGCTGGCACCCGCCGCCAACCACGTCGCAGAAACTGCCGACCTTCGTATCATGCGGTCAGCTTGCAGTCAATGGACGAAGCGTATAGACATGCTCGGCCAAGCGAGGGAAATGGATCGACAGCGAATCATGCGCAACGCATGGGTCTCTTGGAATGACCATCTCCGTTGCCTAGCCCTAAGCGCGCGCATCGAAGAGCGCTTGAAGATCGAGACTATGTACAAATGGATACTGGCTGAACGATACCGTCTTATGCAGCGAATTCGCGAACAACGGATATCTCGGGAGGTGTTCTCGACATTTGTGACAAATGTCCGTTCAAAATACACAAAATTACTCCATAATGCTGATATCCACGAGGATCAGAGAAATGAAGACCAACTGCGGTCGAAGCTCGATTTCTGGCGAAACCGTCTAGCTCTTCAACGCCAGCGTGATGTCGTGGCTTCCGAGTTCTATGCTCCACGCCTTGTCAATGAATCGCTTGTGGCCTGGCGCTCGAAACTCGACCATGTAGCGAAGTTGGAAGAGTGGTCTCGAGATGCCAGATTCTACTTTGTATCAACTCACACCCTAAAGCGTTGGCGTGCGGCAACATTGGACTCCACCAAGCGGCGTCGAAAGGAAGCTTACGCCACAGTGCGACGAAAAATCAAGCTGAATCTTGCAGCAAACGCTTTCTCAAAGTGGCAGTCGAAAACGCGAGAGATACAGGATATCGAGCAACAAGCACTACAACTTGAACGAGGACGAAACTTGGATATAATATTCGAGTTAATGGGACGATGGCACGATCAAACTGCCAAGCGTCTTCAGGAATGTGAAGATGCGGACAGCCACTACTTCAAACAGCTAGCTTATAATCAACTTATCAAATGGGCTGAAGGCGTTGTCGCATCTCGGCAGTTAGAAGAGCAGGCCGTTGCTTTCCACCGACTGCATGTGCTGAATTCCGCCAACGCATCGCTACGCAAGCTTAGCCTCCGTGTTTTCCAGATCCAGAGCAGTGTCGATACAGCTTATTCTATGACGGAGCGCAACCTCAGAAAGCACTCAAAGGGCATGTTCTACCGTTGGCTCGATAAAGCCAGGACCAACCTCGAGGCCCGAGATTCGCCAGGCCCCTTGGTGAGCCCAGTAAGAGACCAAAGCCGCCTCAGTACTCGTGGTGCCGAACCCTCGATATTCGACCCGTGGCAGGTCGAAACACCTTTCAAGATGGACTTTGCTCCTGAACCCCAGCTCCAGCCTCCCTCGACAACACCGATGGCTACACCAAACAATATGTCGCCCTCCAAGCGAGCAGCAAGGGCACGGGTACTGGCACGCGCTTCCACCACCCCAGCTACGCCTCTCCGTACGCCCTTCGCTCACAGGCTCCTGCGCGAGGGCGTGAGTGTCCCGAGCACTACTAATCGACGGACGGGGCGATTTTCGACGCTGGGCACTCCAGCTGTTCGGTTTGTGGATGAGGAGCCCGACCCTGAGTCACCAACGAGTGGGAAGGGGTCTGCCAATCGACGACCGCAGGTATAGACGGTGTTGAATTAGTTATTGGCGGTCCGTTACTCTATGGTTATTCTGTTGATTGGATTGTTCGATTCTTGGTTGATTGGGATGCGTGATACCCTTTAGTTGGATCAAGCGATATGAGCGATATGTAAAATCTTGTATTATCATGTACGAATGAATGAATAAACAAAGTCCTATTTTGATCAGATCCCTTTTTTGGGGGGGAAGAAAAAGAAACAGTATTGAGGTCGTTAGGCTCTAGAGCTCTGTAGGTATGGACTATAGAAGCTATCATAGACTAGAACTATATATATACATAACACCCTGTCTGGCACTTTTATCGCATTGCCTAGGTTGGAGAAGCGAACAATACCATTTCCACTCCCCAAGCCATTGTATACTCAGCATTGATGTTCAATCAAGAAGGAATAATAGCACACTGCTATAATCGTGTCATATGTCTCAAGACATGCTCAGCTGAATCATGTGCTGGATCACACGGCGGAAGAAAAGCGGAGGAGCAGCGGAACCAGCGTCATCACATGGCCGGACACTCCATAACCTCTCCACCACTGTTTACTCTATGCACAGCTCTCTCTTTACTTTACCCCACGAAACACCTCTACTGATCCTTGATTTCTTCTATGAGTACATCCGGAATGGTGTCATGTTCCTCCTAAGCGCACCCAGCGTCTGACCTCCCCGACCACCCCCATGCGAGCAGTACTGCCGGGGCGACCCCCAGCGAAGCTTCAGTCTTTCGGCACCGCGCTGTGGGATGGTCTTCGCGTTACTGTATGGATCGCCCCAGAACCATATGAGGAACTCAATTACGATTTATTTATGACATGTCCGGGCTAACGCGCGCATCTCTTTTCGCCAGGTATACATCTCCGGCCAGGCACTCGTCATCCTCGGCGGCCCGCACAAGCTCCTCCAGACCATCTATGTCGACGATACACCGGCGCTGGAAGCCGTCGCGATCAACGAAGCTTCGGGGAAGATAGCTGTCTGTGGTGGACCGTTTGTTTTTGTTTACCAGCCTTATGGAATTCGTGACGAGACGTTGAAGGTTTGTACACGTTTGCGCCCGCGGAGTTACCTGGAGCTAGTTTGTCGGAGCTGCAGAAGTGGTTGAAAAGCTGGGCGAAGCTAACTTATTGGTTCACGTAGTGGTCGCTTGAACATACCCTCCGTTACGAGAACGACGACGAAACGATCCGAACGATATCATGGGGTTCCTCCGACGAGCTCCTAGTCGGAAACTCAAACCTGACACTCTGGTTCCTATACGATGAGCCGCGGGCAGCATGGCGCCAGAAGCTCGCAAACCCCGTGAAATTCGCGCAATTCAGTCCGGACTCGGAAATTGTCGTTACAACGGGGTTATACGATAAATTTGTGAAAGTATGGCGGCGGCTTGCGTTCGGCGCGGACGACGTGCGGTTCGACGTCTCGTACCTTCCTCACCCTGCGCTCATTACGGGGTTCCATTGGCGGCGCCCGCTACATGGAGAACAATCGATGGCGAACGTATTCTACACACTATGCGCTGATAATAAGATTCGGGTCTGGGCCGCTATTGATACCCATGCGCCGGCGCCGCTGCAGCTTTGGACCACGATTGATATGGGGCTTTCTGTACAGCCCAGGCATGAGACGAACGGGGAGAGCCAATATCGTCGGTATGGGTTCATTATCGATAGTCGAGACTTCTGCAGTGCGACAGAGCGCGCGGTGGAGCGAGGAAAAGGGAATAAAGGAAACCATGCGCTGGAGCATATAATTGAGGTCGCGAAGACAAGCCCGGAGATCTGTGTGGTTATCGATGGCGAGGGACACATGTCTGCGTGGGCGCTGGAAGACGTGGGAGCGAAGGCTCGAAATGAACTGAGCGTGTTCAACATCCTCCATGTCGAGGGTTTGGATTTCTCGTTCTTGCGCGGTGCGTCTGCGATGGAGGATTATGCGACGATATGCGCTTTTCAGAGCGCGGACCGGTCAGATTCGCTCTCAATACTGATCCACCACTTTGATGGGCGTATCGAATGGTTTGACTCGCAGGTTGATGTCCTGTTCGATCCGGGCCCCCTCAGGAACCGAATATCTCGCAAAGCTTCATGGACAGGACATATTGGTCCTGTTAAGAAGATCGTTCGCAACGCCGTGGGAGACACTCTTACGTCGCGTACCGACGATAACAAAGCTCTGATATGGAGGCAGAAGCGGAGGAGCAGCGACTCGGGGCTGATCCGCCAAAGCTCTCTATTTTCTGACGAGCATATTCACCGCAGCTGCGTTATCGTGAACGGAGACTTCGTGGTGAACTTGCATCACAATGGGATCTCAATATGGGATATTCGCCCTTTTCATGCTGAGAAGGTTGCCTCGACGACATTCAAGCTCTCGGGCAAACCACTATGCATCCTGGAAATGTTCACGCCTGATCATCATGCTGGGATAGTATACCTAGCGGCAATCGGGGCCGATATGACCGGCATTGCTTGGGAAGCCAGCCTTCCCATTGGCAAGGGCAAGAGCAAGTCGAAGTGTTATTTGAAGCAATTCTGTACTTTTGATCTGGGTCTCGAAGAGGAAGTTGCATACTTCTTACCTGTTGATCCTGCGGGCCCGCGCACACAGATGTCTGGATTCTTTGACCTATTCTCGCCTGACATCGCGCTATCATATACAACAACAGGTATCGTCCGCACATGGACCGCCAAGGTGGACAAGGAGAACAGCCGGATAGAATGGCTACTGACGTCTACTGTCGAGACGGGCATCACAAATCCATCCCTCGCGAGCGGTAGCTCCATTAAGAAGGCCGCGCTTGTCGATGAAGACCGAACGCATCTGACGATCTGGGATACGAAGGGCGCACAGCTTGAGTTCGAGGAACAATTCTCGCAGCAGGACATCATCCGCGATCTGGACTGGACGTCTACACCGGATATGCAATCTGTTCTTGCAGTGGGATTCCCTCATAAAGTCATTCTCCTCTCACAATTACGCTACGACTACCTCGATTCCGGCCCATCATGGACACAGATCAGAGAGATCTGGATTCGCGACCTTACCCCCCACCCAATTGGAGACTCCTGCTGGTTGAGCAATGGCCATCTTGCCATCGGAGCAGGTAACCAGCTCTTTGTATACGGCAATGAAATTGACGTTGCGGACCGACTGGTATCGCAGCTTCGCATTCCAACCCGTGGTTCGTCGACTGTTGGGCTCTTTGAAGTTGTCAGTCGACTCAATGGCGCGCTTCCTGTTTTCCACCCGCAGTTCCTTGCCCAGTGTATACTCAGTGGCAAGACGAACTTGGTGCATTCGATATTGATGAACCTACACAAGACATTGAAGTTCTACACCGAGGGTGATGATATCGATGGGTTCCTGGAGATGCCGCTGGAGGACTTCTACTTTGATCGTGATGTGAGTGATCCCCAGCAAAATCATGAGTTGAGCTAACAGTACAAGACACAACCAAAAGCCTCATCGAAAGAGCTGCACTCCTCATATGCGGATCTCTCCATCGACGACGAACCCACAGTCATGGACGATGCCACCGCAGCAATCCTCAACGAGAACCTAGCCCGGGTCCCCTTGCCTCAACTAACAAGCCAAGAGCAAGTTAGACTAGTCGACACAATTGAATGCGTCGCAACAGTGGAAAAGCACAGGCGCTCTATGGATGACAATGCTGCCCGCTATCTTCTATTCTTCAGACAACATATGCTGCGCCGAACCCAGGGAATCGCAAACAACGACACAGTCTCCTGGCGAGAAATTGTCTGGGCCTTCCACAGCGGCAGCCAGGATATTCTCATTGACCTCGCGTCAAGACAATTCGGCGGAAAACTAACATGGAAAGCTGCAAAGGAGAGTGGAATGTTTATGTGGCTTTCGAGTCCTGCGGCAATTGTAAGAATACCGCAGCGCATATCTAAGGGAGAACCAACTAACGTTCTGCAGCGCTCACAACTCGAAGTCGTAGCCCGCAACGAATACACCAAAACAGAAGAGAAGAACCCCATCGACTGCTCATTGTACTACCTCGCCCTCAAAAAGAAGAATATCCTCCAGGGTCTCTGGCGCATAGCATACTGGAACCGCGAACAAGCCGCTACCCAGAAGTTACTGGCTAATGACTTCCGCGAAGCAAGATGGAAGACGGCGGCGTTGAAGAATGCGTATGCTTTGCTGGGTAGACGACGCTTCGGTATATCCTTCCCAAACAACCCTTTTTTGAAGAGGAAGTTGAATTGAGTTAACGTGGTGCAGAATACGCAGCAACATTCTTCCTCCTAGCGGACCATCTCCGCGACGCTGTCCTCGTCTGCCTAAACCAGGTCGGCGACCTGCAGCTCGCCATTGCTATCGCGCGCGCTTATGAAGGCGATGACGGCCCTGTGCTAAGAGAAATCCTTGAAACAAGGGTTCTCCCCGAAGCAGCAACAGACGGAAACCGCTGGATGGCATCTTGGGCATTCTGGATGCTTGGACGACGTGACATGGCCGTGCGATCACTTATCGTAAGTCCACCCCCACAAAATCATTCCCAAAACTCCAACTAACTAATGTTATCCAGTCCCCCGTTGAGTCCCTCATCCCCTCAACACCCTCCTCCCCCAGCCAAACCTCAACATCAACCCCCCGCTCAGCCGGGCAAATCCCCATCCAAGCAAAATCCTACCTATCCAACGACCCCGCTCTAGTCGTCTTATACAAACAACTCCGCGCCAAAACACTCCAAACCCTAAAGGGCGCAAGTAAGGTCTCACCGTCCCTAGAATGGGAATTCGTCCTCCGCAACGCGAGATTGTATGATCGGATGGGATGTGATCTCCTAGCACTGGATTTGGTTCGATCTTGGGAGTTTCTTAGGGAAGTGCCCGTTCAACAAGTTGGTAGGGATAAATATGGGGTCGTGAATTTGGGGGCTGTGGGTGGTGATGGGGTTGTTGATTATCGGAAGATGTTGAGGAGGCGGAGTAGTCTTGTTGTTGCGGATTTGCCTGCTAGACCTGGTACTGGGTTTGGTGGGAATGCAATTGGCAGTGCTGGTGTTAATGGGGATAGGAAAGAGGATGGTAAGGAGGAAGAGAAGCCGAAGCCGAAACCACCGCCGACGCAGTTCCATGAGCCGGATGCGAATTCGTTGCTGGATAGTTTTGGGTTCTAGTTTCTGTTGAAGGATGGTGATTTGTGCTGTGTATATTTGTCTGTATATAAATAAGTAAGGGTGGCCTTTTTTCGGTTGAATATATTCGTTCTCTTCTGGAAAGCTTCGTCCATGGAATGTGAGAGCTCTTGACGCTTCTAAAGCAATATATTCATGGGTATGGTGAGGTCTTTTATCTCCTGAAGGAATCTATACTCGTCAAATAGCGTCTGAGTTCCAATCGGCATATCATAATGAACACTTGACCCGGTACCTCACTCAAAAACAGTTGCGAGAGTGTTTTCGTCGCCATCTTCCTCTAGAGACCATGGCGTGGCCTCCCTGGCTCTCTTCTTCTCCTCCCTCTCTCTGATTTCCTCTATTCGCTTGTCAAACTCCTCCCGACTGATATTGGGAGTGTTATAGCAGACACGAATGCCCGCTGCCGCAAGCTCAGGTTCCCGACCAAGGGCATCTAACCGGTCCCACGGATACCCGATCTCATACTCTAACCACGTATCGGGATTGTAAGTAACCCTTAGCATGCGCAGAGGCACCTTTGCCTCGATTGCGGCGTGTGCAACCGCTCGCAGAAAGTTCTCTTCTTCCTCCTGCAGGCAGTAAAGCGTCTCCGCGCACTGCTGATCTTCAAGTGTCATGTCCCAGTGGAAGTTACGAAGCTGTGGAGCAATTAAATTGGGGATGAGGTTGGCAAGTAGTGAAGAGTCTCTGTGATGGGGGCTGGTAGATCCCTCGGACAGGCAGAGTTCTTCCAGCCTTGGAAATGCGCGCATGTCAAAGCCAGCCAGCCCCCCGGAATTGATGCAGCGGATGCTGATTGATCGCAGGGTTGTACGATGGATGGCAAGGATCGGTTGTAATGTGGCCAAGCTCCAATACTCGTATAAACCCATTTCATCGTAACAGGCACCAAATGTGAAATGGAGATCAAAGGACTCGAGTGTATGTGACCACTTGACGAGAGCTCTCATGACATCTGGTGTCTGCAAGAAGCTCCGCAACTTCAACGTCTTGAAGGAGGCTGTTCCTGCCTGCGCCTGTTGGCGCGGTTAGTGAGTCCTTTCTAGTTGAGACCCGAATCATACTTCTAACTGACCATGTGCTAAAGGATCAAAATTTGTAGAAATGCCATCAAGCGTAAGACTCTGGATAGTCGATGACCGCATGTCGCCCAGAGTCTCCAGTACTTCCCCGAGCTCCAGAGTATAATCGTCGCCGTCACGCAAGCTCAATTCGGTCAAGTTGAAGAAATTCGCAAGTGCCGACCGCAGAACATCCCAAGTCTTTTCATCCTTCCCTAGACTAGACAAGTCGAATGACTTTGTTTGGGTGAACCATGTGGTGAAGTCAAGAAAGGTGTCACATGCACATCTATTAGCAATCGGATCGGGACGATATGGATCGCAGGACAGCCTGAGGCGTCGGCATAGATGCCATATGGAAGGATTCTGGGACCAGCATTTATGGACTAGCCGGGGATCTTTTGCGATCCCCTTCCGCCAATAGTCGGCGAATCTGGTGTCAATTCGAACATTCGTATATAGATATGAAACGGCGATGTGGTGAAAGCGACGGCAGACCAGACAGAGTATGGTCGGGGCGTGAGTAGGGTTCGTGTATGAGCGACCGCGACCACTGTCGATGGAGTAGACTGCGCTTATGACGTTGTCCAAGAGCTCATCAGGGAGTCTGAGGATTGGGGGGTGGTTGCCCTCCATGATGCGGTAGTTATAATCCATGAAAGAACAGCAATGGATGCGTACTGTATTAGACATGAGCAACACATAGAATGGAAGAAGCGGCGTCAGTTTTAAGTGCACCAACCGAATACCCAAGACAACAGGTGATTGGCTTTGTTGTCTCTTGGAGTTAGGCATCACTGGCGCTAGGCCCATGATCGCACTAAGCCTGCAGCCTACCATTGTGATTAGAAGCCTGAGAAGACAGAAGCCTGAGAAGACAGAAGCCTGAGAAGATGTAGAAGAGTGAAATAAAAGAAGAGTCGCGGCAGAGTCTCAGTTTGGAAAGCACGTTCACCCCATCAGGTGACAATGGACTCCCCCATCTTGAGTCTCCCCGACGAACTTGTCGATGCCATCATTCGCATTGCTTGCTCTCTCCCTGACATCGGACGTTGCCATAAGTACAACAATCCGACCTACACAGCTTCTGTCCTTTGTCGAGTCAATCGTCGCTTCAACAACATCGCCACTCTCCATTTTTAACGCCCACCTTTGCGTTGACTACAGACACAGATATCATGCAGTTCGCGGACTTGTCAAGGACCCCCAACTTCTGCATCGTTTGATAACCCAGCGCCCGTTGTTATTGCCCCTTTGTCGCCGCTTGAGTATCCGATGCACCGAGGATAGAACAATCTACGGCGACACTGTTCCCTATGCGGGTGACTACACAGCTTTCTTTGATTTCGCGCGCTACTTTACCAAAGCAACTTCGTTTCATCTCGCCGGGGTTGATGGCCAGAAGGAAGCGTGGCTTCTCCTCCAGGCGGTGCTGTCCAACTTTTCCGGGTTGAATGAGGTGGAGCTTACCAGTACGTGGCTGGCTTTGCGTTTGGACAAGCTAGTCAAGATACTAGCTGAAGAGGACTCGGGATCTCCACCTTTGTCGCTTCGGAGTCTCTTGCTCGACGAGGTGTCGAGAAACTGTGGGGAAAAGGCGTTGAGGTTATTGAGGGTGAGCCTGCATAAACACCGAGATACTCTTGCCGTCGCTAACCATTGCAATCCGCACAGTCCTGTCAAGGCACATCATCCATCAAAATTCTCAAATTGCGTGACTTTCTGCAGACACAGACAGTACTTTCCGACCTAGTCAAGTGGCCGAAAGCCCTTGAGGTCTTCGACCTGCAATACATCTACACGCTAGCATCCTGCGGTCATCAGCAGCCCGGTGTCATGGGCCTCTATACAGAATGGAGCCTTCAAACACTCCAGCCAATCCTGGAACTTCACAAGCGCACCCTCCGGGCGATTACCATTCGGGGGTTGAATAAAAGTGGCTTGACTGGATTCGATGTACGCGGGGTTTCAAACCTCAGGGAGCTTTATCTGAGTGACGGAGTCACCGGTCGGGACGAAATGACAATGAATCTTATACAATGTTTATTGGCGCCGAACCTGCGTGTATTTCACTGGAACCTGACACTTGAAGACCAGGAACATTCTGAGGAATTGGGATCCTTCGCACAGTGGGAGGAGGATTTCCTCCGTTGCTTCGCGACTGAGGCTGTTAGGAAAGCCTGCCCGTTGCATATATTGAGATTGACATTTAATCCAATTCATTCTACGTTGAATGAGATCAGTCTATATCCGTGGGATCATATGGATAAGCTTGATCACGAGTTCAGGGAGCACGGGTGGGATGTACGTCTTGAGTACAACCAGCCAAGTATCACTCGGGAGGCTTTTAAGAAGGAAATGAGGAGGGTAAGAGGGGAGGATGTGGAAGAGACAGATTGGCATGATAATGACAATTATGATGTTTTCTCAGATCCTAGATCTCGTACAAGATGTTGTGATAGGGAGTATGGAAGTAGATTTCTCGAGACATTGTGAGAGGAAAAGGCAATATCAATGCAAATTAGATAAACGCAGCCCGGACAGACATAAGTACAGAGTACTCTAACATAAACATTCACTCATAAAACCATAACACATCCTTTTAGACCATAGACATGAGGGAAGTAAGAAAACAAATCACCGCCCCAAAAGCGCCATCCTCCTCCGCTGCCACTTGTCAGCCATCGAACCCCTCGCACTCATCGTCCCATTCCCATGCGCTGCATCCATAGCCGTCGCATTCAACGCTCCCCCATGAACACCCCCATGATGCACGCCTCCCGCGCTCACCGTTCCATTCGCACTCGCATGGCTCTTCCCCTTAGGAACAGGATGCGGCAAACTCCCATCAACACAAGAAACCTTCACAAAGACCTCTCCAAGCCCCATATACGCCGGGCTCCGGGTAACACACTTCGTTTCACCACCGATGCCAGCCCCCGTGCCGAATTCCCGTTGGATGAGGGGGGTCCCGTAGCACCCTGGTCGTTCGTAGAGTTGGACTCTGCAGACTTCTAGGTTTGGTGCTCTTTTCCAGGTGATTGCTTCGATTCCTGTTGAATGTGTTGATGTTATTGATGTTGTAGAGGTATGGTGTGGTGTTGTTGATGAAGAAGAAGAAGAAGCAGAGGGGTGCGAAGTCGAAATACTCCATGAAATTGATGGTGGTGTTGGTTTCTCCTCTTCCACCTCAACCTTATCGGCCCCCTCACTTACTACCATCTTGTGATCCTCTAGTACTTCAAGAGCGACAGAAACATGATCCACCTCATCAAAGTACCCCAGCGGCATTGGGACAGGTACACCCTGGCATATATCGGAGCGGATATTCAGTGCAACGGTGAATTTCTCGTCAAGGGCTGATGGGGGCGTCGAGGAGGACGGGCAGTTCGGTGTGAAAGTTGCGCGGATGCGGGTTTTCTCTTGAAATTTAAGGGCGGTTGTGCATTGTGTGAATGTGAGGAGAGTTAGGAGAGGTGGGAGGGTGAACTGTTCTAGTTGTTAGTTGTTGTTGGATAGGGAATGAGGAAGGAGGGCAGGGGAGAGGAGGCGTACTGTGGTCCAGTGCATTTTGGCTGGGTCTGGATATCAAGGCTGTGGAGGGTATATCGTGATAAGCAGGTTGTTGTTTCTATGTTGGTTGTGTTAAGTTTGGGATGAGTTGAGCAGGAGATCCGGAGTTAAGCTTATTCGCTTGAGTTGAGGTTGAATTGAGCTGATTGATACTTCTCACTTCAACAACCCAACAAGGCATACTTATACCTCATCTTTCACCCCTCCAGCCACATGCTTTTACTATACCAGCCGCTGTTTCTGCATCCCAACCTTGCTCAATGTGTATACATGGCTGGGAAGAACGTCAGCCACAGACTTGACGCGCGAGCATGTGGCAAGACGCGGGGGACGCGGTTGAAGTGGTGGGAGTAGCCGCGTTGAGGAATGCGGCATTGAGCTTGGTTCGTGGTAGAGACCAGAGACTAGAACCTGGAGTTTGGGAGGGTAGTTTCTGTCTATGGAAAGAATGTGAGATGCGCGTCGGCGCGTGAGGAATATTCCAATGGTTTGCCTAGGCTGTACTATTCGAAGTTGATGAACCTCGTGCATTCCTGGCTTCTACTGGGAGAATGCTGGAATGTGGGAAGAATTATCCGTGAATAGAATAACGAGGCTCGGCGAAGGAAAGTGAGATCAAATTAAACAATTATGGGACAATAGTAATATCAGAAAACCCCCATTTTAACCCCCCCCTTCAAATGAGCTGCAGGCCATGACTACCGAGTAGCCCACCAGTACAGAGTAGTTTCACACCTAGTGACCCTCATGCTCAGCAGGTCCCTCCTCACAAAACAACTTAACAAAGACCTGATCCTCAAAGTAATCGTCCCTGATACAAGTACTCTCCGCCTCCTTCTCGCCAGGCCAAAGCGGCACAACGGTGACCGGGTGCCCAACGCACTCATCGTTCTTGTAGATACCCACAGCATGGCAAGCAGAGTCAGTATCGGGCGTAATGGGCGTAGCCTCAAACGTGTAGGCATCGATGTCGAAGCTGTGCTTGGCCGGGAGCGCAGTGCAGGTGTCCTTTGTTGCGGGAGCGGACTCGGAAGTGTCGACTTCGTTGTGTGGCTTTTCGCCGTTGGAACAGGCCTCGTGGTAGTGGATGTCGACTGTTGCAACGCCGTAGGCTGTGATTGTCGGTGCGAGGGCCAGAGCGCTGGCGAGGAGGAACTATTGGGTCATTGTTAGATGGAATTAAGAATTGAATGGATTGGGGTTGGACTTACGCTGGTGAAGTGCATCTTGGCTGGTGGGGGTTGGAGAAAGAAACAGAGGAAGTCTGGAATGAACGAGTGCTCGTGATAGGGTTCTTTGAAGGCGTGATGGTCTATTTATGTTATTGTTATTGTTATTGTTGTTGATCTTGGCGACGCGTAGGAGCGTCGAGCAGCCTCGAGCAGCCCTTGGTACCTCCATAGCAGCCTCGAGCAGCCCTTGGTACCTCCATAGCAGATTCTTTGGGCTGCCTTGGTTGAGGGTTGTGCGGAATGTAGGATAGACTGGCTTTGGAGCGGTGCTGTAGGCAGTTCTTTGTCCCTGTGCGTGGGGGGAATTTGGGAAGGAGAGGAATGTGAAAGTCCAATTGAGGTATAAGAATGTCAGTTCCTCAAGGGTTAATTTTCCGTAATATTGCTGGGCTAAGGGGCCGGATGTTTGCACAATGCAAGGAACTCGAGAGCCGCGGTCAATGCAGGGGAACCCTTCCATTACGCTAAATTTCTTACACCTGTTGAAAGCTGGGGGTTCCTGATGGCTGCGTATTTTGCGAGGTATATTTTGATTGAATTTGCTGTGGGAAGCGTAGTGGCGTTGCATTCTAATGTGCATATTGCTGAACCACAGGGCAACGATTATAGGGATACATCGTTGACAAGATGTCCTGTAGACCAGCCTTCAACCGCCTGTTTTAATTTTGCCCCGTAGTTGATGCATGTTTCCCGAGAAAGCCAGGCGAGATGCGGAGAGGCTATAATGTTGAGATCCTTGGCATCGTCGGCCAGTAAAGGCGAGGTCTCAGGGCCAGCAGGCTCTTCTTTAAACACATCTGTTGCTACCCCGGAGATTTTGCGTTCGCGCAATGCCTGGACAAGAGCATCTTCGTCCACTGTGCCGCCTCGAGAGACGTTGACCAACACGGTATGGGGAGACATAGCGTCGAATTCTGGCGTGGATATGAGGTTTCGAGTATCTCCAGTAAGTGGGACAGCAACAAACAAGACCGTGCTTTCTTTAATGACCGTCTCAAATGGGGTTCTTGAGGGGTTCGGAGTGTTCGATGCCTTGCGATCAGAGACTAGCACCTTCATGCCCAGATCCTGAGCCATCTTGGCTATTCTCTTTCCTAGAATCTGGTCAGAGGCTCGTCCGTCAAATGAAAGTCATTTCAACCTACCAACGTTACCATTTCCGATAATCCCAGCGACTTCATCCCTGCAAGTCAGGGCTGGGGTCCCATCCTTATCTAGATAGTCAAACATCAGCAACCCCTTTTCCTTCCATTTCCCGGCTCTTGTCGACGTATGCATATCCAAGAGTTTCCGCCGAGCAGCAAAGTACGACCCTATAGCGTGCTCCGACACGGCTGCAATGTTTGAATTCGGGCAATTGCAGACGACGATGCCCCTCTTCTTGCATGCCTCCAAGTCAACACAGTCGAATCCTGTACCGACCATCACAATGAGCTTGAGGTACGGGCTGACCTCTGGAGATAGAGCGTAAGCATCGACCTTAGCAGCCGAGAGAGCTATGATCGATGCATCGTGAATACGCTCCGGGAGCTCAGCGGATGATGTCCACGGGTAGATAGTCTGGGAGTAGGTGAATGGCGCGGGGAGGTCGAATTCTGGAATCCGAAGTACAGACCCTTGAAGGAAGACGATGTGGTGGTGCTCAGATGATGGGAGAGGCATCTTGGGATAGTTGTATCGCTCTATACCTATGTTTTGAGTTGTGAATTCCCTATCTCAAACGTACTTTTCTGGGTTTTATGGTTGGAGAGCCTTGGAGGTGGCGCCCACGCCCTATTTTTGACATCATGGTAAATCGTAGCATATTGCTGGTTTTTGCGGGGTCTAACGGGTGGGGATCCGCAAGAAGAGGCAATGCATTGGATAAAAGTAATTGAAGTCTGATCAAGAAAAATTGTAGTACCACGACTACTCGAAGCAGTTCGTTGTGACCGTGGAGTTGGAGTTGGAGACGATCTTGCGCTTACCGGCCGCTTAGTCATGGCAGTGACGCGATTGCTTCTCCTCACCTCACTTCCTTCTTCTCCGCTTCTTTGTCCCACCTCTGCTTCTCCAGTTCTCTTTGTCATGGCCGGGCGGGTATAGGCTTCTTCATAGATTCGAGGGTGTGCTTCTAACGAAACGCTAATGCGGTCTTGAGTAGATGAATTACCAATCCATCTCGCCGGGCCGCGAGCCGAGCGATACCGACCCCAATATGGCCTCGCCGAGTTATCGGAACACTGGGACAAGTGTAGACGATGATGTATACAACTCGTCTGCTTTGTCACACGCGGGAGCTCCTCGGAGCTTTACCTTGCGGTCACTGCTCGTCGGTCTCGTTATCGGCGCCTTGATCACCTTCTCGAATACCTACTTTGGCTTGCAGACGGGATGGATCAGTACGATGGCTATGCCCTCTGCGTTGATAGGGTTTTCGGTATTCAAAGTCTTCTCGAAGTATCTCTCCTATCCGTTCACGCCGATAGAGAATGTTCTCATCCAGACCGTCGCCGGAGCTGTGGGGACAATGCCTCTTGGCTGTGGGTTTGTTGGAGTTATACCTGCATTGGAATTCCTCATACGGGACGGTGACGATGGTCCGTCAGGCGACGGCGGCACTGGAGAGGGTGGTCCGTTAAAGATGAACTTCTGGAAGCTCGTTCTATGGAGTTTGGGTGTGTGTTTGTTCGGTGTGGTTTTTGCCGTGCCGTTGAGGAAGGAAGTGATCATCCGCGAGAAGCTGAAGTTCCCTAGCGGTACAGCGTCAGCATTGATGCTTAGAGTGTTACATGGCAGTGGGAACAACGAGAAAGCAAAGGGAGCAGGAGATCTGCGAGGCGAGGAGGATGCAGAACCTTTATTATCGAGGAATTCCACCGAAAGGGAGCCTGTGCCGCAGCAAACTCGTGACACTGAGAATGTGAAGCGGGATTGGAGGTCCAAAATGCGTCTTCTGGTTGGCGCTTTTGCACTTTCTGGTATCTACGTAAGTGTCATATCTTGTCCTGCTTGGAGTCTTACTGACAAAAGTAGACACTGTTTTCGTACTTTGTACCTCAAGTACGAGATATCCCGATCCTGGGCCTCTCCCTCGCCCACAACTGGCTTTGGACGCTTAACCCGTCCCCGGCATATGTTGGACAAGGAATCATTATGGGGCCTTCAACCTGTGCACACATGCTTTTTGGGGCTGTCCTAGGCTGGGGCGTTCTGTCACCGCTGGCGAAAGCGCGCGGATGGGCGCCAGGACCGGTGGATAGTTGGGAGGACGGCAGTAAAGCTTGGATTGTGTGGGTGTCGCTGGCTATCATGCTTGCAGACTCAATAGTCAGTCTGGGCTGGCTGGTGGTCAAGCCTGCTGTGGGAGCCGCGCCAAAGCTCTTGCACCGGCTTTCTACTACCCAAGCGGGTCGTTGGATTGCCTCGAAAAGTCCCAATATTTCCAACCGCTATTCTCACCGCTACTCAGCTCTCAGTCCTATAGCAGAGGAGTCGTCAGGTGCCAGCAACGGCTTTCGAACTGGAACCGATTCGAAGGATGGTTCGGATGAGGATGCACCCCCATCTCAATTAATATCCATCCGGACCGTGCTTATTCTACTTCCATTGACCTTGATACTCAACGTTGTCTGTATGCACTTTGTTTTTGGTGATATCATCTCACCATTACTATCCAGTCTCGCCACACTTCTTGCTGTTCTCCTCTCAGTCATGGGAGTGCGCGCTCTGGGAGAAACTGACCTGAATCCGGTCTCCGGCATTAGCAAGCTGACTCAACTCCTCTTTTCTCTTGCGACACCAACATCTCATTTCTCTCGACGAACTGCCCTCGTCACCAACCTCCTTGCGGGCGCTGTCTCCGAATCCGGCGCTCTTCAAGCGGGCGATATGATGCAAGACCTAAAGACTGGGCACATCCTCGGTGCAAGCCCCAAAGCCCAATTCTACGGCCAAATGATCGGAAGTCTTGTCGGTGCTGTCCTCTCTACCGCTGTCTACAAGATGTACGTCAATGTCTACGAGGTCCCAGGACCGATGTTTCAAACGCCTACTGCGTACGTCTGGATCTTCACCGCTCGCCTTGTTACCGGCCAGGGTCTGCCACCCATGGCCTGGGAAGCCTCAACGATTGCTGGCGTTGTCTTCGTAGCCATCACTATTCTCCGCATCGTTGCTGCCTCATCCATAGCCAACGGTGGCCGACCCCACGGTACCGCGGCCCCATGGCGGTCTTGGGTCCCAGGTGGCATTGCCGTGGCAGTAGGTATATTCAATGTGCCATCGTTTACACTGGCTCGAGCCATTGGCGGGCTCATCGCCTGGTGTTGGTCTCGCAGTCACGCCATAAAGAGAGCCGAACGTAAACCTGAAGTCGAGCCTTCACAGAGAAGCCGTGGTCAGCAACCTGCCGGAAGTGACGGTGAACCTCTTCTGCCGGCAGACGGCCAACCTACTTCTCCGGCGACTGGTGACGACGATGCAGATGCTGCATCATCTAGCGTTGTCGTATTGGCATCTGGGTTGATTCTCGGTGAGGGAATCATGAGTATCGTGAACCTCCTCTTGGCTAGCGGGGGCGTTCCCCATATTTGAGATGCTGAATCCGGTTAAGGAGAGCGATATATATAGATATAGACACTAAATTACAAATGTTGATTGTATCTTTCAGACAAGCTGAATATCATACATGATTTCTGTCAACCAAGGTGGACTTGGATTGCTTATCTAAGCCAATCGGACATCGCCTTCCTCATTCAGTTGATCTACATATCGCTGATGTGGCCTATCGTTTCAGAAGGATACATGATATCATATTACCCCTCTTCTTTGGGGTCGAATGAGGCCTCTGGCCAGATACATAAGCTCTATACAGACTGTAGTTAGAAGAGCAAGACCTTCAATATTCATTCATTTTTATATCGATTAGTCACTCAGCTGGTATCCACCAATAAGAAGCCACCTCTGCCGCTCATAATTTCTCTTCGTCAGGTGATTCCGGGAGATTCTGAAGACCTCGTTCAATACTATGGTAGGTCTCCCACCACCTACAACGGGCGACCTCGAGCTTCCATTCATGATCTTTCCATTCTGGCAAGCGTCCATGGCCGGCGGGAGAATCTATCATGTGTCCAGCTAGCTGAGACGCTCATTCTAGATTGATGATTCATCCAATCCTCTATCCACGTACCTTACATTGACTTACCGACCTGAAACCAACGACCCTCATTTGCGCGGTACCCCAGGCAACAAGGTCAGTAGATCAGCCTAGAATAGAATATGGAGGAACCAGTATACATGGGCACAAATCAGTCATTGATCAAGCTATCAATTTCATCTAGTTGCTTTAGAACCTCCCGACGGGTCTGTAGGTGCTCGTCCATGTTGGACTCCAACTCCAACTCCAACTTCTTCAGCCCAGAGCTTAGATACTCCCAGTTCAGAATCCTACACGCAACCGACGGCTCTCGGATCTCGTGAAACAGATCGGGGATTCTGGAGCGCCAATACCAATCTCCTAGATGAGTGCCCATTACTTTCTGAAGTGTCGCAACGTCGGTGGATGGAAATGAATTCGCTATTAGGAAGAGAATTTCTGCTGGGAGGCTACTTAAATGTGTTCTCCTAGGCTGAAATCTTGGGGGCCGACGTATTGCGCGTATCTTCTGTTGAGTTTGGTGGCTTAGATTCTGTGCTGTCCTCCGTTGAGCTTGGTGGATTATATTCTGTGCACGCTGGCATAGAAAAGGATCCAAGGTGGAACAGAGGCTCGGTAGTTAGCACTGAGGCGTCGACCTTCTCAAAGTCATGTATCACAAAGAGCACATCAGAAAAGGAGAAGACTAGCAGAAGAAGAGAGGATTTTGACTTACCAGCCCTGGTATAGAGCTGATCGATCTTATCGTCAACGTCCTCCCACGTCAAGTTCAACCGTTGCTCTTTGTACAAAACATCCTTGTGAAGAAGAGCCCGCGCCATTACCATAATGTCTCCTCCAGAGGCCCAAGCCTTGTGTGTGCACAGCAATTGCCAGCAGCGAGCATGGACCTGAATGCACGTAAGCCTATTTTTACTCCTGTATTCGTGCGAGAGGGCTGTCGTGATCCCGGTTCTGCTTTGACTGCCTCCTGATTGCGCGGGCTCATCGTTTACTGATCACGCGGTTGCCTTGTTCTGGTTCCAGGGTGCTTGGCGTGTATGGAAATAATTATCGTCTAGAGTCATGAGAAATATGCCAGAAAGGCGGCAGATGCGTTTTCGGGAGTGCAGAAGGACTACCAAAGAGTCAGCCTCTCGTGTTAGTAGGTCATGGTAGATAGCGTGAACATGCTGTAAACATCGAAACAGGATGAATGGGAAAGAAGGAGGAAGAAAAGAGAGTACATACTCAGGCGATAATAACGAGGCCAATCATCCCAAGGTCTCTTGTCAGTCATCATGGTATCGCAAGTGTATAATACCGCGGCGACAATTTTTCCATTGCAACTACTTTCGAAGGCGCAGTTGCAGATAGAGCAGAGCGAGAAACTCTCAACCTCGTCGTCGGCGATCTGAACGGGACACTGGTCTGCATCGTCTGAATCAGCAATGTCTCCTGTGTCGTCTAGCTTGTCGATGTTCTCCATGTTGTTGGTCCGCGGCTGCTGAGTCTGCGTTGCTGGGTTTGCGCGGGAAGTAAGGTACTTGGGATAGCTATATCCATTAATAGGCAACCGCAACTAAAAGCCGGTCGGTTCGGTGAATATTTGACAGCGGATGTCACTTCCGGGCAGACAAACCTAGCAAGAGTGTATATTTCTCAAAGTGAGGTTGCATCGAACCTACACCTTGGACGCTGGCACAATGTCGGTTGATTCGAGAATTCGAGACCCCGAAGTCTAAAGCTGTCGGAACCTCTAGCCATCGAACACATAGTAAGGCCGCTCATAGTGCTACGGATAAGCATATAGATTAGATAACACATGGTATGCTTAATTAGGATCGTAAAGGAGCAAAGCAGGTACTCTAGCTAAATATACCTACCTTAGGTAGCTATGGCATGGTAGTAAGCTATTGCCTGCAAGGAAGGCACGACCTAGGCATGTGACTTCGGCAATCCAATTCTCTCCCGTGCACAACAAACTCCCAACCATTCCGCTCCCAATCAATGAAGTCACGTCTCTATCGAGCTTTTCACGAGGCTGAAGTACTCTCCTCCTTACCGCCGGGTTGAGGCCAATGCTCCTCGAGGAAATGTCGTCCTTCTCGAACCCAGTCCACGTCTCCCCTCATGTCCACATCGAAGAGATGCTCTCCTGGATGCAGAGTCAGGTGCACTGGCACATTGGGCTGAGTCTCGCGGAGACGAGCGGCAAAGCCGGATGAGCAAGCAGCTGGACACTGTAGGAGAAGATCTTTCTGTCAGCCTTTATCATTTGAGAGCCTTCAGCAGACTAACTGTACCATTGTGTCATCAGTACCGTGCACAATCCAAACAGGCACCATTCTGTGCTCTCCCCTTTCCAGTGTCTCCAGCAGTCCCTCCAGAGTTGATTTGCTCTTTCCGATTCCCATACCAAACAAACGAGGCAAATATGCCTGTTGTGCAATGCACAACAGCAGCTGCCACATCTCAGAGGTCGGTTCGCACCCCGTGCGAATGCTACCCTTGGGTATCCCCTTGATGTACGCGCGGATTTTTCCTAGCGCTTCTCGCGGGGGTGGGGGTTTTTGGCCCATGAAAATACGCGGTCGGGGGATCTTATACTCTGGAGCCGTGGCATCCAAGGGGGCCGATATTGATATAACCGCCCTAATCCTAAGCATATTTCCACCTGTCCCCAGGTTGCCCGAGCTATGAACATCGACCTCTGGCTGCAGCATACAACTCAAATGCAAAGCGCAATAAACCGAGATAAAACCACCAGAGCTTTCGCCGCAACATAGTATGTTGGAAATATCTATCCCAGGCAGAGAATTCTGTTCGAAATATTGTGGGAGAGTCCGTTGCAGCCAGTCCCAGAACTGTGCGACATCGCCTAGTATGTCACTACCGTTTGATTCGGGTAAGAGTCGGTAGTCCGCTGTGACGATGATGGCTTCGTGGTCGAGGGCCATGTCCAACAACCATTGTGCAAACCACGGCTCGTACATTCGGTGTCCTACAACGAAACCACCGCCATGCCATCGAACCATGACCGGATGTTTTCTGTTTTGGCAATGACCCACAGCCAAGATGCTATTCGGTATCAGTATGGTGGCCTTGAGGGGCACATCATTGAGAGTTCGGTATGACAAGTCAATGCGAGTAAAGGGTGACATGCGAGACATGTTGATGAAGAATTACCGCGGAGGAGCAGATGAAAGTTAACGAAAAGGTGAGTTTCCCGTTGTTCCCTGGGGCTACATGGCTATATATAACAGGTCATCGGGACGGTCATAATGCTTTGATGGTTGTAACTGTTGAAAGGTAACGTGCCACTTATGTTTAAGATTCTCATTTATCTAATCTTGAAGATATACGTTCTATCTAACATCTACTTGGCGAGTCGTTTGTAAAGCCGCTTGGCAGCCATCTCACCTATTCGCTGGATGCTTCCTCCGTTCATGAGCTCTAACACCGATACATCAACCCCCAGGTTCTGCTTCCACCAGTTTCTCAACTCGATAGCCACCAAGGAGTCTACTCCTGCTGCAGATAATGTCAAACCCAAATCCATTGGCTCCTCATCATCTCTGCGCATGAGGAACTTTGCAACACGGTCTCGGATCTGACAAGCCAGGAACTCAATCGCGTCGGCCTGCTCCAACTGCCGTGGGTTTTCAGCCACCGATGCTAAGAATGGAGCCATGCCACTGTTGGATGCAGCACTGTCTGTTGCTACCGTCTCGATATTTCTGTAAATAGCCATGCGAGGATCCCTTTTCCATATGATGTTGTTCTGCGGATCCATTATCGGTAGCCGGCACTCTAAGGCTTGGGTGATATGGCTAGGGTTGTGGTATAGGATACCCTTCGTGCCGACGAACCTCTTGCCAACAATAGGCTTTGCGGCCGACCGAGAAATGGTGAGGTGCAGCGCCTCCAAGAAATCTTTCTCTGAGATGAGACGGCCTGACATGGCAAGCATCGTATCTTTGGCCGTCGGGGTGCGGCTAATGTATCCCACATCGTCCACGGCCCCAATATCCAGAACAGAAGCTGTCAAGCCAAGATTATGGCGGTACTGCACAAAAGAGTCCATGAACGAATTTGAAGCGGCATAGTTAGCTTGGCCGTAATACCCGACCATTCCACAAACTGACGAAAACAATACGAAAAAGTCCAAAGAACCATCCACAAGCGCATTGTGCAAATTCCATGTGCCTTTCACTCTTGGACGGAGAACTGCTTCATAAGTCTCCAAGTCCATGTCAAGGACACCAATATCACGGAGTATCATGGCCATCTGCATCACGCCAGCAATGGGCGAAGCGGCCGTGGCCACAATGTGGTTCACCAGCTCACTATCAGCGACATCGCCGGCGAATGCCTGCACTTTGCACCCCATTGACTCCAACTCTTCCATAAAGGCAAGGTCGTCTTCTCCCTTTCCAGCCGACCGGGAGAGGAAGATAATGCTCTTCGCACCAAAAGTTGCCATCCACATGGCAATTGCTCGACCAAGTCCGCCCATGCCACCAACGAGCAGATAAGTTCGATCTCCACGAAAACTTGGTCTAGGAATTGACGGGGCCCAAGAAAGCTTTTCTTCGTTTTCTGGGAATCTGACCACAATTTTGCCGACGTGCGTACCCTGTTGCATGCATCTAAAGGCGTCTTCAACTTCCGTGGCGTCGAAGATGGTTGCTGGATGGACGGGTTTGATGTGTCCTTTGACATACAAGTCAAGCATGAGTTCCATAAGTCGGCCACCCGTCGCCCTCCTGAGACCAACATGTCGGGAGACGTCAATTCCAAAGAAGGTCCTGTTATCTTCGAATTTGTCCAGGGCTAATTGGGCGCGGCCAGTCATGTCGCGCTTCCCGATCTCAACCATGCACCCATTAGCGGCAACACAATCCCACGTCGTATGCAGCAGTTCGCCCGAAACGGAGTTTAGCACGCAATCAACACCGACGCCATCAGTGGCAACCATGAGGTCGTCGTAGAAGCTTGTATCCCGCGAATGAAAGATGCGATCGCGCGGGATGCTGAATTCGCGCATCAGAAACTCGCCCTTTTCTGTGGATCCCACAGTGCAGTATATCTCTGCTCCGATCCAGCGCGCAACATGGATGGCTGCAATACCTATACCTCCTGCCGCGGCGTGGATCAAGATGGTTTGGCCTTTTTCCAACTGAGCTTTATCAACCAGGCCTAGGAGCACTGTAACATACACAGATGGCATAGTCGCAGCATCTTCGAAACTGAGCTTGTTGGGGATGCGCAGCGTAAACCGCCCCGGTCGCTGCACTTGCGTTGCTAGTCCGGTCGAGCTGGTTCCAAGAATCATAACGCGATCGCCAACATCAACGTGATTAATGTCAGATCCAATCTTGCTTACAATTCCGGCGCCTTCCAAGCCAAACGTGTCGAATCCATTGCCTAGAGCATCAACACCATGTACTAAGCCCATGGCGATGAGGACGTCGGTAAAGTTGAGCCCAACAGCCTTGACCTGAACTTGGACTTCATCTCTGGCCAGTGTCGGCAAAGGCTGTCCTGACCAGTGGAGTGATTGCAACAGCCCGCGTTTCTGGATCAGGAGTGCTTTGGTGCCTGGTGGTGTTGGCGCGGTCTGCCGAAGGGCATTCGGCACTGTATACCAATGGAAGCGACTAATGTGTATCTCGCCATTAACCCAAGCATATTCGAGGTCTGGATCGAGGTTTGCGGGCATGTCTTTTTTGGTCAATTGAATCTTTCGCATAACATCAACTATTGCCTTAGCCGCCCCGGGTAAGCGCCAATCTTCTAGCTCCATTGTTGCCAGGGGCATGGCGAGCTCGGATCGGATAGTCCTAGCCATTCCTAAGACCGTGGCTGCATGAGGATCCTTGGCATTGACCTGGGCTGGATTCGTGAGCCATACAGCTACGGCTTGTTGCAGTGTTTCGATGGTCTTGTTGAAGCGGTCCCAGTCCTCCTCGCGGGGGCTACTGAGAAATGGACGGTCGAGGTCAAGGAAAGAAATCATGTCTTGCTCCGGAATTGAAGTTTCATCATCATCCCACTGGCGGTGGTGGACCCGACATCCCTGCTCCTGCAGCAGTGCCCCGACCTGCGCGGCCAGTGGATGGATATCTGTCGGACCAGAGAGCAGAGTAATGTCTTGATCGAACTCCGCGACCACCGCTGGCCTCGAGATAATGTTCGCATTTACGTGGAATGGACGTTCATTGTCAAAAGTCACTGACTCGCACCCATTGAACCCAGCGGCGAGGAGCTTCTCGTTCCATGCTTCTACGGGTAGATAGGGGGCTTCTGCGCGGCCGTCTGCTTCTCCCAGCCACCAACCAACAAATAGACCCATGATATAAACCATGCTGCTCGTGACTAGCAACTGAAGTCAGTGAAAAAGATCCCTGGGATCTGCTGGACTTGACGAACCTGGTGAGAGCTCCTGTAAGAATAGTCGTCCATGGTCACTCAACAGCGTACGTACATTGCACAATGTTTCGTGCAAAATTGGAGTGGCGTGGAGAACCTGAAATCGCAAAATAAGTTACTTGCTCTCCAGAAGAAGCATAAGTGATACTCACGTTCGAGGCAATGATCAGATCATACTCTCCCTCCTTGAAGCCCTGGACCAATGGATCCTTCGAGATGTCAAGCACTTTATATTCCATCCCGGAATATTCCTTGAAACGCTCTTGAGCAGCCACGAAGAATCCCGAAGAGACATCAGTGAAGGTATATTGGAAGTAAAGCCTCTCTCCGTACTCTGACTGAAGCTGCTGGAGGATCTTGGCCGTCAGACCACCAGTGCCGGCACCGATCTCGAGAACACGGAGTTGGGGCTGCGCGTGGCCGAGAAGCTGAAAGAACTCGCCGACGTCCCAAATATTGTTCATCCAATCATAAATACCCGCCAGCGTGCCGTCGTGTATGAGGAGATCCAAGAAGTCGGTTCTTCCTTCGAACACGTTTACTACCTGGTCGTATGTGCGCCACACTGCTTCCGCCATGGCACTGATACCAGCAGCCTTACATTCATCCAGAATTTTGGGAATGAGCTTTTGACGCTCCTCAAAAGACATCTGTGTCAATTTCACGGTGTCAACCAGCGGATACCCCGGTTGCTCAAATCGGGGAATTTGAGACTTCATCCACTTTCTGTAGTTCTCAAAGTGAGGTTGCGTCGAGCCTACGCCTTCAAGTCTGGCATTTGATTCCAAGGCACACAGGACATAAAGCTTCTCTGCAAGAGCGATTTGGTTCCGGAAATCATATTTCGGGCGAGTGAGCTTGGCCGCATCAAGAAATGATACGTCCGGCTTCCATTGCAATTGCAGCGCTGTGAGCTCCGCTTCATCTTCATCAGACGGAAGAGGGGTCCCGCGGAAGCCTTTGAGGATGAATATGTTTTCGCCATCTTCTCCGACTCCATACGACTCTCCTTCGACCCCCTCGCGGCCTGCCGCGGCATAATAACTGGCAGTGGTTGTCTTGATGCGGATATCCTGTCCTGACCCGGTACCAACATATAACTCTTTGATGAAAGTCGGCAAGAACTTCGTGTTGAAGGCGCTATATATCCCCTTGAAAGCGGCCACGGTCCATGACTGCAGCATAATGTCCAGGGTAGTTGGATGGAGAGGGTAAGATGATTCAGAACCATCACCCTGATAGTCTGTGATGTTCAGGACCGCGCTTCTTTCCGTCACCCCAGCCGTGATATTCCTCAAACCGGTAAACCGCGGGCCATAGTTGAGTCCAACACGACTCAGGGTAGTATACCACCGGTTCGCTGACACTTTTCGAGGCAGAGGCACCGGAAACTTTCTCTTCGACTCTGGCAAGGACTTTGACGCCCGGCCGCGGCGCACTAGACCGAAGCAGTGCTTGTTCCATGTTGAGCCATCGTGAGAAACAATCGAGAACTCGTACCAGTCGCTGTCAAGTGTCGCCGTTAGCCGTTGCGGACGGAGGCTCGTGACAATTTCCTTTGAGCCCTCTGCCTGGAGCACCAGAGCTTGACGCAGCTCGACTTCTTTGACTGTATAGCTATACGAAGACCGGGGAGAATTCTCTAGCTGACAAACCGCCTCACCAGCCATGGAAATGTATCCGGCGGCGGGAAAGACGATGTCGGTCCCCACGCAATGATCTTTCAGCCAGGGAACGTCACCAACGCGAATTTCATTGCGCCAAATTGGAGCAATCTCGGTTGAATCAAGAGTCCTGGATCCCAGAATATCATGTGGCGCATGTTTTCGGAACCTCCAGTTATGCATCACACGTGTTTCAGCCCAGTAAGGCCGCTCATAGTGCCATGGGTAAGCGGGTAGATCAGACAACAGGCGTTGTGTCTGGCCAGGGTCGCAAGGAAGCGAAACAGAAACCCCAGCTGTATACAACTGGCCGACTGTTGACAAAAGCGCCTGTGTGTCGTCTTCACCTCGAGTCAGAGTGGGGATGTGCCGTACTGAGATTCCAGTCTCCTGGTAAATTTGTCGAAGAGGGCCGCGCAGCGCATGGTGTGGCCCAACCTCTACGTGGACCATGCGAGGCGAATCCTGCAATAGCGACTTGACAGCATCATGAAAGAGGACCGGGTTCTCGAGATTGTCTTGCCAGTAACGAGGTCCGAAGTCGGATTCGTCTGACAGGACTTTGCCTCCGTATA
The DNA here is from genome assembly GCF_047715825.1 of Aspergillus stella-maris. NCBI lineage: Eukaryota > Fungi > Ascomycota > Eurotiomycetes > Eurotiales > Aspergillaceae > Aspergillus > Aspergillus stella-maris. Next base: position 1,121,637 of record NW_027396796.1, read on the forward strand.
CGCTGGAGTAGAAAGGGATTTGGGGAGAAGTTGAAACCAGATGTTTCGAAATCAGTTCCCGGTACCAGTCACCCACATCTTTCATGTGTTCTGAGTGATACGCCATTTCCACCGAGAGCTTCCGCACGAAGACCTGGTCAGAATGGACTTTTATAGTGTCCATGACCTGGCCGAGCGCTTCAAAGTCGCCAGACAACGTCACGCTAGAGCCGCTGTTTTCACAAGCAACGCCTACGCCAGGGAGTAAGAATGGCAGCACCTCGGCCTTGCCCAGTCCAATGGCTGCCATGCCTCCGAGCCTCGTCGGGTTCTTGCAGACATATCCACGGTAAAATGCCGCAATCAACGCGCTATCCTTTGACAAAGCACCGGCAGCGTACGCAGCAGCAATCTCTCCACTGGAATGGCCCACCACTGCCGAGGGTGTGACACCCCAAGAGCTCAGGAGATCGACCACTGCGATCTGAATAGCTGTGCACAGTGGCTGTGAGAGCTCTGCCTTTGACAATTGTGTCTTGTCGTCGCAGGAGAATAGAATGTCTAATTTGTCAGTATTCTGTCTCATGTCTCGCCTTATGGAACTCACCTTCGATTGACCATGATGGCGCATCGTCTTTCAGCCCTTGGAGCACTTGGTCTATGGACTGTATGTTCTTCAAGAATGAGGGATAGTCGACCATTAATTGCCGACCCATCTGGACCCATTGGGCGCCCTGTCCGGTGAAGACAAACGCAGCTTTTTCAATGCCCTGGGATGCAACAGCCACTGGCTCGCCTAGCGCTGCAGCTTCCTTGACAACAAAAAAGCCTCGATACTTCAAATGCTCGCGTCTCTCTGCCAATGTGTACGCAACATCAGCGAGTCGCTCGGTGTGAGTCACTATGTATTCCGAATGGCTTTTTACGAGCTCCTTGAGCGCTTCTGGGCGAGCTGCTGAGAAGAGTAGAAGAGCTGGCGATGACTTCTGTTCTTTAACAGCAGGCGGAATATCCTTCGGCGCGTTTAAGCCGAACGAGGCCGCAGAGTCGACAATGAACTAGAGGCACATCAGTGATACGAACTTGGTAAGAGCCTAACGAGTACTTACATGCACATTGGAACCACCAATACCATAGGAACCGACACTCATACGCTCAGCCCGTCCTTCGGGCCAAGGCGATGCTTCCACGGGAACGACCAGTTTGGCTGCATCCCAGGGAACTGTGACTGTTAGCGGAGTTGAACTATCAAGACCAATTAAGCTGGAGAGACCACTTACTTGCCGGATTGGGATTGTTGAACTTGATGTTTGGGAGAATGGTACGATGTTCCAGGGACAGAACAGCTTTCATGACGCTAGTTATAGCGGCCGCTCCCTCACTGTGCCCCAGGTTCGGCTTGACGGCTCCTAGGAATGCTCCCTCTCTACCGAAGCAGCGTGCTATGGCCTCCACTTCGATGGGGTCTCCGACTGGTGTCCCGGTACCATGAGCTTCCACCATAGCGGTCTGGGCCATGTCCAGACCAACGGAAGCATACGCCTTCCTGATAATGGCTTCGTGGGCATCGGGATTCGGATTTGCCATTCCACCTTTGGATCGACCATCTGCGCCAGCAGCTGACGAGCGAATGACAGCGCGAATGGAGTTACCATCACGGATCGCTTCGTCTAATCGCTTGATGTATAGTGCCGTGACTGCCTCTCCACGGGCATATCCGTCTGCGGCCGCGTCAAATGATTTCGAGGATCCCTCAGGCGACAGCGCCATAAGGAGACTCATCGAAACCGTTAACCCGGGTGCAAGAATTAGATTTGTACCGGCCACGATAGCCGAAGAAATGTGCCCTCGGCGGATAGCCTCTAATGCCTCGTGAAGGCCGACTCCCGCTGATGAGCATGCTGTCTTGTACATAACACTGAATCTAGTCAGCCATGGCGCCTAGGTTTGTTTTCGACACTCACCTTGGCCCTCGAAGATCATATTCATAAGAGATGCGATTTGCCAGCGCAAAATCCAGCGTCCCCATCATTAGGTACGGATGGAAGAAGTTACTGTCCTTATGATGCATCTCCTGCCAGTCTTCCGTGAACATACCGACATATGTCCCAATTGGTTTCCCTCGCCAGTTCTCCCCCGCACGCTCCAGAGCCTCTCGGACGACCTCGAGGATAAGTCTCTGATTGGGGTCCATGAGCTCCGCCTCGGCCGCGGCCGCTGTGAACATGGAGTGATCGAATTGGGCAAAATCGACATCGTCAAGAAAGTATCCGTGCTTTGTGATGACTGTCCCATGTTTTCCATTTGGATCGTAGTATCCGTCTATGTTGTAGCGGCTTGCTGGTGTCACGGAACGCGCATCGCCTTTGTTCAACAAGAACTGGTATAGTGCTTCGTCGTCTCGAATTCCTGCCGGTAGGCGCATGGCCATACTGCAGATTGCCACGGGGACAGACTCATGTTCGGAGCTAGAGCTATACCCATTGGTGTCCGTGTGACCATTGGTATTCACGGCTCCATTGGGATACCCGTTCGCATGTCCATTGCTGTGTCCGTTCATCTTGAAAAGGCTGCTCAAGTCCTGCTAGATGCTCTTTGACCTCCAGCATCAGGTTCAATTACGGCCTATCTATATAGCTGTTGAGCCTCTGGGAGTATTTCTTTCCTGTCCATACTGCCTGATCTTAAGCTAAAGCTGCTCGCGCTAATGATAGTGTTTGGGGGCTAGCCCCCGGCAAGTAAGCACGCTACCTAATACTTTTTGAATAGTGCTTACCAGGATATTTGATAGATTTGGATTCTACGAAAACCCCTGCTCGACACTAATCCTTCGTTGCAGGGGCATGCCGTGGGTCTGGATGATATCGTACGATAAGCAGGATATATAGGCTCTTGACAGCCTCTCGCTCGGTTTGCAATACTCCATATAGCAACCCAGGTACGGTCCGATAGCGCCCCTTACGATGGAGATTCTGAATATGCAGAAGTTATCGCTCGATCATGTCCACGCGATGGCCTCAAGGCCCTTGCCAGCAGCAGCGGGGCTTATCGTTTGCATTCTCATCCTAGCAAGCTTTCTCCGAATTACCTTCGCTAGACCTACGATTCTCGTCCAGCGCTACCAGTGGGACTCTAGATCCTTGGGTTCCCGCAAGAAGCGCTGGATGTGGGACTCGCTTAATTTATTTAGAGAGGGCTACGTGAAGTTCTACGATCGACCATGGTTGGTTTGGACCTCAGAGGGGGACCATGTTGTCTTGCCGCCAAGCGCTGTTGATGAGTTGAAGATGTTGCCGGATCACACGTTGCCGTCATCGCTGCGAGAGGTGGGTAGGGGTGATTATCCATCAGCTTGGGTCTTCTACTGACACTTCCCAGTTCATGCTACCGCAATATACCTTCAAGCCCTTTGCACCTTGGAAGCTAGACTGGGTGAACCATGTCATCCTGCATGACTTGAACAAGAACATGGGTATGAGTCCAACAGCGACCGGAGTGCATGCATCCCGCTAAAACCTCGATAGCGAAGATATTTCCAGGAATGAGCGAGGAGGTTGATATTGCACTACCAATCGAGCTCCCCACCTCGACCGGTAAGCAAATAGGATCCCTATCAATTTCCCTGTCCAATACTATATCTCAGCCTCTCCACCCTTCCAAGCTAACGGACCCTGGTCAAGAATGGACGGAAGTCGACATCTCCACTCAAATCCTCCGAGTGATCTGCCGAGTCAGCGGGCGCGCATTCGTCGGCACAGGCCTGCACCGCAATGACGAATGGATCGATATCAGCTGCAACTACACAAAAGACTTGTTCCTATCAGCCCTCAAGCTCCGCGCTGTCCCATCTATCACTCGACCCCTGCTCGCCCTCTTCCTCCCTGATCTGCACCGCGTATACCAACATAATGACCGCGCCCGAGCCCTCGTCCAATCAATTCTTCAGAAGCGCGAGCGGGACGGAATCAACGATCCGGGGTACTCCAAGCCCAACGACACAATCCAATGGATCCACGATCATATTCCGGACAAGGATAAGCGAGATTACGCGTACCAGGGCGCTGCACAGCTGGCTATCACAGCTGTCTCGGTCCAATCAACCAGCAAATTGATCGTCAACATCCTGCTGAATCTCATGAAATATGAAGAATACGTGCCCATCCTCAAAGAGGAGATCGAGGCCGTCCTTACCAAAACAGATGGACACTGGACACTGGAGAGTATGAGCCGGCTAGAGAAACTGGACAGTTTCATGCGTGAATCATTGAGATTTGAGCCGCCGCTTACAGCTACTTTTCAGCGCCGCACATTGCAACGCCTTAAGCTCTCTAACGGCACTGAGCTTCCTAGTGGTACACTAGTCTGCGCCCCCGCAGACGCCATCGCATTTGATCCGAACTTCTATACAAATCCCGACACATTCGACGGTCTCCGCTTTTTCAAACTGCGTCAGGAAGCCGAGGAAGCAGGGAACGGCAAAAGCGGAAGTAGCAAGGCCAGCGCCAAAGTCCGGCATCAGTTCGTCGCGACGAGCAAGACGCAAGTCCAGTTTGGGCTGGGGAGGCATGCCTGTCCTGGGCGGTGGTTTGCGGGGCACGTCATCAAGACAGTTGTTGCTGGTATTTTGCTGAATTATGATCTTAGATTTAGGGATGGCGAGGGGAAGCGCAAGGCTTTCTTGTTCCAGACGACGAATATGCCTGATCCGAAAACGAGGATTCTTGTTAGGAGGAAGGAGAAGAGTGGCTAGCGTCAGATGATACCGCTGTTGAAGTCTTTCATTCGCTTTACATGTCCATCTATCTCCCAATGAAGGCCCCGTCGCAGTGTCTCACCTATCAATATCAACCCGCTGAGTCAATCTCACCATCAACGGACCCTTATCCCACAACGTGTATACCTTCTGTTTCTCCCACCCATCGCTTACAGGCAACAATTCCAAATCAAAGTTCCACAAGACTCTCGCTAAAATCACGCGCATCTCACTGTACGCAAAAGGCCTGCCAAGACAGTTCCGCGGACCGAAGCTAAACGGCTGCGACGCCGCGAGGTGATCCCTATGGAAGGGGGACGATTCGTCCGTGGCCTCGAGCCACCGCTCAGGGATAAATTCATCTGCCCGATGGAAGTTCTCGGCGCTGTGAGACGCTGACCACATATGGACACCTACCGAAACATCACCCGGGACTGCTTGCCCCGCAATTACCGTGCTAGTGCCCTTGTTGGTTCTGCGCGGTGGTGCAACGGGCCCTGGCGGGTAGATACGCAGTCCTTCTGCTATGCAAGCTTGCAAGTAGGGCAGCCTTTCAGCCGCAGCTGCGAAGGTGATACCATCTTCTCGCTGGAAAGCACCTCGCACCTCATTGGTTGCTTTCTGTAGTGCACCATGGTTTTTTAACAGGTAGTATGTTGTGCCGGAAAGCCCTGTCGCAGTGGTTTCTGTCCCGGCAAGCAGAAGAAAATTTGTGTTTGCTTCGACTTCGTCGGCACTCAATGGCTCTTGTCCTGTTTTGTTGGGGTTGTCATTGCTCTTCAGCAGAAAAGAGATAAAGTCCGGCTTCTCGCGGAGGATTCCCTGCGCGAGTCGTTTCTCTGTGCTTTGCCCGACGAATTCGAGGTGTCGGCGCCGCGCATCCTTGAGGCTGGCTGGTGCAAGATATCTAAGTAACCCAAGAAGTGCAGGATGCGTGCATATTGCCATCGCGCGTACAAAGGCACCGAGTTTGATGGTTTTCCAGAAACCGTGCACCCATTCATGATACTTGCTACCACGCAGGCAGTTGAAAGACTGTCCGATGGCTAAGTCGCCGATTATATCGAAAGTCGTGAAGTTGTACCATTCGACGAGGTCGGCGGGAGTTGATGAAGCGGCAAGTCCGCTCAGTCGTTGGATTAGAAGATCAACATATACCTTGACCAAAGGCTCCTGTTCTCGAAGGGCGCGCTCTGAAAAGGCGTATGAGAGGGCTTTCCGGACACGGGGGTGACCTCCCTCGCCGACGGTGAAGATGCTGTGACTTTTGCCGCGAGAGAGTTGGATAATACCGTAGAAGGAGGGATCCTTGTCTGGTGCATTGTCTTGAAATCCGTATATATTTTTCCATGCTGTCGGAGAAGTGAAGGAGAGATTATTTGGTGAGTAGCGCACAACTGGACCATAATTTTCGTGGAATGCCTTAATGGACTCCTCGAGCTTTCCTGCGATAGTGGTCTTGAAGAGGAAGAAATAGTTACATTGCCATCGTTTGGGTCCAGGAAATCGAGATAGAGGGTGCAAGTACAGGTTATAGAAGGCGTTGAGAACAGTGTATATCAAGACCTGCAAGAATTCCAGTCAGCGCTGAAATATTTAGACGTGGAAGGCTTGACTTACAATCCAAAGTAGAGCGATGAAAATCTCTGTGAAGTTTGTAGGTGCTTCAAGAATCATTTTTGCAAGTGAAAAGGTAAGTAAATCCGTGGCAATGACGATCAGGCTGCGTAAGGGGCAGGCCACGCCCTATGTATGCGGATCAAGAGGGCCCCAGGGAGTCTCAGGAGATAAAGACTGAAGCTGTCGTATGATTGGAACGACTTCAAAGCTCTGGTAACCATCGTTTTTCAAGAGGCATGCAGCAAGTGGGCCAATAATCTCTAGTGTCTTCATTGCAGTTGGATCTAGCAGCTTGAACCGGTCCATGGCCGAGTCCAGCATCTTGGCTGTAACAGTAGTACCTCTCCTATAGATAAAAGTCCAAAGTCAGCGTCCAGGAACTTGTCGTACACTCGGCAAATGAGTAGATACGTACACTGCAGTAGCCAGCCTTGTTGAACATATCAGTAAAATTCCCGGGCCCAGGGCGTTAGCAGCTTGAAACCAGCGTTTGCCGTACTTTTTCTTCTCGTGGAACTTGGCTCGCAGCTCGGCTCGGCGCTTTTGGTCCATTTCTTCCCAACCCTCATGGATGTTCTCCAAAATGCAATCAATGACATGGGATGCGTCTCCCCGTCCCACAGTTGACGTGGTGCGGTCACTTCCCGATGAGCGTCGCCGTCCACGGTGCGTTTCCGTATACTCGAGGTGGAGTTGGATAAGGCCCACACGGTCACGAACTAAATCATCGCCCATGCGAAAATTCAAATGGCAGACCACTCGATACGCCCGCTCTAGTTTGGAATATGGCGAGGTATCTGAATGCAAATCTGTTCCTTTTGGGTTTGAGACTATCTCATCATGTTCGTGCCAGATTCCCCACTGTATCCAGCGAGGGAGCATAGAATCAAGAAATTCGTAGTAACTCTCACATGTCATGTTGTATGATAGGTGTCTGACTATCAATTCCGATTCCGTCTCTGATGGGTCGAGCTTGATCTTTTGCTTTTTCGCGACAGATGCTCTGCGTCGAGATGAGGTGGCCTGGTGCGCCAAACAACCCCTCTTTTGCCCTGCGGTTGATGATGATTGGAATGCGTTCAATGTAGGTGTTGCACAGTGGTGAGGCTCTGAGGTTACACAGTGATGAGCAACTATGAGGGGCTCTGCTGGTGAATTCCGATTATCTACCGTACTGGCATGTGTGTTATCGAACATGCCGTACAACAAAATATCCGATTCTTCTGAGCCTGTAAAAATCGGGCTATGAAAGTCGAGCGCAGCTGAAGGAAGATGAATCATTTGAGTCAGATTCGAGCCTTCCCCGTCGTTACCGTCCATTGTCGTGGGGGCCGCAAGGGAAGAACTCTGGAGCACCATGAGTAATTGCTCTTTCCAATTTGTAGTTCATTCGATCACTTACAGTACCAGAAGCTGTCCTGATCGCTCCTGTTGTTTCCATTTCATATATTGGAGCATTCAATTCTGGTGGGGTGGGCGGCCATGGAAAGCCCAATGCCGTCTGGTCAAATGTATCCCCGCCGATTATGCTGGCTTCTCCCTCGATCAAGAGGGACCAATTGTTGTTCTTGGTGCTCTCAATGCGCATTTGAAACGGGCCAATAGAATCAACCTGGTTTTGCCCTAGAAAGGCCTGTAGCGCGAGAAGAAAGTCTAGTGCGCTCGTCCTCGTGGATTGCTGATTATAGAGCCGATTCAAGGGGGGGTTGGTCGTCTTCATGATGAAACTTTGCTTCAAAAAATTGATCTGTATTTTGCAGATTCGTGCGGAGAAAGCGGTTCTGGGGCCTCAAAATATGCCGTTAAATATGGAGCTGCAGTATGTCCAATGTCCATACTCCAGTTTGAGCTTAGAAAGGCTTCATGCAGATAAGCACATGCCCAGACTCTGGGCCGCCCCACAGGCCTCAAGACGGGCCATGGCCCATGAGCCGTCTTCAACCAGCCTTGTCATCCTGTCGCAACATGTTGCATAGCGATAAGCTCTGTATGGGTATGATCGTCACAGGCCCTGGCTTGGTCTATTATGAGTGTGAAACAATGGTGTCACACAGTTGGATCATCACGCTGTTCAAATTCTGGCGGATGCTGTTTCCATCTCGGGCGCTCCCGAGATCATTTAGCAAGTGGGACCTAGGGAGCCTCGAATCGTGTTTATAAATGGCCATTTTCTAGATCTCGAATGAGTGGGACATTGGGAAAAAATAACCGAGGGTGGTTGGCGGACTCTGAGGGTCTGCGGCGCAATCAACTCGCGTTAGGGGGAGTTGTCTGAGGGGCTGTCATATCGAGTTTGAGATCTGACTGGTTGGTGTTAGTGCCGCATTACCGTGCTCTTAGCCAAAACAGCGAGGTACGTACTCGATCACGTAGATTGATGAAAGACCCCTGCTTGGTGTGGTTTATTGGTTGGAGCCAGCTGTATCTGATATTGATCAGCAAGGATGGTGTGGTGTGGCGTGGCGCAAGAAGGAAGCAAACTAACAATTGTTTCTTTGTTGTCTGAGACGGGGGGAAAGATGGTCGAAGTCAGAAAGATGATTGTGGTGAGTGTGCGACCTGACTGGGAGTACCTCTACTAGCCTCTCACGTGGCTCTGGTATCGTCTCTCCTGCAGTCCTCACCTCCCCCCTATACTCACTGCCTGCTTCAAGCTTTTTACCCTGTCAACCCTACTGCATTCACCAGAACTTTTTCGCTTCTATCAAGTATGACAACAGAGCCAGCTTCAGAATCAGTGCCTGTCGGTGCTAAGGAGCCTGCGCCAGCACCTTCAGATCCCAATCTGGTAAGTGGTGGTTGGTTCTTGTGTATGGCATGGCTGCTCTTGAGCTAATCCACAATCTCAACTCCTTCAGGTTACCTGGGATGGACCCGAGGATCCAGAGCATCCCAAGAATTGGTCTAAATCTCGAAAATGGACGTCAATTATTCCCATGTCCCTATTCAACTTTCTCTCTTCTATGAGTTCTGCGACCATGGCGCCGGCTTTGACAAGCATCCATAACGATCTCGGCTTCTCATCAACAACTTTGAGCATTCTGTCGCTGACGATCTTTCTACTGGGCTCTGCATTCATACCTCTTCTTACTGCGCCTCTGTCCGAGGTTTTCGGCAGATCCTTTGTATTGCAGTCCATGAATCTGCTCTACATCCTCTTCAACACTCTGTGCGGCGCCGCGAACTCCCCGAATGAACTAATTGCATTCCGATTCCTTGCCGGCATTGGGGGTGCCGGTCCTTTTGCAGTAAGTTCTTTTGGATTTTGAAGCCAACTTATTAATCCTGAGGTCGTGTAGATAGGGAGCGGAATCAATGCCGATTTATTCAAGCCCCACGAACGAGGACAAGCCATTGCACTATTTACCTTGGCACCGTTGCTTGGTATAGTCATTGGTCCAATAGCTGGGGGTTTCCTCGTTCAGTATGTTAGCTGGCGCTGGTGCTTCTATGTTGTCTCGATCGTCGGAGGTGCAACCCAAATCCTAGGTTTGCCCTTCTTCCGTGAAACATACGCGCCTGTTCTACTTCAGCGACGCTGCAAGCGATTGAAGAAAAGCACCCAGAATCCCGCTTTATACACAGAACACGACAGGACTTCTCTGCCTCAGCTTCTTCGCGTGAGCTTGACTCGACCATTCAAGCTCCTTGGGACTCAGCTCGTGGTCCAAGTATGGAGTTTGTACTGTGCGTTCCTCTGGGGTATACTGTACCTCCTTATCGCTACTTATCCAGACGTGTGGACTGTCACCTACGGCGAATCCATCTCGATCGGCTCCCTAAACTATATCTCTCTTTTCGTTGGAATGGGTGTTGCCTCGCAGATTGGGACACGGTTGGCCGACAAGATTTACAGGAGGCTATGTGCTCAAAACGGTGGACGCGGACTTCCGGAGTACCGACTGCCTATTCTTGTTGTTGGGGCGCTCCTTATCCCCATAGGACTATTTTGGTATGGCTGGAGTGCTCGATCTGGTATTCACTGGATCATGCCGTTGGTTCTCACTTCTCTTCTTGATCGGTCGGGGGTAGGCTGATGCTGATGTCACATCCTCGTCTAGAAATATTGGAGCAGCTATATATAGCGCTGGGACCCTTGTCGAAGTGCTCTGCGTTACGGGATACATCATCGACACCTATCAAAAATATGCAGCCAGTGCAATGGCTGCCATATTCGTACTACGGAGTATCCTAGCAGTTGTCTTGCCTCTTGCCGCCCCGAGCTTGTAAGACAACTACGTCCTCGTCTCCGTAATTTAAAACCAGCAGCACGAGCTAACAGTTTTCTCCTAGATATGACAATCTTGGGTTCGATTGGGGCAATACCCTGCTTGCCTTGGTTTCGATCGCGATCGGCATTCCAGCTCCCATTCTGCTTTGGTACTATGGACCGGTTTTAAGACACCGCAGCCCATATGCTAGAGATGATGTTTAATCAAACTAGCTGGATATCGACTCACAACAGTCAGGACACTGCTCGAAATGCTGCGGATCAAAGCCTGCTAGTCCTCTGATTGTCACGATACAAACTTCTAGTCCGAAGATTCTATTCTGAAAATCATGGCTCAATATATAGACATTTATATCCTTCTTAATGTTATGTCGCTAGGACTTATCTTCAACTCACAACTACCTATATAGTAGTAATGTGGACCGAGCGTCAGGTGATCTACAAATTAGATTGTTTGTGGGTGTCGCCCCGCTAGACTTTTCTACCTTATTTTTGCCTCAGCCATGGATTGGAAGAAGACTCTTGGGTTCACAGATCGATTGAAAACAATACAGTCTCTGTAAGTGACTTCGGGGAGATGTAGGCGGCTTTCGTTGACCGTTGATAGGACCGCTGCGTACCAGCAAGGGTCATCATCGGATGCATTTACCGAAGCTCAGATCCAAGCAAGGAAGCTAGAAAGCGAGGCATATGAGCAGGCTGTTTCAAAAGTGCGCGATCCTCCTATATCTTGATTTTTTTTTAAAGAAACACTAACAACACCCAGGAAGAATATGATCTCCTCTGCCAGAAAGCAGTCGACGCAGCAGAGACCATCGCGTCAACGTCCCTCGAAACAGAGGTTGAAGACGACACAACCGGCAACGTCCCAGATGAAGCATCTGCATCTGGCGAATCCATCGGCCACTACAGAGACTGCATACCACATTTTGACGGTCTACACTCAGCAATCTACAAGTCGAAATCGCAGGACGGCACCCTCGTCGCATTAAAGATCACTATCCCTCATCTCCTAGAGCCACCGCACGATGCGCACCGCGAAGCCCAGCTATTGCGGGAATCGGCTAGCAAACATGTCATTCCGCTACTAGAAACATTCGAGCTCGACGGCGGCCGTTTTGTCATGGCGTTTCCTTACAAAAAGTACGACTTTGAGGCCCTCCTCCGCCGCGGCAGTTTATCAGCTTCACAGACAAGATCTATACTGCGCAACATGTTCAGTGCTCTATCCTCAATCCACGAAAAGGGTATAATTCACCGCGACATCAAACCGGCGAATATCCTCCTCGATTCACCGGCCGGACCAGCCTACCTAGCTGATTTCGGTATCGCCTGGCGCGAAAAGAGTATCGAGGCTGAACCTGCTGATAAGAAAATTACGGATGTCGGGACGACATGCTACCGGCCTCCAGAGGTGTTATTTGGGTATAATGGCTATGGCGCCGCACTTGATCTTTGGGCCGCGGGGTGCGTTGTTGCAGAGGCTATTGCCGTCGACCACAAGCAGCTTTTTGATGCGGGACCTGTTGGGAGTGACCTTTCGCTTATCCAGTCGATCTTTACGACGTTGGGAACGCCGGATGAGGAAGGGTGGCCGGTAAGCCTATATCCTTATTAGTTTTCGAATCCGTACTGATGAGAGCAGGAAACGGCTCACCTGCCAGACTGGGGAAAGATCGAGTTCTACAAGTACCCAGCGAAAAACTGGGACGAGATCCTCCAGGGTTCTTCCTCGAATGTTCGCGATCTCGTGAGTAAATTAGTTCGGTATGAAAGTGGACAGCGTCTTTCTGCTGTAGAGGTATGTCGATTACTCTTAATTTTGAACCCGCTGAACACAGGACTCATCGTATCGCAGGCTCTTCGGCATCCGTATCTCTCTAGCTGAGCGTGCTCAGTCAAGACAAAAAACCGTCTTCAACTGATACGCAGGAATCGGCCGTTTCATGCCCTTCAAGGCCGGACATCTTACCTACGGAACCCGATAGCTGCTGAACATGAGCTGCCAAAAACAAACTTGATGGTTCGCTGCGGATCAAATTGCAATATGCCGGTCAACACTGCTCGAACTACCAGTTACCTACGTTACATGAACTTTTGAAAATCCAGGTAGCTGGAGAGAAAGACTAAAGTACCTGCATATTGTTACACAGCTTCGTTTTTGTCGTGCCGGCTGCTGTGGCCGTGGCTGTGGCTGTGGCTGTTTTCACATTTGGCAAATGCAGAAAACCGCTTGTCACTTTAACTAGGTACCTACCTAACGACAATAGACACTCGGGGACTGAATAGTAAGGGTAACTTACACTTCTGTGAAAACATGCTGGTGCGTAGTTATTCTAGAGGAATTTTGGCTAGGGAATTGGCTATATCCCCGCCCACGGTATGGTACTTCGCGACAGGCTAGACAATATTCATATTTGTAAAGCAATTTGGGTAAGTAGGGGCCAGTCATGACCTATTACGTAGGTATACAGAGAAAGAAAGAGCCCTCATCGTTACAAATCTCAGTGAAGCACTTTTCACTCTGCCGTACTTTTTATTGCTCCTTTCCATGCTGCCAAGGGTTGCTAAACCCCTACCTAGTTGACTCCGACTCCGACTCCGTTCCCAATCTCATCCCATCCTCACCCTCCATTTTCTCAACATACTCATAGGTGCACTGAAAATGACCGGGCGTAGAAAACAACCTCCAAGGCGCTACGCATGCACGCGCTGCTCGCAACTAAAGGTCAAATGCGTTCCGTCCAGGACGGGCGAGGCGTGTCAGCGCTGCGCTAGGCTCGGGCATCCGTCTTGTGTTTTTCCGGCTGAGGTACGGGGGTGTCCTGATAGGACAATTACTCATAGCACGGGAAGCTCTACATCAATTGCTTCATCGAACAATGACGATGAGTGCGATAGCAAATTCTTCTTTCATCCGGCTGTTACTACTCAAAGAGCCGACGAGCTCTTATCAAAGTATCTCGTTTACAAGCAGCCGCAATTTCCTTTTGTTATTGTACTGCCTGGTACAACAGTCTCAGTGCTGCGAAGGAAATCACCCTTTCTCCTTTTGTGCATGCTCACAGCTAGCCTGGAAGATAACCCCAGTCTTCAAGATGAACTTGAGGCTCTTGTCAGGAAAGAGATCGCGATGCGTATCGTCGTGGGTATAAAGCGGGACATGGACATCCTGCAGGGTCTACTCGTGCATGCAGCTTGGTACCACTATCACTGGAGGACGTATCATACGCATGGGTATATGCTGCTTCAAATGGTGGTGATGGTTGTGGTAGATCTTGGGCTGGACAGGCAAGAAGGATTTAGGATGCGGGCGATTCCGGTGGATGGGAGCACCAACTGGACGAAGGAGGCGGGGTCTCAAAGCTCCGCTGAGCAACGAGCTTTACTAGGATGTTATTACCTGTGTTCGAGGTATATCTTTCTAGCCCTTGTTCTCAAAGAAGGGCGGCTGACAATTTATTCAGTTTGTCCCTATTTCGTCGACAGCTGCATATGCGCCATACGTCGTGGATTGACCGATGCGCCGAAGTACTGAAAAAACAATCGACATATCCCACGGATGCACGACTAAAACTTTTTGTCGATGTGCAATCACTAATGCACCAATGCCGGCTGTTGTTGGCTAATGACCGGCGGTGTTCGAATCAACCGGCGTCACCTATTTGGGAGCAAATTGCTGAGCTCATAGCAGAACAAGCGCAGGTGGAAGAGCTGTTCGATTCGTCCGGTGCCGAAAACAACTGTAAGCCCTGCGTCGACGAGCGACAGTTGTCCAACAGATGCTAATAAAAGCAACAGGGTCCTTGCGCATTGAGCTAGCAGGAGCTCGCGCACTCATACTAGGCCAGGCATTGGGAGGTCAACACCACGTTTTCGAGTTAGAAAGGGCGAATCAGCTCACAGGCCTTACAGCTTCGGCACATTATGCAATCGACACGTTTCTAGCGGCTCCATCCTCGTTGATCGTTCATCTTCCGGCTTCTGCGCATGCAACGACCTGGTTCTGCTTATTAGCATTGTCGAAGCTCGGTCTACTTTTTCAGACCAGAGGTGATCAAGCCATCAAAGTTGGATTGGACAACAAGAGCATCCATGACAAAGGAGCTGCTATCATGCAAAGGTTTCAGGACCTTGACCCTGGAGAGGAAGGCTTTTGGACAAGCTCCAGAAAGATAATCGCGAGTATGTTAGCATGGTTGAAGAAGGCCGGTGCCGATGCTCGGCCAAAGTCTGCGTCGACGGATATCCATACGCAGAATGACTGGTCTCCGGTAGGTTCTCCAGGGCAAGCTACAGCTATGGATGTCGAATTCTCATTGATGGATGCTTTGGATGCCGAATTGTGGCAGCAAATGCTCGACAACTTCACCTCGTTTGGGTCTGTGACTGTTCACGATGGTTTGAGCCTTGACCACCACCAGCTGTGATTTAACTGTGCGGCGAAGAGCATCAGGTTGAGAACGACCCGTCATTGATTGTCATTAGACTTGTGCAGCACAAAGTCTCGAATAATGCCTCGATTGGTCAGAACATAACCGGAACAGGCAGAAGTGTATCAGGGCATCGTTCGGGTTGAGATGATCCATTGCATCCGTGCCGTTTTAGGCTGAGACGTGCTGCATCAGTTGAGAAGCTTGTATCGCTGGCTCACCAACAATTGCCAGTCATTATTGCCCTTCAATGACGAACTAGAGAAACAATTCTGTTTCAGACTTCAAGGAAATTGTCGAACGAAGTCACGAACCTCGGATGGAGTGTGGCTGAGCCGTTGCACCCGAAGGAAAGACGGTCTGTTTCACGTCGGCCCTAAGTCGATGGAGTGACATCTTCCCTCATACAAGGCTGACCGGCACCACACAATTTGCGACTGAAATGAAGAAAAGGCCCATAATTCTCCGTAATAATTTCTGAATAAGATGACCGAATTGTCGCAATATTCTAACTCTCTCTGCTGTGAGTGAGGGAAACCGGCCCCGGGCGTGCTCAGTCGGAATGCTCGGAAGAGCACCATTCAGTGGCAGAAAGAAAGCACTAAGAATATACCATCTTATGACGCTGCATTAATCCGCCTGGGCATAAAGTTCGTTACCCCAGACGAATCAAATAGAGCGCAGGTGTTTCTCCTCTTTCTTGGATGTCTGAGCCACGGTTCGACCATCAGCGCAACCTTGGGCGATGGCGAATTACCCCTGATCCCTGAGTAAGTTCCGACAGCAACCTAGCAGCGGTTCTTCCAGGACTGTGAGTGGAACAGACAAGGAGATTTGTTTTTTGTGATGGATATGCCACCTCCAAAATTAGTGGACTTCTCGCGTGAGAATAAGAAATGAGCCCGCATAGCATGGAGAGCAGCTGCTGTCCCCTCGTGTCCCAGTGTTTACCATTCCATGACCAGGCACCGTATTTTTTCTGCAGCCAGTTGAAGCAGGCACGACCCTGAAATAGCGGGGCCTCCCACAGCCCATGCCCGGCAGTCCCACTCTTTGATTGGGTTCTCGATCGCAATCTCATTTCCCGTTGGTCCCCCAATTCTGAAATTTTGGTAATTATCCGTATCAGCGGCCTGGTCCGAGTCCCTCATCACAATAATCACTCACTCTCAGGCTGACTGCCATCACGGCCCTCTTCTCTCTCTCCTCCATCTCACTCTACCACACCCTTCCTTTCTCTCTCCCTCCCCGATTCGCAGGGTCCCTGCGTCTCTTTCTTTCGTTCTATTACCCTCGTTTTGAATTCTCGCGGCCTGGAAGCTCGTTGTCATTCTTTTCATCACCTCCGGTTGGTGTCCAGCCATCACCGAGCACGAGTATACGCATACCTTCCGTTCTTTTCCAACCTCACATTCCTTAACGCGCTTGCGCCCTTTTCGCTTCTAAACGCGCTCGATCGCTTTTAGCAATACGACCCTGAGGGCGTCCGCGATATCTACCAACCTCGCCGTTCAATCGATTTGTCTTCGGAGCGCACCTAATTGAACAAACCCCACGAGTGCGATTTCCTAGTCATACTCTCAACCCGACCGGCTCAACACCGCCAAGAATATATGCCTCTTATTTGACTACCCGAATCGACGAATAGCTGGGAGGACGTGGTATTCTCCACGAAGTAAACACAATGGTTCACGCACACCACCATGACCACAAAGCCCGCCTTCAGGCGCGCGATCCTGAGCCTGATGGAGTCACCGTTTATGTTACCGCAGAACCGACTTTTACAGGCGCAATAGATGGATATTCGACTGCAGGCCAGGATGACGAAACAGAAAACACTGCTACCGCTACCGCTACAAAGACGAACAATGTTGGAGTTGGTGCGCCAGTTCGGCCAACCAAAACAAGCACAGAAGAGGAGGAGACGGCCACTGCTACACAAACAAAGACACAGACAGCAGACGACGATGATGAGACTACCACTACGGAGGAGCCGACTCACACGACGACCCAAACCGTCGAGCCTACCGAGGATCCCACGACCACTACTGCGGATGCGGCCACCACTACCTCTGACGCTAACTCGGATGCCGATACTACTTCGACTACTCACACCACCTTGGCCACACTCACGTCTAGTGCCACCGACGCCGATGGAAGTGCTACTTCCACCTACATTGCAGATCAAACCACCGCTACGGGCTCCGACTCGGCTGCGACTGTGGACTCAAGCTCCGCTGGTCTCAGCGGTGGCGCAAAAGCAGGAATTGCAATTGGTGTTGTTCTTGGTGTTGGAGCACTCGCTGGTTTGATATTTTTCTTCATCTGGAAGAAGAAGAAGCAGCAGCAAGGACAGGGGGTTGAAGACACCGATGCACCCAACGAGAAATCCTATCCCGCTTACAACCCACCGCAACCTCAAGCACCACCACCGCCAATGGCTCAAGCCGAGCCTCCTCAGCTCAACGTTCGCCCCGTTACTCAATTTGCTCCCGACTTGACTCCCATTCAAGGTGGTATCACGCCAACATCCGCAGTCAGCGCCGGTGTGGCTCTTGGTTCAGCTGCTGCTGCTGCCGGCTCGCGCAACCTCACTGGCAACTCTCCGCCTCAGACTCCGCAATCTGGCGTTAGCGGTCGGAACCCCTTTGGCGATCCAGTCAATCCATTTGGTACCCAGGCAGAAGTTGCTTCTGTTGTTTCTGCTCAAGAGCGACCTTCTACGTCCGGAACCCAAGGAGAAGTTATGTCTCCAGTCTCTCCTGGGACCTCAGTCTCTCCTTCTGCTCCCGCTCCTGGCCCTATCCCTGGATCTGAAACCGGAACTGCTGCAGCTGCAGCTGCAGCTGCAGCTGCCGCTGTGGCCGGGGCCGGGGCCGCTGTTGGTGCTGCCACTGCTGCTCGAAGTGCTGAAAAGGATGAGTCTAGTCGCCCTGGAAGCTCTGACTCTGACGCCTCCTCGATCCCTGCGCCTACTGCTCCCAACTCAAAAGTTGTAGACCCAGCTGTGGCCCCAATTGGTGCCGCTTCTCCCTCTGGCCCCAATTCTGCAACGCCAATGAACGTCCATCGTGTGCAGTTAGACTTTGCTCCTTCCATGGAGGATGAGTTGGAACTTCGTGGGGGTCAGCTGGTGAGACTTCTGCATGAGTATGACGACGGCTGGGCTCTCTGTGTTCGACTTGACCGTTCGCAGCAAGGTGTCGTTCCTCGCTCGTGCCTATCTGCTCGTCCAGTGAAGCCTAGGGCAAGACCACCTCCTGGAGCTGGTCCCGGTCCAGTTCCACGTGGTCCCCCGGGAGGCCCAGGCGCGCCAATGATGGGACCACCCGGCCATGGGCCGCAATCTCCCCGCTTCTATCCTGGAGATGGCGGCAGACCTGCTTCCCCTTCTTCGCGTCCTAGATCTCCTGCACAAGGCCCTTACGGGCCCCCGCCTCCGCATGCTCAGCCTCAACGCCCAATGTCTCCAGCCCAGTTTCCAGCAGTTCCCAGATCACATTCGCCGGCTGGACCTCGTCAACCACCGCCACGTTCAATGAGCCCCGGACCCTATGGACCTCCCGGCATGCGGAGACCACAGATGCCGGCTGCCAACCAGCGACAACGTAGCAACAGCACCGGTGCTCCTCTCCAAAACCCTCGTACGGCTCCCGGACTTGGTTCAAGCCCTCTAGCCGGGCCGATTGCACCACCGCCAGCAAGCGCCCTCCCCGCAATCCCTACAAACGCCGGCCCTGCGCCTGCTTCAACTGCGACCCCCGCGCCCTCTCCCGCTCCAGCAGCGGCGCCTGCGCCTGCGCCTGCTTCCAGAAACGACAACTAAACAATCTGATGGTGATCAATCATTTCGCAGAAAACAATCCCCTGAGATCGGGCTAGCCAACTCTTACGTGTGCATCAAGATTTCACATCTCATGCGCCTGAAGCCTCGAATTTCGACCACTTTTTACTTCGCTTCTTCAGCCAGTCCAGTATTTGGTCTCTCTTCACGTTTTTTTTTTTTTTCCACTTCCCTGATGCATCATCCACGCCTCCCCTGTTGAACGAACTTCGATGTAACAAACTCTCGTACCTCCCTTCCAGAAAGAAGGTTGTGAGCATATGCCCAGTCAACGGGATATACCCCTATTTGTAAGATTTTTGTACGGGATTACATTTACAGTTGCATTTTCTATCTGTGATCATTGTGGCTCTATACAGCCCAGTTGAGTATTTTGTCATATTGTCTAGTCTCTATGCTTTGGGCCTGTACTATAGCTGGTCATTAACATTGCTGATTTCTTAAGACCGAAAATACTGTAACGCTTTGCGTCTAGAAATAGAAAACAAGAATTGGTGCAACAAGTTGAAACAAGGAAGTAAGGAAACAGACGTGCAAGCAGTTGTCAGGGTAATCTTCACGGGTGACGGCCGAGGTCATACAACCCACATCGGGTTTAGCGCGGTCTCTCGAATCGGACCCTCCGTGCTTAGTCATGTCTCCCCGTACTCAGGCGACTCCGGAGTCCGTCGTCATCACCGTCCGCTTCCGTACATTCCAACGCGCAAAACATCTGCCTTGTCGCCCCATTCCTTCCATTATCCCACTCGACCCAATCGCTTCATACTCGCTTGCTCTGCTGGCGCCCTATTATGCGCCTCTCCGGCGGCCGCCTCCCCCGCTGTGAACTGTGAGAAGCAATGGATCTCTCCCGACAGGAGTATCCAGCCTTGCTGGTATGGCAACCCAATACAGCCGTGCCGGCCTTCCCGCTTGCTTCGTCTCAACACTCGACCGTTATATGTTATGACAACCTTCTCACTCGCTTTTAGGCCTCTTTACAACCAAACCAGGCCGCCACTGTACTGGTCGATCGCATTCGTGTCATCAATAAGGTCAATACGGACATCGCAGATTGGCTGCAGGTGAGTCTCTACGCCTCGGCGCCACCAATTGGGATTGCGACGGTCTAAATTGTTTGTCGCTCTAGGAACGCCGCCGCGTCGAAGAAGCTTATGTGCAGGGCCTCCGAAAGCTTGCCCACCGGCCTCAATTGGACAATGCGGTTGCTTTAGGGTACGCTGACTCCACCTGCATTCCTTGTCCTCATGGACTTGGTGGCATGATTGATGTTGAGATGAATCTATAGGATTTTTCAAATACCCTGGCAGCGCATTGTGAACTCGGTCGAGACGGTCGCTACATCGCATGAGACGTTCGCGCACAAGATCGAGGAGGATGTCGAGCGGCCATTGAGGGAATACAACACCAAGAACAAGGAGCTAGCTTCGATGCCTGGCGTTCAAAACGACCTCACAGCTCTAGCAAAGAACTTGGAAAAGTCGCAAAAGACTGTCGAAAAGGCCAAGGAGAAGGGCCCCAAGGGTGCGGACAAGCTAGCTGCCGCCGTTACTACCGCGCACGAGGTTAGCCAGCAATGGGAATCGCGCGCGCCTTTTGTCTTCGAGCAGCTCCAGGCGGCGGATGAAGGCCGACTCAACCACCTTCGTGATGTCCTGACGCAATTGGAGACCCATGAGTCTGATCAGATTGAGCGCTCTCGGCAAGCCGCGGAGAGTTGCTTGAACGTTCTGCTGAATGTGGAGACGGCGGATGAGATCAAGACGTTCGCTGCGAAGATCAATGGCGGTCGCCCAGTTGCGCCACTTCGCAGGCCAACGTCGCCCGGTCCAGAAGCCCAGACGCCAGCTCCTGCTCCTGCTCCTGCTGCTGCTGCTGCTGCCCCTGTTGCTGCATCGCCTACTCCGGAACCTCCGCTGCCACCTCCGCCTCGTGTCACAGATGATGCTGCCAGCCATCGCTCTGCCAGCTCAGGCCGCGCCAGACAACCACCACCAAGTGAGACAACATTGTCCCCTATTTAAAGTAAAGACTAACTGAGTAGTTCCCGAACCCCGGCATGGTACTCCCTTCGGCGGTCTTAGACGACTTGGCACGGTCATGAATAGAAGAAAGAGCGTTGCTCTACCCGGAGGCCCGTCGGAGAAGAAGTTCCGCAGCCCATTCTCCTTCAAGAGGGGTGATAGTCAGGAGATTCCGGAGGATCCTCGACCTGAGCGTCCGGACACTGGTGTTACTTCTCAAGGAAGCTATAGCGAAGCCACCCGTCTCCCAAGCGAGTCTCATGAACGGCAGAGCCGCGATCGCTTCTCACCTAGCCCGCCACCTCAAGGGCCATCCGAGACTGTGAATGGATTTGCAACTCAGGAGAACTCGGCTGCAGCAGTGGCAAATGAGGTGGGTTTCTTCAAGCTCTTTGTAGCTGAAGATATACTAACACTTCAACCAGCCACGAGTGGACTCGGAAGGATTCACTGAACGACCGCAAACTATTGATGAGATTACATTGGCTCAGCGTGAGGCCGCTGGGTAAGTACTCTGCACGCCATGGCGCACCACGAGCTAATTGGTGGTAGATTGGAGGACTCTGGCCTGAACCTGACGATCAGAGATCAGCCAATCCATGAGGACGAGAATCAAGCCAAGCAGGCGATGAACGATATGGCTAGTCAGCTGCGACTGGTACGTCCCAATCTTTACCTTGAATTATTGATCAACATGGATCTAACAATTTGTAGCAAGCGCAACAAAGTGGAATCCGGCGAAACGCGGGCACCATCCGTGGTCGTCGCGACGTCCGCAACACTGTCTTCATCCCCAACACGCCACCACAGGTCCATGCTACTCCAACTCTAGCCGCGACTCAGGACGTTTCCGAGCCTACCTCCCCAGCCTCGCCGGCAAGACATGCAGCTTCGCTCAGTAACGCCACTACGGACGAACATGCAATGTCAGACACCACTTCAATACGCTCATCACATACATTACACAGCATCTCTGGCCCTGTAGCGCACCCTGAACTTCACGAGACCGGGCTAAATGCATCCATCATCGAAACGGTCAACGCTTGGTTTTCTGAAGGCGCAGTCACAAAGTCATTTGTTGTCGGTGAACTCGCCCTGGCATACAATGCTACATCAGGAATCCCATCAGACAAGATTCGAGTCCGCCTGAACAACTTCCCAGTCCTCGAAAAAGTCGCCGCAAACCCGAACTTCATCCATGAGATCCAAGAGCAATCAGAGGACAAGCGAGGCGAATACGACGTCGTCCTCGCCAGCATCGCCCGCCCAACACCAACAGTAGGCTTCAAATATCAAGTCCACATCAACCCAGAAGACACATCCGCCTTCTGCCCCGTCATCTTCAAGCCAGCCTGGAACATGGAAGAATTCCAAGCAAGCGTCATCATCTTCTACTCCCTCAACCCCTCCTTTGCATCCTCCGTCTCCGCCAACTCAATCACGCTCTCGAACCTCGTCCTCACGGTTAATCTCGATACCTCGCCGCAGGAAGATAAGGAGGTTGCCGTCGCTACCAACGCAGTCATGTACCCTAACAACGGCGCCGCCTTCCGCCGTAAACAGTCTGCTGTTACCTGGAAGATTCCCGAGTTCGAAGTTACGGCTGGGTCTGAGGGTAAATTACTCGTGCGGTTCTCGACGGCAAATAGTTGGCCACAGAAGGGCAAGGTCGAGACTAAGTTTGAGGTGAGGACGCCTGATGCCGGTTCAAGACTGGGGATCAGTGCTGCGTCTAAGTCTGGTGGACCTGACCCGTTCGCGGACGAGGACATTACCCCTGTACAATGGGGTGATGTCCCTACGACGCGCAAGCTGGCTGTCGGGAAGTACGTCTCTTCCTGATTATGATATCTCACGTCGAATCTTTCAGTTCACTCGAGTTTTTTTGCTTCGCGTGGATCGACTTGACTTGACTTGACATCCAGGTCGATCCGCGGTTAGTTTGGTACATATAACCCATGCAGTTTTGTACGAACACAGCTTATTTAACCAACCCTACCACCTCCTCTCGCTTTTTCTATGTATCTCTTGCTCCTATGTTGTACATTGCCCTGCCCTGCCTACCTATCTTCTTCGTGCCTTTTACCCCATAACTAGCATCTTTGTTTGTTTTTTCTGTCTGTTATTCTTGGCTCTTGGCTCTTAACTCTTGACTCTTGACTCTATATCTATAATGTTCTCCACGCTTGTGAATAGCAATCTGTAAATAAAGAGTAAATTGTTGTTGTGGTGTATTTGGGTTTCGAGGTGTAGCTTGTAGTCCCGGAGTCGATATATATTTATTCAACCTATATCGTGCCGCTCAGTGGTAACCTACGCAAGCATATGGACTTCTCAATCCCCTCCTTATTGAACCCATCTTATAGACAGGATACACCGCTTATAACTACTAGTTAATTCAATAATCTAACTAGAAAAGGCTATGTGCCGGGATATCAATTCAATGACCGCGCCGAACAGGTTCACATCCACCAGTCAACGATCTACAAAGCAAAGAAGATATCATACATATTGACAAAGAGAAAGAAAGAAAGTACTCGCAATCCACCAGCATACAGCATACAGCATATATAGACAATATAATCAGAATAAAAGAAAATGCTCGAGAGCGAAAGAAAGACTCTAAACCCTCATAGCCCTCGTCGTCTTATCATAAAAGTCCAGCGTCATCGCCGCCAAAAAGCAAGGAATGTCTTTGCGCTCCTCAACCCAGAACTTAATTAGGTGCTTGATCTCCATCGCAAAGAGGGAATTCGGTCCACCGGAGATCTTCATGGTTCCGTTTTCGCCATCAAAGATAATACTGTTCTCCTCGTCATTTCCCATACTACCTGGCCCGCGTGCGTCGCTTGACGCACTTGGGTCGCCATGCCGGTACGCAGACGAAAGATGGAACATGGACGTTACGCGGACGCGGCCGTTAGGCAGGAAATCGAGTTTGAAACCTAACAGGGAAGCGACGGCCTCGCGGAACTCGGAGGATTTGGCGGTCCAGATCTCCTTGAGGCGGCGCATGCGCTTTTCTTTGTCTGCGACTGAGCGTTCCATGTCCTGGACTTCGAGCTTGGTTGCTTCGAGCGTGGAGAGGGGGACTGTTTTGACGGATTGGTGGTGGCCCTGGAGTTGGGCGAGGAGGTCGTGGTTTTCGTTTTTGAGGGTCGTGATGGTGGACAGTTTGAGGTTTTCGAATTGCGCGGTTGGGTTGTCGCGGAGTTCGAGGACACGGGTGCGCGATTTGGCCTTGTAGTGCTTTAGTTGGGCCTTTGTGGCTTCGAATTCTTTGCGCAGGAGGGCTATATTTTGTTCGGATTTGGAAAGGGATTCTTGTAGTTTGCGGTTTTTGCGGGATAGGACTGATAGACGCTCGGTTTCTGCGTCACTTTCTGCTGGGGATAGAGGGCGTTTGACTCCTCTCGGCTGCGCATCGTCTTGCTGGGAAGCTTCACGCTTGGAGAGTTCCTCGTGAGCCTTGGCTAGCTCCTGTCGGT
The DNA here is from genome assembly GCF_047715825.1 of Aspergillus stella-maris. NCBI lineage: Eukaryota > Fungi > Ascomycota > Eurotiomycetes > Eurotiales > Aspergillaceae > Aspergillus > Aspergillus stella-maris. The sequence goes on from NW_027396796.1 coordinate 1,146,009, forward strand.
ACTCGTCAATCATCTTCTCGAGATTGGCGATTTGCTCGGCCTTCTGGGCATCGAACTGGCCCTGCGCTGCATTCATCGTCTCCTCCTCCGTGTCGAAGGTCTTCAGCTGTGCACGGAGGTATTCCACCTCCTTCTGCGCAAGAGCTCGCTGTCTCTCAAGTCGGGCTTTAGCACGGCTCTCTGCCACAGCACCTCCGGCTGCTGCTCCAGCAGCACGAAGCTTCTCCATCTCTTGCTTCAGGTTTGACCGCTCTTTCTCTAGGCTTTGTATCAGTTCGTCCTTTTCTAAGAACTGCGCTTCGACACTTCCTAGCTTATCAATAGCATCGGCCTTTTCGATCTGCTCTCTAACCAAAGCCTTGACGATGGCTTCAGGCGAATCATACTCCGCGGGCTGGTCGTTATCCTGTAACAAACTGTACCATGACTGTCGCTCGTCTTCCAGGACTTGTTTCTGAATTTGAACGGTCCCCAGCTCGGCTTCAACTCCCTTCATCAGCTGGAGTTGGTTTTCCAGTGACTTCTTCTGCTCCTCTACCACCTCAACATTCTTCGAGACCTTCCGCAAATGCCGTAACTCTGCGTTTTGCTCTCTGTTTGTAGTCTCCAGGTTCCTAATATGAGTGACCTGATCGGAGAGCTCTCGCTTGAGGACAGCCAGCGTTTCCGCGTCGCTCCCATCAGACTTAAGCCGAATATTCTCCGCTTCCAGATCCGCAATATTTGACTCCCGCTCGAGAATCTTGTCTTGTGCCAACTGCGCCTCATTTCTAGCATTTTCCAGGTCCCGATGTAATTCCTCGAGCGTTGTTTGAAGTGATGATCGAATAGTTTCCAGCTCGTTGATCTGATACTTTGACTGTCTTTCTTGATCGAGGCACTGCTGCTCATTATCCGCCATCTCTTCCTTCAACGCCTGATTCTGATCTTGAAGACTGCGGACTTTCCGCTCGAGTTCGACCTTCGCATTGAGTCCATCTTCTTGTGCTTCTCGTAGTTCTTTGGCGAGTGCTTCGGTTTTGTGGTTCGCGCGATTGTTGGACGTTTCGGCGGCCTAACACGTCAGCATGGCGAAATAATTGGATGCGAAAGAGACTCACCTGCGCTTTTCGAAAGTCTGCGTCTGCTCGTGATTGAAGTTCTCGAACTTCCTTCTCATGGCGCAGGGCCATCAAATCGCGCTCTTGCTTCGAGTTCTCGAGTTCATATCTCAGGGTGTTGACCTGTACTCGCAGTTCATCCTTTTCCGGGTCTATTCAATGTTATTATCGAGTCGCGCTTCACAGACGATACCACATACCAGACTTCGGAGGGCCAGAGTTGCGGGAGATGCGGAATGATTGTCGCAGAACGCTGGGGGCCGGTGGGATTGACAAGGGAGATTCGGCCCTACGAGGGGACCCCATCGAGGGGTTCGGGCTCCTGCTTGAATTCATCTGGGGAATTAGCTTGTTGTTCGTCACGCGGGTTGTCGCAGACACAACTCACCATATCTCTGCTAGTCGAGTAACGAATTGCGCAGCAATTCAATTACACATGTATCATGTACGTCCGGACATCGATCAGAAATAGGACTTGATGATCAAACGACAAAGGCGACAACAAAAGACCGCGTGAATGGCCGAGCAACTTCATTGTTTGGGAGCTTTGGAACGAGGCCTCCGGTTTAGTACGTGCTGAGTCATCAAGTCCCCGACCGCCCGCAAGAGCTTGCATTCCATAATAGGACTAGCGTCAAAATTTTGAAATAATTTCGAATTTTGACTATCAACGGTTCCTCTCACAACGACTCCGTCCATTTGCGCCGACCCCATTACCACTTCACCACCTTTACGACTCGAGCTTTTGAGCGCCGAATTAAGCGAAAATGGCCAAGGACAAGTCTGAGAAGAAGGACAAGCACGAGAAGAAGGAGAAGAGATCGGAGAAGGACGGCGTTTCCAAGAGCAAGAAGGACAAGAAGGATAAGAAGGACAAGACAGCCCTTGCCGATGCTGTTTTGAAGGGAATTGAGTCCGAGGTCGCTGCTGCTCCTGTCAACGGAGATGTCGCCGCCGCTGAGATTGAAGCCCGTCCCGTCGGTGCTCTCGTACCATTCGCCAGGCCTCTGCTCGAGGACAAGCAGGCCAAGAAGGCCTTGAAGAGCGTGAAGAAAGGTATGCTCTCTATAAAAATTGGCCCGTTGATCCAATCTAATCAAATCCACAGCTGCTGTCAACAAGTGCCTTAAGCGCGGTGTCAAGGAAGTTGTCAAGGCTCTCCGAAAGTCGCCCATTCCCGCCCCTAACGAGAAAATCTCTATTCCTAACGGTGTTGTCGTCCTCGCCGCCGATATCTCCCCCATGGATGTCATCTCTCACATTCCTGTTCTCTGCGAGGACCACGGCATTCCCTACATCTTCGTCACATCCCGAGCTGAACTCGGAAACGCCGCCGCGACGAAGCGCCCCACAAGTGTTACAATGGTTGTCCCCAAGTCCGCGGCCAAGGGCAAGAAGAAGGATGCCGACGATGACGACGAGGACTTCAGCAAGGTGTTCGAGGAATTGGCCAAGCTCGCTCAGAAGGAGCTCACGTCGGTGAACCTGTAAAGTTGTCAGCTGGATGCCTGACTCGAAGCAGTACATCGTCTTTCCCATTTCTCTCTGTTATTCTTAATTTACGGCTTATTCTTGCGTCTTGCCAATTTCCACGACTGTACATTTCCGCTCTTTGTTTGACAAGACAGCGCATGTCTTTGGGGTCTGGCCTTCGGACGTGTCCATCTGGGTTGTTCGTTTATGATTATTATTTGCAAACTCCGGCGTTCTCGATTGGTGTATGAAAAGGCAGGAAGTATCAAAATAACATGGCATGATGCTGATTAAAGATCTGCGTATCTGACGGCTCTCGTAGTTCGGACATGATTTTGGATTTATTCACTGTCTATTAGGGACACCTCGAGTCTAAGAGTGGTGATTGGAAATTCTGAACCACTGCGAATAATTGGGAAGGAGCGATGGAAAAGGCCTCTCGCACTTGCCGTCCGAATTGTGACCGACTCCGCCATTCAGGAAGGAGCAACCCATTCGTTGCACCTGCCTTTCTTGGGATTGAGAGAGAGCACGACTTTTGGAAGGAGCGACCCAACTCAGTACATATGCCCAGTATGAAAGGAGCGGCTGTATGACTGCCAAGACACGTTCGATCATTTTTACCTACATTTCGATCTACGAGAAGTATAGCCAGTTTTGATATTTTGATTCATATAATTTCATTCATATAATGTACAAGTCGTAGTTCGTCAAGAGAAATCAAAGAGAAACCGGAAACCGAAATTAAGCACGCTGGTCACTGCTCAAAGGAGTGAACCAAGTGCTGTCACCGGTGCCCTTCTGCGCCGGCGCAGCAGCAGCAGCAACAGTCTCGGCCTCCCGACGCTGGAACTTCTGCTCAGCAAGACGACCGGGGTCCTCCTTGGATCCGATCTCCGAGTTGAAGGAAGCGTTGTACTTGGGATCGCTGGGGAACGAACCATCACTGCCCTGGCCAGCAGCGGCAGCGTAGTTCTGGGTCTGGGTCTGCTCGCGTTGCGCGGCGGTCGCGCTACGGGTCTGGCGCTGGCTTCCACTAGCGGGGGCTTGTTGGCGCTGAGAGGAGGCAGGCTGCTCGAGCTTCTCAGAGGCAGGGTACTCCTTGTTCAGGCCGAGTTCCTTCTTAGCGGCCGTGGAGCCGCCGACGTAGCCGGTCTCTGGGACATGGGCGCCTGGGTAGTCGGCTTGGCCGCCGAGGGAGTCAGGGTAGCGGGATTGAGCGTCTGGGTTGCCGCGCTCGCGGGCGGAGGAGGATGAGGGGAGCTTGGAGGCGGCGGATGTGTCAGTTGTGTTGGTGGTTGTGTTCTGGGAGGTAGCGCCCATGGGCTGGGCGCCGCGGTTCTCAGCGAAGGCACCGCCGCTGGAGACGGACTCAGCAGCGAGAGAGTCCTTCACGACGGGGCCGGAGGGCTCTTCAATGCGCTGGTTGGAGGCAGGGTCGGTGGTGACCTTAACGCCGCCAGCGGGTTGGCCGATGGGAGTTCCTTGGAGATCCATTGTGATATGTGTATGTGGTGGTATGTGGTGAGGAGAGTAGTAAAGAGACTTTTGGGTATTAAGATATATAGTGTAGATGCTTTTAAACTTGAGAGACTGAATAGATTAATGGTTCTCAATCCCAGCGTACCAAAGGGTGAGCTATATAGCATTGCACGCTCGATCAGTTCACCATTGTGATGTCACTCTGACGGGCTGATTAGGGCTTACTCATGGGTCAGCGAACGACAGGTACGTCAATTGGAGACTCTGATAGAGTCTTCCAGACGCTCGATGCAGTTATTGTGACGCAGTCTGGCCAGATCACACCCAGGATCCCTGTGGATAACGAGTCGTGCTCAGTGGCCGGGCTTTGATGCCTCTTGATGCAATGCTGGGGCGCGATAGGCATGCTTTGACGTCACATCCCAGCTCTCCTCACCAACCCGGCTGTTCGAGACTTGCGGAGTATTCCGTTGCGGTGAGGGGCTTGCTACTCTCTACTATATAGCTTATGATGACTATGAATGATCAGTTATACAGTGTCGTTGTAGATCTTGCATTGTGAAATCGTGATGCTATAGTAGGCGGGACGATGTAGTCTCCTGCCGTACTATGTAGTGCACGAACGGCCGGGGCCGGAATGCCGGATGGACCCTGACTCGAAAATAGACGCTACTGAAAGCACTAAAACAACTTTATCGAAGGTCCAAGGGTCAAAACTATTCAAACATTTGAAACCAAAGCTTATGTGGTTTACCGAGTCTAGGCCAGGTCTACGTTGGAAAGTATACAGAGCAATGGACAGAAATAGTTTGTTTGAACTTTCAATTATGGCTTCGTCGTATCACATAGCTATATTACATGCAAGAAATAAATCTTTTACCGAGCAAGAGCGTCCTTGGGCAGGTCCCCGCGCCCAACGTTGCTGGTCGGCTGTGTGTTGCGCTTCGTCTCTGATCCGTCCTCACGGACGCTGCTGGATGCTGTGGCGGGTCCCCGCAGGGCAGAGTCGTTGTCACCGGAGATGGGAGCCTCAATACCACCAGAGCCGACGTTGACGGTTCGCTGGTCGGCGGAGTTCCAATCGCTGGCGACGGGGGGCTGGTCGGGGAGAGGGAGGTTGGACTTGGTGTTTTCGATATCGGCCTTCTTGTCTGTGTTCTGGTCGATGATTGACTGGTGCTGTTAGCTGGGTTCTGGCTGCTAGTAGATGAGGCTGAATCGTACCTTCATAGCAGAGACGTTGGAGTCCTTGGGAGTGTTTCCATGGCCAGCATGGGAAGCGTGGGACTCAGGCTTGCGGATGTCCTGGGTGGTGGTGTGGAAAGTGCTGTCAGACATGATGGTGTTTGTGATGTGTTGTAGAGATTGTAGAGTTATAGTTTCACAGAAGAGGATTGTTCTTTAAAGACTTGTTATTCGTGATTCTGAAGAACAGAAGACATGAAGTCGTTGACTCGAACTTATAGCTGAAGAGGAGTCTGGCATCCAATGATGTTCATCACCATGACGTTATGACAGGCTCGAGAACCATGTCGCGGACAAGGCGGCGGTGGAACCGAAAAGCCAACATACGTAAATCATTCGAAGAAAGAAGAATCTTCTCTATCAGATTTCCCTTGACACAGTGACTGCAACCAGGCCATTCCAGGGGTCATTCTCAGCTTGACCGCTACCGGTACGTCATATGGCATACTCTTTCGCAGCACTCCGCTCCGTAGCTGGGCATAATGACAGCTTTACCTGTCTATCACTATACAGATGATGAAAAAGAACAAGTCGCGTGGGCTATTACCAGATTGGCCATCATAAGCAGTACTGTCAGGACACTTGTGCTCCGTTGTTTCATCACGATCCCGGGTACGGCATACTGTTCGAACAAAAGGGCAATAACGTTTTTTTGTGTAAGCGCTAGTATTCTGCCAGCAGAAAGAACTTGATTACGTATGTACATA